>NC_052099.1:2905323-3223667 GCF_015852505.1 Tachyglossus aculeatus
AAGCCTTCACCCCCGTAACATCCTGGCCTTCTTTATTGCTGTCCGCTTTCCTGCTTCTACCACGCTCCCTGGCTGCTGAAATGTAGTTCATTCATTCAATCATATTTACTGCATGCTTACTGTTTGCAAAACACTGTACTAAGCGCAAAGGAGAGTATAGTACAACAACAGATTCCCTGCCCACAACGAGCTCACAGTCTAGAGGGGAAGACAGACATTACTATACATACATAAATAAATAAATTATAGATACATATGTTTGTTATGTTGTAATCTCCCAAGTGCTTAGTACAGTGCTTTACACACAGTAAGATCTCAATAAATACGACTAAATGAATGAATATTCATATGTGCTATGGGGATGAGTGTGAGTGCTACAGTGTTTTCTTTTTTTCTTTAACATTTACTCTACCCTTGGGGGCTACCACATTCCTCCCCTTCCCCACCCACCGCTTCAAATTCACCAATTTGAAGTTCTGCTTCCTCCTCATTCCAGTCAAAGGTCTGGGGATGGTGATAGCCCAGTGTGGGCAGGGATTGTCTCTCTCTGTTGCGGAGCTGTACTTCCCAAGAGAGTGCTCTGCACATAGTAAGAGCTCAATAAATATCACTGAATGAATGAACTAGGGGCCAGGGAGGGAGGGGGTTGTGTCTACCACGATGGGCACTACAGTATAATTAAAGATGAAATAATTAAAAAGAAAAAAAATCACAGCACAGTTCAGTGAGGAGAATGGGGGTAGTGCAACTCACCTAATTTACAGTTGGGCAACAGATTTCCCCCCCAGCAAGATCTGGTCTATAGTGGCCCCCTACGGATGGAGTGAACGGGAGAGTTTTCCTACAGAAGCTGCCCCTGGAAATAGACCCTTAGTATAGTGCTCTGCACACAGTAAGTGCTCAATAAATATGATTGTTTGAATTAATTAATGAATACCAGGCTTGTATGCAGTGACCTGTGGGGGGCCCAAGGAAGGAGTTCAGAGGCCTGGGTGTTTGGAATGAGATAGCTGCCCCAAGGAACTTTATGGAGGAAAAGACGACTGCTGTTCAAACTACACTAGACAAATTCTTCAGGTGCCACTTTCTAGTGACAGCAGAACAGCTTCTACAAATGACAACTTCTCCCTTCGTTCGAGTTGTGGCACCAGTTCTGGATAACACTAACAAATATTAAACAATCGTTTTGTGATGTTTAACAATACAGTGTCTAGTGTCTCCGTAAAAGAATTTCATGTGACTCTTCTTCGTATTTACAAGGAACCCAGTCCTCCTGTATCACGGGGAGTGTATTATATTTGTCACATATACTAAGAGTCCAAATGTACAGTACAAAAGTGGAAAAGATGCTCCTGAGAGCTGCTAAAAACTGTCTTAAGCAGGTCAAGAGTCAGATAAAAAGCAACCTGGGCTGTGAGTGAATGCTATGGCTTGCCCTACCCTCCAATCCATCAATCAATGGCAATTATTGAGCGTTTACTGTGTGCAGAGTACTGTGCAAAGCACTTGGGAGAACACAACGTGGAAGCAGCGTGGCCTAGTGGAAAGAGCATGGGCTTGAGAGTCAGAGGACCAGGGTTCTAATCCTGGCTCTGCCACTGGAGTGCTATGCAACCTTGAGCAAGTCACTTAACTTCTCTTTGCCTCCATTTCTTCATCTGTAAAACAGGGATTAAATCCCACATCCTCCTACTTAGGGTGTGAACCCGATGTGGAACAGGGACTGTGTCTGACCTAATTATCTTGTGAGACAAGACAATTGCTTAAAAAGTACTGTAACTACTATTACACTTCCACAGAGCTCCCCTTGACAAAACCCACCGAAAACATCACCTCCTGGTGACATTTACCTTTACCACATATGTGTCTGTTACACTGTTTTGTACTCTCCCAAGCACTTAGTACAGTGCTCAGCATACAGTAAGTGCTCACTAAATAGGATTGGTGCTTTGTAAAGTGGACCATTTTGGAAGTTAGTACCTTATATTTATAGTCTCATTAATATTCAGCTCTCAGGTAAGTATCCCAGCCCAGAGACGAAATTACTTGTGACTTCCTCCCAACCCTTTTAAGAACCCTTCTAAGAAGTTCTCTTTCCAATCAAAATATTCCATGTAATATCTGAAAGGGAAATGGGCAGAAGGTGGCTAGTGAGTTCATGCCAGGATGTTTGTGATCATGGCAGTGAGTGACATTTAGAGAGTTGTAACAAAGCAATCGTAAGCTCGTGGCGGGCAGGGAATGTATCTGGAACATTGTTCTACTGTACTCTCCCAAGCGCTTAGTACATTGCTCTGCACACAGTAAGCGCTCAATAAATATGATTGACTGACTGGCAATGGCATTGACATTGACCCAGCTCTCATTCTTTATGTCCTGTTAAGGCTACTAGACGCAGTCTTTCAGAATTGTAAAATTATTACAGGTTTCACATGTAATAATCAGGTAGAAAGTTGTGCCTAGTGAAGCAAGCATACAAAGCAGGGGCCTAGTGGAAAGAACACAGGCCTGGGAGTTAGAGGACCTGGGTTCTAATCCCAGCTTCTCCACTAGTCTGCTGTGTGACAGTAGGAAAATCACATAACTTTCCTGGATCTCTGTTACCTCATCTGTAAAAGGGAAATTAAATCCTACTCCCTCCGATTTAGACTCTGAGCTCCATGTGAGACCGGGTCTGTGTCCAACCCGATTATACTGCATATGCTCCAACGCTTTGTACAGTGCCTAGAACGAAATAAGCACTTAACAAGTACTATTTTAAAAAAGGTCAATCATTAATATCTGAGGACTTGGGTTCTAATGTCAGCTCTGCCACCTGCCTGCTGGGTGACCTTGGGCAAGTCACGTGACTTCTGTGACTCCGTTTCTTCAGCTGTAAAATGGGGGTTCTATACCTGATCTCCGTCCTACTTGACTGTGAGCCCCATGTGAGACAGGGACTTTGTCCCTCCTGGGTAACTTGCATCTACTCCAGCACTCAGAACAGTGTCTGACACATAGTAAGAGCTTACAAAATACCATTTAAAAAAAAGTCATCCCTCCGTAGGCACCCTCCACTGGTGGGCTGGGAGTGGGGTTGTGCATTCTTGGGATTCTTTGGCAGTGGAGGGAGAGCCGTTTTGCCACCCTTCTAGCAACTTCCCTCTGCATTTCTCTGACACACATAAGAAGGTCAGTTAAGTGCTTTGAGGGCTTCAGGTATCTGGGGAGTGATTCATTAAAAAAAAGTACCCCTAGGTAGAATTGAAAATTCTTAAGTGAGGGTAGGACCGGACCACTAAAAACATTTTCATTCTGTTAGATTGTAACCTCCATAAGGACAGGCATTAACTTCTAACTCTACTGGGCTCTCCCAACCAGTAGGTACAGTGCTTCGCACGCAGAAGGTGCTCAATAAATGTTTTTCACTGATTATTCTATCCAAAGCTCCAGGCAGCGTATTTGAACCTCCAGGAGCAGCAAGAATATAATTTTGTTCTGGGTAAACTGAGGGTGACATTGCAGCCAGTGACAAACTTCTTTAACAGTCAGAGTTATTCTCCTAGGCAGCTATAATCAATCAATCAGTGGTATTTACTGAGCGCTTATTGTTTGCAGAGCATGGTACTAAGAGTTTGGCAGGGTACAATACAGCAGAGTTGACAGACCCAATCCCTGCCCACCCCAGGCTTTGGGCTGGGCTGTAGTAGGAGATCAGCGAGGTAAGGTAAGAGAGGGAGAGCTGATCGAGCGCTTTAAAGCTGACGCTGAGGAGTTTCTGCTCGATGCAGAGGCGGATGGGCAACCACTGGAGGTTCTTGAGGAGTGGGGAGACATGGACTGAACGTTTTTTTAGAAAAATGACCCGGGCAACAGAATGGCCTAGGGTGGAGGCAGGGAGGTCAGCGAGGAGGCAGATGGAGTAGTAGGGGCTGGGGGGTGGGGTGGGGAGGGAGATAAGTGCTTGGATCAGCGTGGCAGTACCCATTTTACAGATGAGATAACTGAGGCAAAAAGAAGTTAAGCGACATGCCCAAGGTCACATAGCTGACAAGTAGTGGAGGCAGGATTAGAACCCAGGTCTTTCTGACTCCCGGGCCTATTCTCTATCCACTAGGACGCATTGCTTCTATTTCTGATTCTTAAATTGTGAACCTCATATGGGACAATGGACTGTGTCCAATCCATTTTTTTCCACTAACTGTAAACTCCTTGAGGTCAGGACTCATGTCTACCAACTCTCTTGTACTCTCCCAGGCTTTTAGTAGAGTGGTCTGCAGGGGCCTGGGGGTCAGAAGGACCTGACTTTTAATTCTGGCTCAGACACTTATCTGCTGTGTGACCTTGGGCAAGGCCCTAAACGTCCCTGGTCTCTGTGCCTCCGCTACCTCAGCTGTAAAATGGGAATTCAAAGTGCGAGCCCCATGTGGAACATGGACTATGTCAAACCTGATTAGCTTCTACCTTCCCCGGCGCTTTGTATAATGCTTGGCACATAGTCAGTGGACAACAAATAGCACCCTGACCAAAAAAACCCAAAACCCAATGATTGGAGATTTGAGTCTTGGGGGATTTGACATGGCCCTACTTATGGAAAACAATACATCACTTTTTTTATGAAAGTCCAAGCTTCTAAAGCCATGAGTTCAGAGTAAACTCCTTGTAGGTAATAATAATAACTGCGATATTTGTTAAGCGCTTACTGTGTGCCATGCACTGTACTAAGCACTGGGGTGGATACAAGGGAATCAGGTTGGTTGGACACAGTCCCTGTCCCGGACAGGTGGGGCTCACAGCCTCAAACCCCGTTTTACAGATGAGGTCACTGAGGCCCAGAGAAGTGAACTGACTTGCAGCAGAGCCAGGATTTGAACTCAGGTCCTCCAGATTCCCAGGCCCATGATCTGTCCACTACACCACGGTGCTCCTACACATGTCCCTTCAAGCACCGCACCAAGTGAGTGCCCAGAAAATGCTACTATGGCTGCTGCTACCATTATTCTGGGAACGAATAAGCTTTTGCCTGAGAGTGTTTTCCTAGCCCCTGCCTCAACTCTCGCTCTACTGCTGCAATACACTGAACGGCACTCTAGTAACTCAAAAGAGGGAACGTTTCCACCATCTCTGTTAACTCAAGACTTGTGGGCAGGGAACATATCCACCAACGATCTTGTATTGTACTCTCTCAAGTGCTTAGTGCAGTGCTCTGCACACAGTGAGCACTCAATAAATACCACTGTTTGAAAAGGGCTGATGCAGCATCTGTGAATGGTTAGCTTACACTTTCAGGAAGAAGGAAACAAATTAAAAAAAGAAAGAAAAGTATCAGGACAACTAATTTAAACCGGAGACAAATGCCACAGGAAAATCAACACGTCTGCCCTTGTCTTTTATCCTTTGGGATCGGTAACACTCCCTTTTCCAGACTGATCCTGTATTTTGGGAACCAAGTGTTATTTATGGATAAACAGAACTCGCTCTCTATTTTGAGGGAAGAAAAGACCATGCAAAATTAGATGTAGAACATTCAAAGAACATTCTGGGTTCCTGGAAATTCCGTGATTGAGAATTTATGCCTTGATGTGTCAAGAATGGGAATACCTCAAGACCAAGAACTCACAGGTCTAAAACAATGGAACTGGCTTGTGCCTCTTGACCAACTGCTTCCTGAATGTGAAAATTCAGGACAAGGAATGGTGGGAGCTATAAGGTACGATGACTCTCTGCTTTTCTCTCTTCCCAGCAATTTGAACAAATAGTTCTGATCCCTTTCCAGGGTGTTAAAACCCACGTTCCCAAGGACAGGGCACCACAGAAACGTTATACCACACACAGTTTGCAGGTGTTATTCTTCAGCTTGCTATAAGTCTGTTAACAGCTCGGCTTTATCTGTCTTGACCAGTGCGGTTTATCTACACCAGCTGTGTATCCCCAGTATTTAAGCCCGAGAAAGAGGAATACGCCCCCAGGCCGCTCCATTTACCCATTAAGTACTGTTCAGACCCAACCCCATGGTTCACCTCTCAGTTTCATGCTTATAAAATCCTATTAGATTACAACCCACATCAGTGGTTTGCATCTGACAGAACAACATTTGGAATTTTGACTTTTTCCCTTTACTCCTCTCAACTTTCAAATCTCTCACTTGAAAAGTTTGGTAATTTAATTTCTACTTGCGTATGTACCACTATATATATGTATGTGTGTGTGTGTGTACATTCATTCAATCGTATTTGAGCACTTACTGCGTGCAAAGCACTATACCATATAACAACAAACACATTCCTACCCACAGTGAGCTCACGGTATAGAAAGGGAGCCAAATATTAATATAAATAAATACCTAAATGAATAAATAAATTACAGACATATAAGAGATATACATAGATGCTGTAGGGATGGGAGGGAGGATGAATGAAGGAGCAAGTAAGAGCGGCACAGAAGGGAGTGGGAGAAGAGGAGAGGAGAGTTTAGTCAGGGAAGCCTTCTTGGAAGATATGTGCCTTCAATAAGATTTTGAACTGGGGGAGAGCAGTTATATGTCTAATATGAGAAGGGAGGGCGTTCCAGGACAGAGGTAGGATGTGGGTGGGAGGTCAGCGGCGAGACAGATGAGACTGAGATACAGCGAGAAGCTTAGCATTAGAGGAACGAAGTGTGCGGGCTGGGTTGTAGTAGGAAAGTAGTGCGGTGTGGTACTTGTACATATTTACTATTCTATTTATTTTGTTAATGATGTGCATCTAGCTTTACTTCTATTTATTCTGATGACTTGACACCTGTCCACATGTTTTGTTTTGTTGTCTGTCTCCCCCTTCTAGACTGTGAGCCCGTTGTTGGGTAGGGACCATCTCTATATGTTGCCAACTTGTACTTCCCAAGCGCTTAGTACAGTGCTCTGTACACAGTAAGCGCTCAATAAATACCATTGAATGAATGAATGAATGAATAGAAGGGGGCAAGGTGATTAAGTGCTTTAAAGCCAACGGTGAGTTTTTGTTTGTTATGGAAGTGGATGGGAAACCACTGGAGTTTCCTGAGGAGTGGGGAAACATTATCTGAATATTTCTGAACGAAAATGATTCAGGCAGCAGAATCGAGTATGGACTGGAGTGGGGAGGGACAGGAGGCAGGGTGGTCAACAAGGAGGCTGAAAATAATCAAGGCAGGACAGGGTAAGTGTTTGCATTAATATGGTAGCAGTTTGGATGGAGAGGAAGGGGAGGATTTTGGTGGTTTTATATGATATATATCCAAGCGCTTAGTACAGTGCTCTGCATGCAGTAAGCGCTCAATAAATACAATCAAATGAATGAATATACATATACATATATATACATATATAAGTGTGGCTCAATAGAAAGAGCCCGAGCTATGGAGTCAGGTCATGGGTTCAAATCCCGGGTCCAATTGTCAGCTGTGTGACCTTGGGCAAGTCATTTCACTTCTCAGGGCCTCAGTTCCCTCATCTGTAAAATGGAGATTAAGATTGTGAGCCCCCCGTGGGTCAATCTGATCACCTTGTAACCTCCCCAGCGCTTAGAACAGTGCTTTGCACATAGTAAGTGCTTAACTAATGCCATTATTATTATATATAATATATATAATATACATATATTATATATAATATATACAATACACACACATATATATACACAATACATACAAACATGCCACATAAAAAGATTTGTGAATTAAAGGGGAAGGCCAGAAGTAAGGGAAAAAACTTTTCATGGAAGATTCTTTGAGATATTAACATTTATTGTAAATCTAGTATTGGTTCAGTGCTATATTTTTAAAATTACATTGCCTAGTTACAAATTAGAAAACTTGGTTTTCATCCTAGCAATCACTCTACTTGGAGATGAGGAGAACGTTGGCTTTTTTTTTTCTACAGTACAAATTACCAGTGAGTTCCTTCTTGTTCTAGGGGATCTATCAGCTTACTCCTCTTGTCCCCCTAATCCTACCCTCCGACTATATTCCTTAAGAGCAATAATGCCTTTTGGCCGAAGTTGCGAGATCACCCTCTTAATTTGTGTTGTAGGATCTTTGTGACTACCTCGATGAGCCCAAGACCATGCTTTCTTAGCAACAGTGTAACCCAATACTACCATGCCTGTTAATTTACCATTCTGAAAAATATATCATTTATGATCAGCAACCCTTCAAGGAGTCCGTTTATAAAATTAATAATTCACTTAAAATAGCAGCCACAGTCAGAGTAAGTTCAAATCAATAGAATGGTTAAGAAAATGAATGGACTCTCGCTCCCTCCCAGAAGGTCAGCAGTGTCCGCTTGTCCTTCCAGGATAAGGGAGGGAGTTCCGCGAACAGTGTGTGGAATTTGAGACTTGTCAGCAAGAGTGCCCAAAGAGAGCAGCGAGAACTGTACACGTTGCTAGAGATCAAACCACTTAGGGCTTTAGGCCATTGTCAACCCCTTGAATTACACTGAGAACCAATAGAAATCTCAGGACTTTGTGAATTGTGGTGGAATTTTGTACTCTAGCACTTCTTCTCAGATTGTAGAAGCATTGAGCTTAAAGTTATCTCACAAGCATATGGAATTTTTTTGGTATGTATGTATGTAAGTATGGTTCCAAAGGGAAAGACTCTTTTTTCTCCCCCATTTAGATTATTTTCAAAAGGCTTGCATTTAATGGAGAATCAACGTAGCCTCTTTAGCTGCCAGCAATACATTGAGGATTTACTGGGAACAACATTTTGCTTTGCTAGGACTATTTTTATAAGAAAATTTGAGCAATTTTTAATGAACTGTGGTATTTTAAAATTTTGAAGTTTGAAATTTCATATAAAAATTTCCCTTTTTCACACCATGAATGTATCTAATGACTTTTTCAGTCCAATGAAAGGAAATGTTAATATCCTAAACTCAAAAACGCACACTCTCTGCTCGCCACTTGTGAAAATGCTCGCAGAATAATCACCTAAATGGGCAACCAGCTGAGAACAAGGCCCCACTATTTGTTAAGAATGATGACAATGAATCCCTTCCAGACAGGAAAGCATCGACATTGTTAGCAACTGACCTGAAAGTTCATTTCAATGAGAAGGCAAACATTTTGACCAGGAAAAAAATTCTTCCTATTTCCAACAGTCTGTTTTAAGTTTGTATAGCTATTCTTAGCTTCCTGGTGACTTCCAATTTCTGCCTCTATTGGCTTCTGACCAATACAAGTAGTACAGTTGTCTTCAGGTCAAAGACACCACAGCCGGCAGTGAGGTTGTGTCCATGGATATGAGTGTTGTGGGTGGGAGGGAGGGGACTAATTTTCTTGCAGACTGGGTACATTAAGGAACCATTTCTGGCCCCTTGCCATCCTGGGTGAACATTTTGCTAACACTAATGGTTAAGTGGGCAAATGGGACATGCAGTTGTGTTGTTTATTCATTGTCGTATTTATTAAGTGCTTACTGTGTGCAGAGAACTGTACTAAGCGCGTGGAAAGTACAATTCAGCAATAGAGACAATCCCTGCCCACAACGGGCTTACAGTCTAGAAGGGAGGAGACAGACCTCAAAACTAGTGGTGCTGGTATGCACTGAACCATCCACACTCTCGCCCAATGCCTGTCTGCCCAAGTGGCATGCGTTGTGTGAAGGCTGGTGGAGAGAACAGATGGGGACAGAGTGCGCCTAGAGAACAGGGCAGTCAATTCCATCATATTTATTGAGTGTTTATTGTTACTATTACGCACTTGGGAGAGTACAGTATAGCAGAGTTGATAGATACATTCCCTGCCCCACAACAAGCAGCCTAGGGGAACAGAGCGGAAAGGTCAGAGAAATCTTGTCTGTTCCCATATAGCGTGTTTAGTTACGTACTAGTCCCACCCTGATTTTTGCAGAGGAAGTAATGTCTGTTGATTGTTATATTGTACTCTCCCAAGCGCTTAGTACAGTGCTCTGCACACAGTAAGCGCTCAATAAACACGACTGAATTGAAAGTAAAACATTTTTTGCTCAGGTATTTTATTCAAGCTTTTCATTTAACAGGGGTTCTTTTAGAAGTTCATGGCTTAATACCTTCACAAGAAAATTCTTAGGTACTTCCTGTAATTTATAGGAAATTATTTTCCTCCTGGTAATTTTCAAATGGTATTTAGAGTTGAAATACTAGACTTAGGTTTTTGACTGATTTAAATGCTCTTTAAGGGACAGCCTGTCAGTGTTCTCTATTTACATACCAGTTGTCATTATCCTGTCACCTAAAATAGACAACTTTCTATTAATGTTTGAGATTTTTTGGTTTCATCTTTATTAGAAAATCCATGCTCGAGTTTGGGTGCATGAGGGAGGTAGGGACAGTAGGAGATGTAAAAGGAGAGAAAGTATCTTCTTTTTCATTTCTCTGTCTTTGTAGGGTTTGTGTTGCCTTGAGCTCTCTTTCCTATTTCTTCACATCCCTGGGCAGTATTCTATTTCTCACTTTCCTGTCTTGTATCCAATCGCTCTCATTTAGTATTAAAGTGTCAAAATCAGTCTCTCGCAAATCCTAGTTTCTAGACTAGCTTCTTGCACTTTAGTATCAATAGTATGAAGTGCTCGGTGAATGCACAAAAGATCTCGAAGATGTTATCTGGGCCCTCAGACACATTCCCTGACCACAGTGAGCTTACAGGGTAGGTAAATTGCACAGTGTCATGTAACCCCAAAGACTCTAAAGTTTTCCAGTCCAGAATACTCAGACTGTGAGCCCAATGTGGGACAGGAATTGTGTCCAACCTGATTAACTTATATCTACCTCAATGCTTAGAACAGTGCTTGACATACCGTAAGTGCTTAAGAAATACCACTTAAAACAAACAAAAAAAACCCCAACAACCCCAGCCACAATAACCAAACGAGAATCTACACCTTGAATCTCTTATACCATTTTTGCAATCAAACCAACGTCCCTCACTTAACTAAAGGGCTTTTCTGAAAGAACTCAAAGAGATGAGAGCTTGTCATTTCTCTTTGGCATAGGGTGAGTGTGTGCGTGTGGTGGGATGCGAACAGACTAACACAGGTGTTTCTAATAGTATAGCCTTTAATTCAAAAATAATAAAGCTGATGGCCTCCTAAAATGTGAAATGCTAGTCAATGAAAATACTGTCCAAGCCATTTAATGCACTCTTCTTCCTCAACTTATTTCCAGTTAAACAACTGCTCAACGGGAATACCATTTCCCTCCTGACATATTCAGAAAGGATGGAAAAGCCCAGTAACTAAGACGCATTTAAACAAAACAGAACAATGTACTCAATAGGAAGTCTTTCTTGCTGAAGAAAACTAGAGAAAACTATTTTACTGTACTTTGCAGTTCTATGGCACTCTTCAAAGAAATTACAGCCAAAGTCAACCTCCACAATGTTCCGTTTCCAAACCAAACCTTTTCCAAACCAACCTGTTTTTCCTAGTGCTGTCCTTCCAGTCATTCTGTAGTCTTCGAGTTTCTTTATACGTTTGTAGTTACAAACCACGCCCAGAAAAATCCAATGGTTAGGAAAGTCTTCCATCAAATGTAACACCCTTTGAAGTTTGCATCTAGCTGGAATTTCAAAATGACGTTACTAAAATTCACACTCGATAGAAACTTGAAGTTAATAATCTGAGATTACTAAAGATAAGCTTCCTGGAAGAGGTCAGTTTTGAGGCAGACTTTAAATGATCGATCAATCCACTGGATTACTGTACTCAGTGCACTGTACTAAGCGCTTGGGGAGAGCACAATATGCCAGAGTTAGTAGACGTGTTCCCTGCCCACAAGGAGTTTACAGTCTACTGGGGGAGACGGACATTAAAATAAATTATGTATATGTACGCAAGTGCTGTGGATCTGAGGAAGGGGTAAATATCAAGTGCATAAGGGTATGAATCCTAATGCAAGGGCGACACAGAAGGGACATGGAGTCAGGGAAATGAGAACTTAGTTGAGAAAGCCTTCTTAGAAAGATGTGATTTCAGTATGGCTCTGAAGATGGGGAGAGTGTTGGTCCGTCAGATAAGAAGTGGGAGGTAGTTCCAGGCCAGAAGCAGGACATGGGCAAGGATCGGTGGCAAAATAAGATTCATTCATTCGACCATATTTACTGAGCGCTTACTGTGTGCAGAGCACTGTACTAAGAGCCTGGGAGAGTACAATATAACAACAGACACATCCCCTGCTCACAGCGAGCTCACAGTTACAGCGTAGTGGATAGAGCATGAGCCAGCGAGTCAGAAGGTCAGGGGTTCTAATCCCAGCTCCGCCACTTGTCTGCTTTGAGAGCTTGGGCAGGTCACTTCATTTCTCTGTGCCTCAGTTACCTCATCAGTAAAATGGGGATTTAAACGGTGAGCCCCACGTGGGACAGGGACTGTGTCCAACCTGATTTGCATGCATCCACCACCCAGCACTTAGTACAGTGCCTGGCACATGGTAAGCACTCAACAAATACCATAATTACTATTTTTATTAGAGATGAGACAAAGGTGCAGTGAGTAGGTTGTCATTAGAGGAGTGAAGTGAGCATTCTGGGTTCTAGTAGGAAATCAAGGGAGGTAAGGTAAGATGGGGCCACGTGACTGAGTGCTTTAAAGCCAATAGTAAGGAGTTTCTGTTTGATGTGGAGATAGAAGGGCAGCCACTGAAGGTTCTTGAGGAGTGGGGAAACATGGACTGAATTTTTTTTTTAAGAAAAATGATCTAGGCAGCAGGGTGAAGCATGGACCCCAGTGAGGAGAGACAGCAGGCAGAGAGGTCAGTGAGGAGGCTGATTCAGTAGTCAAGGCAGGAAGAGATGAGATGGTGGCTTGACCGCTGCGACCAGGAGATTAATTGAAACAAAGGACAACATGGAAAAAGCTTTGTAAAAGTTGCTACGATAATACCCTGGATTGAGCACCCACTGGGTGCATTACACTGCACTAAGCATTTGGAAAGTACAGTCGATCGTATTTATTGAATGCTTACTGTGTGCAGAGCACTGTACTCAACGTTTGGGAGAGTACAATATAACAGACACATTCCCAGTCCTCAATGAGCTTACAATCTAGAGGGGGAGACAGACATTATCCTTTGGATATGAGGAGGGAGGGCGTTCCAGGCCAGAGGCGGGATGCAGGCGAGAGGTCAGAGAAGAGGTAGATGAGATCAAGGTACAGTGAGAAGACTGGCAGAGAAGTGAAGTGTGCAGGCTGGGTTATAGTAGGGAGAGTAGTGAGGTGAGGTAGGAGTGGGCAAGGTGATTGACTGCTATAAAGTCGAGGGTAAGGAGTTTCTGTTTGATGTGGAGGTTGATGGGCAACCACTGAAGGTTCTTGAGGAGCGAGAAAACATGGACTGAATGTTTTCTTAGAGAAATGATCTGGGCAGCAGAGTAAAGTCTGTACTGGAGTGGGGAGAGACAAGAGGCAGGGAAATCAGCAAGGAGGCTGATTCAGTAATCATGGCGAGATAGGATAAATGCTGGCAGTTTGGATGGAGAGGAAGGGGCGGATTTTGGTAACGTAGACAAGATTGAACTGACAGAATTTAATGATTGAATATGTGGGTTGAAAGAGAGGAGACTCAAGGATGAGGGAGGTGGGGGGGCGGAGGGTTTGAGGAGGGAATTAAACATCTGGAACAACTGGCAAGGGCAATGGATTTGGGTGTCGACAAAGATGCAGAGAATTCTGCTGGGCAGAGGAGAGGGCAGAGTTAAAGTACAGAAGGATGAACTTGAGGCGGACATAGTTGGCCTGATATTTAGATTTCCGCCAGCAGAGCTTTGTGGTTCGTGCACAGGAGCAAAGGAAGTGGACTGTGGAGGTGATCCAGGGCTGTGGGTTCGTGATACGAGGCCGACGAAAGGATAGGGGGGCCAGTGTACTGAGTTCAGTACAGACGGTAGTGTTGAGGGCATCCATTTGGTCATCAAGGGAAGGTAGTTTGAGTATGGAGGCTAAATGGGGCATGATGACAAAGATAAAGTAAGGGCTTAGCAAATACCTTCATTATTATTAAGGATTTAGTTTGAGGAATGGAGAGGAAGAGAGAGATTCTTGAGTTTTTGAAGAGGGAGAAGGAACAGAATCCAGCAAGTCTGCATTTGTTGGAAACCAAGGGAGAGGAATCAAAAGTGATGCTGAGAGTATATGGCTGGAGATCAAAAGGATGATGGTAATGCCAACAGATGGAGAATTTCAGTGAAGGGAAAGATCTAGATTTCACTTTGAGGTTGTGGTGAGTCATCAAGGCAGAGAGACAGAGTTCTATACACAAGACAAAAGAAGTGGAGAGAGGGAACACAGGTGAGAATTGTCTCTGTTGTTGAATTGTACTTCCTAAACCTTAGTACAATGCTCTGCACTAAGTGCTCAATAAATATGACAATGGATGAATGAACGTCCCAAGCAAACTTTTTCACGGTTCCACTCTTATCTCTCCTCCATCTGGTGACTTGCTCATGTCTTCCCTGCTCCCACGCTTAGAACAGTGCTTTGCACATAGTAAGTGCTTAATAAATGCCATCATCATTATTATTATTACTCCATACACCCCAGAGCACAGCTCTCTCCAACTCCAAAGCCTTCCTGAAATTATCATGAGGAGCAGGGTAGCCTAGTGAAAAGAGCACAGGACTGGGAGCCAGAGGACCTGGATTCTATTCTCGGCTCCACCACTTGCCTGCTGTGTGACCTTGGGCAAGTCATTTAACTTCTCTTTGCCTCAACATGGGGATTCAATACCTGTACTCCCGCCTACTTCGACTGGGAGCCCCACGGGGGACATGGATTGCGTCCAGCCTGATTAACTTCTATTTACCCCAGTGCTTAACCCACAGTAAGCGCTTAACACATATCATAATTATCTTCCCACCTCCGCCAAGAGGCATTCCTTGATTTTCTTCTCTCCAGTACACTTTTTCAAACTACTTACGTACACACACCCAACTGGAGATTCTTTATACATCCCGATTTATGTTCTCTACCACTCAGGCACTTATCTGTTCATCAATCTAACTTTCCATTGTCTTTTTCCTCATATCTCTAAATACTCCTGTGTCTGTCTCCAAAGTTAGATTAGGGGGCAGAAAATGTCTTTTTACCTCTGGTGTACACTCAGAGGTTATGCTCACAGAACTCTATGGTTACAGCACTGTAGCACTCATTGTGTCCAGCGCTGTGCACATGAAAAAAGAAATAGCATGGTCTAGTGAATACAGCACGGGCCTGGGATTCAGATGGACCTGGGTTCTAATCCCGGCTCTGCCACCTGTCTGCTGTGTGATCTTGGGCATGGGTAAAATGGGGATTAAGACTGTAAGTCCCATATGGGACGTAGACTGTGTCCAACCTGAATATGCTGTATCTACCGCGGCACTTACAACAGTGCCTGGCACGTAGTAAACGCTTAAATATCGTTAAAAAAAAATTCAACTTTATCTTCCGACACCACATTGAGCTACCTGATTCTGTTGTCACTCTCGGGTCCAAACGCAGAGGGAAAACACACGCTCTGGCAGAACTGACTGTGACGGCATCTGCTGTGAAAAATGACTCGAGAGCCTTGGTCCAGTCATGGAAACTAAGGGTGGGTGGGACAGGGCGCTAAATAATTGATTAGTCTGTGAGTGGTTTGCTCATACTCTCTTGTCAATCAATCAATCATATTTATTGCGCGCTTACTGTGTGCAGAGCACTGAACTAAGCGCTTGGGAAGTATAAGTTGGCAACATATAGAGACGGTCCCTACCACGAGCATGTCCAGCGCTTAGAACAGTGTGTGGCACATAGTAAGTGCTTAAATACCGCTATTATTATGTAGGTGGGGAGGGCTTGGGTCCATTGTGAAGAATATTAATTTAAAGCAGCATAATGACTTTTATAGCGCTTACTATGTGCCAGGCACTGTACTAAGTGCTAGGGAAAATACAAGATAATCAGGTTGGACACAGTTCATGTCCCACATGGGGCTCACAATATTGAACCCCATTTTACAGATAAGAGAACTGAAGTGCAGAGAACTGAAGTGGCTTGCCCGTGGTCACACAGCAGACAAGTGGTGGAGCCGGGATTAGAACTCAGGTCCTTCTGATCCATGATCTATCCACTAGGCCATTCTGCATCAGAGAAGCAAGCTGTTTTTCTGATGTTTATTCAGTATCTGTCTCCCCCACTAAGCTGTAAGCTCCTTGAGGACAGGATAACTTCTGTGAAGTCTGTAGAAGTCTCCTTCATTCAGTCGTATTTACTGAGCACTTACTGTGTGCAGAGCACTGTACTAAGTGCTTGGGAGAGTACCATACAACAGACATATTCCTGCCCACAAGGAGCTTACGGTCTAGAGGGGGAGACTGGAGAGGGCAATGGGCATGGGTGTCAATAAGGATAGAGAAATAGTTTTGCCAGGCAGAGGAAAGGGCAGAGTCAAAGCACGCAAGGATAAACTTGAAGTGGACAAAGTCAGCCTGGTATCTAGATTCCTGCCAATAGCACTCTGTGGCTTGTGCACAAGAGAGGAGGAGGAAGACTGCAGAGGTGATCCAGGGGTGTGTGTTTTAGTGGTACAAGATCGACAACGGGATAGGGGAACGAGTGAGTTGAGTTCAGTAAAGAGGGAGGGTGGTGTTGAAAGCGTCAAGGGAAGGTAGTTCGGGTATGGAGACTAAATGGGGCAAGATGAGTTGAAAATACTGGATGGGGTCAAAAGTTAGGAATTCTTCCAAACACTCAGCCCCATACTCTGTACTCAGTAGGTGCTCAAGGACAATTGATTGTTTACAGCGTCACTGCAACAACATTCATTCATTCAATCGTATTTATTGAGCGTTTACTGTGTGCAAAGCACTATACTAAGTGCTTGGGAGAGTAACAACAGACACACTCCCTGCCCACAATGAGCTCACAGTCTACAAAGGTAGAGAGACATTAAAATAAATACAGATATATTCATATGTGCCGTGGGGATGGGAGGGAAGATGAATGAAGGGAGCAAGTTAGGGTGATGCAGAAGGGAGTGGGAGAAGAGGAGAAAAGGGCTTAGTCAGGGAAGGCTTCTTGGTGGAGATGTGCCTTCAATAAGGCTTTAAAGTGGGGGAAACCAATTATCTGTCTGATAAGAAGAGGAAGGACGTTCCAGGCCAGAAATAGGATGCGGGAGAGAGGTTGATGGTGAGATAGACGAGCTCGAGGTACAGTGAAAAAGTTCGCATTAGAGGAATAAAGTGTGCTGGCTGGGTTGTAGTAGGAGGGTAGCGAGGTGAGGTAGAAGGGGGCAAGGTGATTAAGTGCTTTAAAGCCAATGGTGAGGCGTTTCTATTTGATGTGGAGGTGGATGGGCCACCACTGGAGTTTCTTGAGGAGTGGGGAGACACGGTCTGAACATTAATGGAAGCAATATGAATTTTGTCTGATCTGATTGTACTTACCCCGGCACTTTGGTCAGGGCTTGGCACAGAGTAAGTACTCAACAAACACCACAATGATTATTATTAACGAAGCTTTGTTAATCAGTACCGCTCCATCAAGAAAGATTTAGAAGTCTGATATCCAAATCAATGAATCAGTAGTGTTTGTTAGGTGTCCACTGTGAGCAGAGCACTGAAGCTCTTGAGAAAGTACAACAGAATTAGTAGACATGATCCTGCCTTCAAGGAGCCTACAGTCTAGTGGGAGAGACAAGATTCTGTATAACAATATATATATTGAGGAAGGAGACGTACACGCATCAATGCTTAGAATAGTGCTCAGCGCTTAGAACAGTGCTCAGTGCTTAGAACAGTGATCTGCACATAGTAAGCACTTAACAAATACCATCATTATTATTATGTGAGCTGGTGCTTAAATCATGGATACGTGGATACGTACAGAAATGCTACAGGTGATTGTGAATAAAAAAGTGCATCACCGCTACAGAAGTACTGAAGTGATAGGTGAGGGAATACAACCTTGGCTGGTGAGAGGGGGAAAGAGAAATTAATCAAGACAAGACTAACTGGAGGAGATGAGATTTTAAGGCCTTTGAAATTTGGGAAAATTGTGGTCTGGAAGACCCAAGAAAGAGGAGTTCCAGGTCAGGGGAAGGGTGTGACCAAGAGGTCAGAGGCAGGACTGACGAGATCGAGACAGAGTGAGACGGTTAGTTTGAGTCGGACAAAGAATGAGCTGTGGTGTAATGGGAGAAGGGAGTGGATAAATAGGAGATAGCTGGTAGAGTGCTGTAAAGCCAACAGTCAAGAGTTCCTGCTTGAGGAGAGGAATGGGTAACCATTAAAGGGTTTTTTTGGACAAAAGAAAAATGTTCCAGGCAGCAGAGTAAAGCATGCACTGGTCAATCAATCGAAGGTATTTACTGAGTGCTTATTATGTGCAGAGCACTGTTCTAAGCACTTGGGAGAGTATAACAGAATTAGCAGAAATGTTCCCTACCCATAATGAGCTTGTGAGTGGAAAGACTGGATGCAGAGAAACCAAGGGGAGAGGCTGATGAGGTAATCAAGCTGGGATATGACAAATGCTTTGATCAGCACAGTGGCATATCCTGAAAATATTGTAGGGGAAAAATGGCATTCTTCAGTAACAGATTGGGTGTGGGGGTTGAAATATAGGGCAGAGTCAAGGATAATGCCATAGTTGCAGCCTTCAGAAACAGGGAAGGTGTTGTCAACTGTAAAGGGAAAGATGTGGGGGAGAGGAAGGGGAAGATGAGTTCAATTTTAAACACATTGAGCTTAAGGTGCAGCCAGGACAACCATGTAGACACGTCCTGGAGGGAAGAGGAAATGTGAGATTGCAGAGGAAGTGAGAGGACAGGGCTAATGGTGTTAAATTGGGGAGCTATCTGCAGAGGTGGTAGTTGAAGCCATGCGAGTGGATGAGCTCCCCAAAGGACTGAATGAAAAGTGAGACTAGAAGGGGACCCAGAACAGAGTCTCAAGTGACACTTAGTTAGGCGGAGGGAAGTAGAGAAGCCAAAAAGAGAGACTGAGAAGTAGCAGCTAACTCTTGGGAATTTTTTTGCTCACTGGCATCTGTTTTCTCCAAGTATGCCAGATTTAGGTTTTACTGCAAAATAGTTAAATTGTGGGAATGAATGAGACATGTCAGTGAAAGAAAATAAAGGACAATACAGACCAGGGAGGTTGTGTCCGCAGGAATAATGAGAATGAACTTCTACAAGAATGAACCCAGAGACCCATGCCACGGGAGATACAACCTGCAAAGGCTCTTAAGGAAGCGAGGATGATGTACAAGGTCCAATGTGAGTGAGTAAAGAACTAACTGATTAATCTAAGGGGAGCCCACTCCAAGTACTACCTAGTTTAATCATTTTAACTTGCTCTGCTCTGCAATTCTAATTCATTCTTATGCACCAGTCTTCCCCTGCCTTGGCTCGTGAGCCCCTTTGGGACAGGAGTCATGTCTGAACTGATTATCTTTTTTCACCAAGGGTTTAGTTAGCACAACCATCATCAATGGTATTTATTGAGTGCTTACAGGGAGCAGACCACCGTACTAAGGGTTTAAGAGAGTAAAATACAAAGAGTTGGCAGACACATTCCAATCTTGGCATATAGTAAACATTTGTTAAAATGCCGTAACTAACTCAGCCCCAAGCTATTGGGATGAGGAGTTACACACTGAAGCTTGAGGGTGAGGTTCAAAACACCAGAAAGAAACACTTCAGCAAGCAACTGTTGGTAAAAACATAAAATTTATCAGAGCGAGTTGTGCGAGCAGAATATATCGGTAGTCCAAGAGGAATCTAGATACATTAATGGATGAACAGTCCATAATGGATTGCTAGAGGGAGTTAGGAATATAAAAGGGAGAATTTAAGGTGTTAAATGGACAACCTTAAACATTAAGATGATTTTTCAACGAAGGAAACCATTGTATGGTTCCATGCATCCTGTCGTTACTGAATTCTATGCTGGATGGGCTATTGGTCTAACCCATTAATGACACTCATGTATCTGTGGAAATGAGTTCAAAAGACTTTACATCTGACAGAAGATTACTTATGGCCTTCAATTGTGGTTTTGGTGAGTGGAGGAGTTAAAGCCCGATGTGAAGCACTGGAGACAATGGTTTATGCATGAGAAAACGTGCATAAACTAGGTGTATGACAGCTGACTTGCCAAGCCTGGAGGTCAAGGGAGATGGGAGAAAAACTGTTTTAGTTTCTTCTGGAAAGGAAGCCCACGAATACCAGAACACTGAGGGAAAGGAAGAAGGTGAAGCTGAATAAGAGGTAGGGAGTACGAAGATTATGGAACAAGAGCAACTTCAGGAGTTACGTGGAGGATACAGAGGCAGGGAGATCAGCAAGGACTGGGCCTGGAAAGGCAAGATAAGAGTCCAAAGGCATTTTCTGACTTCTAAATGGGGAATGATATTAAATGGAGCACAAATCAAGATCCTCAGAGTCAACTGGTCTTTCAAAAAAGATTTTTTGATGTGCAAATCCCTAGGTATGGGCCTCCAAATATTCCTCTCAAATTCTGCCTTATCCCCAAGGATCTTCCTTCCCAATTTATAAAGCTTTGAATGAACCACCTGAAATCTAAACCTCTTACAAAACCTCTAGGTTACGTTTAATTTGAAATGAATCTTTGTCAAGTGCTTACAAAAATCTCAACTATTAGCTTATCTATTCAATTTGAATGAGTAGCCATAGCCTAGAAAGGAAAAGGCTACACAGGAGTCGTAGAAGTAGTGGTTTCCTGAGTAACATATCCACGCCTACACCCTACTCTCAGCTGAATGTCTCTTGCCTCCTTGTAAAGAGAAATTATTTGGTCACTTAAACATCTGTATTTGGAGATTAATTTTCTAGAATACAAATTTTTCTTGTTGAAAAATCTCAAAACTCTGGTACTTCCAGCTGATTCAACTAGACAACTATAAGATTGTACTTATATTCCCAGTAAAATAACTAGGTTTTCCAGCTAAAAATTTGACCTCTTGAATCCCACTCCCAAAACTGATCTTTCCTGAACTAAAATTCAAATCTGTTCTAGCATCATGAACTGCCAAAAGATACTAGTGTAAAAGTGTATTAAAACGAAAATTCCTATGAAGTAGTTATCTACAATGACAAATTTACGAGGTATAAAATAATTGTGGCATATGTTATGCACTCAATATGTACCAAGCACTGTTCAAAGTGCTGGGGGTAGATACAAGATAATCACAGTCTAAGTAGGAGGGAGAACAAGTATTAAATCCCCATTTTGCAGAAGAGGAAGCCCAGGCCCAGAGAAATTAAGGGGTTTGCTCAAGGTCACACAGCAGGCAGGTGATGGAGTCGGGATTAGAATTCAGGTCCTCTGGTTCCCAGGCCTGAGCTACTCCCCCTAGGCCATGCTGTTTCTCAACGTATATATCAAGGTATAATTATTTTGATCACATAATGAAACTTTGTTTGCAAATGTATGTTCGCATTAAAACTCACAGTCAGCTTGTGCTCAGAACACATAATAATGACATTTGTTAAGCGCTTACTACGTGCCAAGCACTGTTCTGAACACATCACAGCTCCAAGAAGTTTATTTCATTCCTTCATTTCTTCCAATTCAAATCCACTTTCCCTTATGTGCCAGACAATCATTTACAATGCTTCAGTAGGTCTGATGTCCAAAAGCTTTTATACAAATAAGCACCTAAACCTAAACCGTAACCAGCGGTCCCAATCCAATAGTCAAAATCCACAAATTCCCTACGGAGCTCTTTTGGAAAGCTAACAAGGATGCACAAACTCATTCTCCCAAATGCCTTTACTGTCATAGTCGTTTTCCTATTCGTACCTCTTGGACACTCTAATACCGCATCTCTCTCCTCATCTGTGCAAAGCTTGTGTTGCACATCAAGTCCAAAGTTGCTGAATCACACAAAAGGGGAGAAACAACTATCCTATATTAATAATCTTCCTGGAATTCTGAGTGAGCATAACCTCTAAAAAGGTGGAAATTTCTTTGCCCTTCAAAAATTATGCAACAATGGGGATGTCAAAATGAACACGGCAAGCATTTTTCAAAATGAAAAGGTTAACCAAATGTACTTAGAATACGCACTTGATTTCACTGTTAAACTTAATATTTGAAAATGTAGACAATCAGAAAATGTTTTTCCTTCTAGATTAATGAGGACTTTTGGGTTGTGTTGCTTAGACTTTTTTATTTTATACACTCCTGGAGCTGCTAAAGCACAATATTCTCTTTAGACATATATCACTCTCAAAAGAAAATATATTAATATGGATGGAAAACTAGATATGAAACATCAAAAAAATGACAACATCGGAGAGTTGTAAAACAGGGTAAGATCTATACTATGACTTCCACCCTACCAACCTGTACTACACATATATTGCTAGTTATTAATCCAGGAGTTACCAATAAAACCAAGCGAACAAGAAATGACAGAAGTATAGGATTACATCAAAGTGCATTATGCATAACTTGGTGGAGGAAATCACAAGTTGATTGATTTTAAAACCCTACAGAGTGCAAAGAAGTCAGCCAGATAAAGGAAATGAACAAAAATATTTTTTTTAAAAAACAAACATTTTCCATAAGCATAGGGTGCTAGTAGAAAGGACTCAATGGAAGGACAGCCTCAGAGGCAAAGGAATTCAAGAAAAGCAGTGCCCAAGGTGACGGGAAAATTATATTAGGGCAGAGGAAGGACAGGGACGGTAAAAGACGCCAAGCTGGTTAAAATGGGAACTTTGGGCACCCGGAAGGGCAAACAGAAGGCTACAAAAAGGGGAAAGTGGGCCAGATCACTAAAGGAGAGTGTAAAGAAATATCAGGACTATGAACAGCAGAGATCAGAAAAGTAAAGACTGGAAAGGAGATGCAACTAGACCACGATGTTGCAGGTAGCAAAACAATTACTCAATTATAGCAGGGAAAAAACGAAGATCAATGAAAATATTGCTCCCCAATTTTTAAAAAAAAAACAAACAAAAACTTAAATATGTGGAAAGGCAAAGGTTTTCAATTTTTTTTTCCCTTCAAAAGTGAGCAAATGGGCAAGCCTCACTTAGAATAGGAAGTTTAAAAAAATAAGTTATAAAGGAGAAGCAACTAAAGAGAAACTTTTAAAAATGGAAGGTATTCAAAGCAGCAGAGCCTGACAACCTTTGATATAAACTATCAACGTCTGATATAAAAGTTATTTTTCAAGAGTTCATGGGAAGATCCCTCAGTATTCACAAAGAGGAAGTGTCATGCCCATCTGGGAAAGTATGAAGCAGTGTGAGCTAGTAAAAAGAGCATCGGCCTGAGAGTCAAAGGACCTGGGCTCAGATCCTGGCTCCGCTACTTGTCTGCTGCTTCACCCTGAACATATCGCTTAACTTCTCTGTGCCTCAGTTACCTCATCTGTAAAATGAGGATTAAGACTGGGAGCTCTACGGTGGGACAGGGACTGTGCCCAACCCGATTAGTTGTATCTCCCCCAGCGCTTCGAATAGTGCCTGACACGTAGTAAGCATTTAACAAATTCGACAATCACTATTATTATTATTATCCCCCTCACACACCACTCTTCTTGGGGTCGCCATGTACAGATGGTCCCTATGAAAACCCATCTCCTCCCCCCACCAGCCTCAGAGCTGTTAGAGAAGCTGAGATGAGCCCAATTTAGCCCATTCCTGACCTACAGCATAAAATTCTGGGAACAACCAACACATTTTATAGAAATAAAATCGTTCCAGGCAAATAATTTTCAGTTTAGTGTGAGAAGCCTTGTAGACAAGGATGAAGTAAAATAGGCCATCAATAAAGGTTTTCATTCTAACCCATGTGGCATTCTCATGATGCCGCAAGAATCATGGCATCTCCTCCTCTGCCTTCCACTCCTTAACTGTGGCGGTCCCTCAAGGTTCAGTTCGGGGTCCCCTTCTCCATCTACACCCACTCCCTTGGAGAACTCATTTGCTCCCTTGGCTTCAACTATCACCTCAAGCGGATGATACCCAAATCTATATCTTCAGCCCTGATCTCTCTCCCTCTCTTCAGTCTCCCATCTCCTCCTGCCTTCAAGACATCTCTACTTGGAAGTCCTTCTGTCATCTCAAGCTTAACAAGTCCAAAACAGAGTTCCTTATCTTCCCACCCAAACCCTGTCCTCCCCTTGACTTTCCCATCACTGTAGACAACACCACCCTCCTTCCTGTCTCACAAGCCCGTAACCTTGGCATCATCCTTGACTCCTCTCTCTCATTAAATATGATTGAATGAATTTAACCCACATATTCAAACACTTCATCCTGTCGGTCCCACCTTCACATCATAGCTAAAATCTGCCCTTTCCTCTCCATCCAAACCTGCTACCATATTATACAATCACTCATCCTATCCCACCTGGATTACTGCATCAGCCTCCCTTCCTCCTGTCTCTCCCCACTCCAGTCCATACTTAACTCTGCTGCCTGGATCATTTTTCTACAAAAACGTTCAGGACATGTCACCCCGCTCCTCAAAACACTCCAGTGGTTGCCCATCCACCTCTGCATCGAACAGAAACTCCTCACCATTGGCTTTAAAGCACTACACCACCTTGCCCCCTCACCTCACTTCATTTACTCAATCAATCGTATTTATTGAGTGCTTACTGTGTGCAGAGCACTGTACTAAGGACTTGGGGAAGTACAATACACCAATAGAAACAATTCCTGCCCTGGGGGCGGGGGGAGGAGGGGAAGAGAAGAGACAGGCATCAATACAAATAAACAGACATCAATATAAATAGATAAAATCATTCATTCAATCATATTTATTGAGTGCTTACTGTGTGCAGAGCACTGTACTAAGCACTCAGGAAGTATAATTAGGCAACAGATAGAAACAATCCCTACCCAGCAACAGGCTCACAGTCTAGAAGGGGGAGAAGGACAACAAAACAAAACAAGTAGATAGGTGTCAATACCATCAAAATAAACAGAATTATAGATATATAATACACATTAATAAAATTGAGTAATAAATATGTACACATATACACAAGTGCCGTGGGGAAGTCACACAGCAGACAAGTGGTGTAGCTGGGATTAGAACCCATGACCTTCTGACTCCTTAGGCCCGTGCTCTAGCCACTGCGCCACACTGCTTCTCAAGGCAGTCTAGTTTACTCGGCACCTGCAATCCCCTGACTCCAATGACGGAGTCGAATGTAAGGCGGAAAAGGCCATTACAGAGGTCTATGGACTGCTCCCCGAACTTCTGAATCTGTCACATAGGGAAGATGAAGTGAACCTTGCTGCACTTGGGTCTGAAGCCAAACTGCTCTTCAGAGTACATGTGGTTCATGATATTTTTCAGGAACTATCTCCACTCTGCAGGGGTGGATCAGTGGTATGGATGATGGGACTCTGTGAATTTTCTTCCGGGAGGAGTAAAAACCCCTGGTTGGATCCAGGCTAGCTCTGGGGTTTGTAGGCCATAGCAGCACATGATGTCACAGGCCTCTTTTATGCTCAGGAAGAGCCGAAAAGTGTTGCTGACGCATCATTTCATGTGCTGCCAGTAAATGATCATTGAATCTTTCTTCCAAAAAATTGTCTCTATTGATCAGATGATCGCATCCCCAGTCTTGACATCTGCCTGGTAAATGTCCTTTGGAGGAGCAGACACTGTTCATTCACTCAGTGGTATTTATCGAGCACTTACTGTGCACAGAGCACTGTACTTGCTCTCGCTTGGGAGAGTGCAAAACGATCGAGTTCGTAGACACATTCCCTGCCCACAAGGAGCTCACAGTCTAGATTTCATTCATTCGTAGGGACAGATCTAAAAGGGGGCCCTCGCTCAAAGATTTTTGGTGTAATCTTGTTTTGGAACTTCCTGTGGGTGTTTTCTATCTCTGGAAACTAGTCACTGCATTGGCTGCATACAGTGCATCAGAAAATAAGCAGTTCATCAATCAGTGCCCTACAGAAGTGCAGTAATCTATTTACCCTTAAGCTCCTCTAGACTGTATGCTCACCCTCTAGACTGCAAACTCATTACGGGCAGGGAAATCTGCTAATCTCGCTTATATTGCACTCTCCCAAGCACTCGGAGCAGTGCTCTGCACACAGAAGCACTCAATAAATATCGATGATGGATCGACTGATTCAGGTCTCACAGCTCTTCCGTGACGTTATGCCAGTGACCCTGAGCTACATTTCCATGCTCCCAAGGTCCAAAATTGACCAAAACAATGGAAAACAGTTACAAGACCAAGTAGTGTAAACATGTGCCAATAAAAGGCTTTGAAGACTTTTTCATGTACATCTGTTTATATCTGTCTCCCCTTTCTAGACTGTGAGCCCGTTGTTGGGTAGGGACCGTCTCTATATGTTGCCGACATGTACTTCCCAAGTGCTTAGTATAGTGCTCTGCACACAGTAAGGACTCAATAAATACGATTGAATGAATGAATGAATATCTAATTTTCAAAATATTTTCACACAAACTTATCTAGCAAAAAATACATCTTGCACTTACTAGAGATGTCGTGTTAGGTAATGCCAAACAGAGAAAAAAGATGTTGAAATGGGGTTTTAATCTCTATTCAAATCACTCAAAATACTTCAAAGGTTAGGGGATAGAGAAAGAGACAAATGGGTGAGGTGATCGAGTCGAGGTGATCTTTGCCTGTTTTGCAAAACCAAATTAAGCTCAAAGCGAGAAAGCCCAATAAGAAATACCTGCATTAAAATCCTAAACAGGTAAAGAGCATTATAATGGGGTGTCCGTTCTTACCAGTTTATGTTTGATGCTCTTACTGGGCAATACAAAGACCACTGCTCGTTAACTTTCTGATCCCTTGTGGCACAGTGGCTTTTTTCCAGCTTTCAGCACTCCTACAACCCCTGCCATCGAAATCCTTCATTATAATCTACTTGTCAAATATCGACATAAGACAGACTTGACCAGATGCTTGTATTTGCAGGGGTTGGGACACGTACGTTAGTAACAGTGGCAATGGGAAGGCAATCCTCTAGAATACTACCTACCCCAAGGAACAACCGCTCCATGATACACCCGGTCCAGAGAACACGGCCGTTATTGTCTGATACCTTAATTAGACTAGGCTACCAACAGCTCCTGATACATCCAACCTGGGGCTCCATCTACTACTAATAATAATAATGATGGCATTTATTAAGCGCTTACTATGTGCAAAGCACAGTACTGTTTGATATCATACCCCAGGTTAAACCAACTCGCAACACAGCCTCCCGTGACATACAAATTATATTTATGCTGTTTGGTGTCTTATCCTCCGCCAGGGCTGCTATGTCGGCTACACGCAACAGGTAAATCCCTAAGGAAATCCCTCCCCCAGCTCCTCCGCACCTGGACTGAGAATGGATCTTAGAGGAAGGAAGCTCTGTCCACAGTTTCTGTCAGATTTTCAAGCCACAGAAGAATCCCCTGAGCAGGCAACTGGAAAAATTATGAAACCGGTGAGGCACCCTCATATCAAAATGAAAGATTCTATCAATCCAAGTGCAGAGCACTGTACTAAGCTCTTGGGACAGTACAATACAATAGAGTTGGCAGACACATTCCCTGCCTACAAGGAACTTATTAAAATGTTTAAGGGGCACGAAGCCCAGTGCAAAGGCGATGCAGAGGGGAGGACAAATAGAGGAAAGGCCTTATGGAGGAAATGTGATTTTAAGAGGGCTTTAAATGTCGAGGAGTTAATTGCGTCTGCTTCAGAGGAACTGTCCAAAGAACACCTCGTCAAACTTTGACAATCTAATGCACCGTCCAAGTTACCGGAACAGGTGACGTTTCAATCACAATCAATCGTATGGTGGTGATGTCTACAGAGATGGGAAAGTCAGGGGATGGATGTGGAAGACAAAGAGTTCTGTCTTGGACATGCTGAGTTTGAGTGTTGGCAAGCCCACTTTACAGATAATTATTATTTTACAGATGAAGTAACTGAGGCACAGAGAAGTTAAGTGACTTGCCCAAGGCCACACAGCAGACACGTGGCAAAGCCGGGATTAGAACTCACGTCCTCTGACTCCCAGGCCCGTGCTCTTTCCAATCACTGATTAAAAAAAAAAAGAGGGTCCTGATGGAGAAAGGAATTTAAAGATATACAGAGGTTCAGGAGTTAGCCTGTACAAGGCACTTTAAGAAGAACAACCTAAAATGGGCAAATTCACTACATCATAAAACCCCGAACAGAGAATGTTTCTACTTCTGCAGCCGCTTGCAAAGACTCAGGGTTGTACTGCAACTCCTCATTTAATGCTGTAACGTTAGGCTTTGAATTTAACCAAGATTAAATAACAATTCTGTGACAGTTATTTTAACTGCCTAGAGCAAATAAAGCAATTTTATATCATACTTCCAGAGGCTCTGGAAGAGATGACAATCAAATAGGTCTATGGGAAAACATCATCATCACTGGTGGTATTTACTGTTTACTGTAGGCAGAGCACTGTACTAAGCACTTGGGAGGGTACAATACAACAGAGTATATTCCCTGCCCACAATGAGCTTAAAGTCTAGAGGGGGAGTCAGACATCAATATAGATAATTCATAACCTAGAATTCACAGATACGTACATAAGCACCGCGAATACCCCATGACAAAGCCATTCCCAATTCGACCAGATTTTTGAGGTACACAACCCCGCTGCATCATAGATGATTTTAAGCACCAAAAATTACATGTCTCTTTTTTTCCACTAGCTAACATACAAATATTAAAAGTCAAACAGATAAGGTAGAGCAGATGACAATGATAATAAGAGCATAAGGGATGCCGTACTGGTTCAGAACATCCGGTCTTTCCTGTCCCATATTTGTCTACAGCACTGACCTCCAAAAGGAGCTCCCAAGTTCAGAGTTAGAGCACAATCAGCGTGACCTAGAGAAACAAGCACTGACCTCGGAGTCAGAAGACCTGGGTTACAATCCTGGCTCCTCCATTTTGCTGTGTGACTTCGGGCAAGTCACTTCACTTCTCTGAGCTTCAGTTTCCTTATCTCTAAAACGGGGATAAAATTCTAGTTCCTCCTACTTGGACTCGGGGCCCCAGGTTGTGAGACAGGAACTGTGTCCAACCTGATTATGGTGTAGTGGACAGAGTACAGCCTGGGAGTCAGAAGGTCATGGGTTCTAATCCCGACTCTGCCGCTTGTCTGCTGTGTGACCTTGGGCAAGTCACTTCACTTCTCTGTACCTCAGTTACTTCATCGGTAAAATGGGGATTGAGACCGTGAGCCCCACGTGGGACAAGGACTGCGTCCAACCCAACTTGCTTGTATCCACCCCAGTGCTTAGTACAGTGCCTGGTATGTAATAAGGGCTGAACAAGTGCCTTTAAAAAAAAAAGTCAAAAGTAGTAGTATTTGAGTGCTTACTGTGTGTAGAGCACCAACCTAAGCACTCAGTACCCATCTTATGCATTCTTAAGCCTAACTTTTCCCTTTAGTTATCTATTATGTACCTCTAGTCCATAATTGCATTTAAAACCTTTTTAAACCTATTCATGGTTTCCTTCAGCACAACTTTCTGTGGTAACAAATTCCAGGAACTGGGGTGTTTGTGATCTGAAATTATTTGAGTGACTGTGAGCTTCAACTGAGCCTCCTCAGAGGAATGGCACAAATCAGATTTTGCTTTATTTTCAGGGTACTGAGAAACAGCCATAGTGTCTAAAATAAATACAATAGTTTACTCCAAGTTTCTACTTGCTAGCTAGCAAATGTTAAACTAAGGGTCCTTTAATATGAACTTCCACTTTCTGAACTACGCTACTTTTTGGCTGGATTATCATATCTCCCTTGATTCAGTAGGTGAAGTCTAAATAGCTATTTTGACAGTTTTAACAAGCTTATATCCAGGGATCAACAAGTGACACTGGAAAAAAAAAAATCAAGATTGACAAGCAGGTACTCCTGTGTGTAATTAGCAAATACAGCAGCTGGAAGGAGAGAGAGACACTGAGATAAGATATCAAATAAACTAAAAGGAACCACCTAAAATAGAACAAAAAGGGAAAGAGAGAAAGCATCTGAGGAAGGTAATTTTGTAGACTATCAAACTGAGTCAACATTTTGCTAAGTCCTGCCTATACTCTATTTCAACCACAAGCACTTGGAAAGACACAAACTATAACTTCCTTTAAGCCTTCCTTCATTTGGCTCCTATTTAATTCAAAATTTGAGGCTATCTGGATGGGGCACAAAGTTTGCTTTGGCTAAGGAGAAAACACTTCATTCTTCCTCTTGCCCTAACTGGGCTGAGCCAAAACTTAGCTTCTTCCCCTTTAAGGTCCTGATTCCTATGTCTGGACCAACTGGACGCTTGAGATTCCATTGCTCTTCTTTCGACCACCTCTCCCCGAACTGCCAATTAAGGAGATGGCAAGCTGACTTCAAGTTATTGGTGGTCCCCCTTCCTCCTCCTCAAGATCTGTGACCAAAGCCACTATGCAACTTAGCTTCTTTGGCTACCTCCCTCATGCTTCAAGAATTGAGTTTTTCTGTTCTTCCTCATAATGACATACCTTCAAGAATCCTTTGATGACCCTAGGTTTAGGGGTCCACTCAACTGAGTCGATTTGACATTCCTTATTATCTCAAGTTCACCTCCACCTGCCCATCAGCAATATGAAGAAAGCATGACCGTTTGAAATGTCTTTGCAAAAATGGGAAAGAATAATATTTGTGTTTGGAGCTAGAGCTTGGAGTTTGGGAGATGGAAAGTCACTAAGCTGGGGTTAAACTGATGCGAAAGGAATCCAGGATAATTTTTCCTCTCTCGCTACCCAAAACCACTGCTGTTTGAGGCTACTTCATTCTCTTCCCCCTTGACTTTACTGAAGACGACTGCTGACGATTCAGCCAGCGACCCAGCCAGCTCTTTCAGTAAGAAAATGTATAGGTCCGGTTTGAGTGAGGGTGCCGTAACAGTATGTTATCATTTAGTTATTAGTGTACATCTCTTTTTCACTTAGAATCTAGAAAGTACTTGAAATAAAACTGCATTTTTAAAGAACTCAATTCCACACTGTTACAAACTGAAACTGGACAGGCCCTGCCCACTTAAATCCAAATTTATGAAAGTTCACTCATTTGATTTCCACAAACACCAGCTTTTTAACAATGACTCCTCCTTCTTGAACTGAGATTCTGTGGTGGAGGCACAGAGTAGGTAGGTATTTTTCTTGTAGCATACTTCATTACTTCAGAGCAAAGCACTATTAGGCAATTCCGAAGCAGAGTGAATTGGTAGCCTACTGTTGGATCCTGAACTGAGAAAAGGACAACAATTAACAATGTTTTCTTTTCCCCAATAAGAAATGACTTAATAAAGTTACATTTTCGGCTCTAGTCATCACTTTTCATTATTTCTGCTACAATAATGCACAGGTTATTTGAGAGGTCACACTCAGGAAATGATTTCTATCCAAGATGGCGAAGATAAGCCTTACCACTTCTTCAAGGCCCATAGAGGAGGCTAGGTTTTGCTTTCTCACCTTAATGCAGGAGGCAATAAATAGTTGAGAATTCAGAACATTCAGTGGGCCTTAATCATCCTGTCCATCTCACATTACCAGTGATTTCACAACTAAGCACAATGTACTGCTTAAGCAATTGCACCCCCATTCATGTCTACTGTCATCATGAGACTCAAGGCACAGCAAAAATGTGTTTACTGGAATAGTTCTCAACTTGAAATCCAGATAGACTCCCCAAGAATCTAAACTCCACCTAAAAAGCATAGACCACACTAGCACAGCTTTGGCTCTGGGTAGTTTTTGAATGAGTAGTTTCAAAAACTTGTAGTGTTTAACCTACGCAAGAGAGCCTTAAGGCTCTCAGATTTGAAGATGGGTAGATTTTTGGGACTGGTCTTTGCCCTCTCTGCTACAGTGTTTGGGGCACAGAGACAGGCCACCTCCATTTATTTCACATTTTCTCCCAAAAACTGAACTCAGATGCAATTTTTGAGATGATATTTTCTGAACAAGGAATAACACCTTCAAGACCTTCAGAGACCCTGTTGAAAGTGTTAACCATCATGAGTTTTGATCTATGTGTGCAAATTATCAGTGAAGAGGAGGCTGCAAGAACTTTAACATTAAATGTGTGCCATGCCCACCTTCAAAAAATAACTCAAAATATTTAAACCTAAAAGTAAGCAAAAAATTTACCGAAGTAAATTTTTCATGGACAATTAGGTTATTTAAGCATCCCGTGGCAGAGATTTTTTGCCAGATCACTTCTAAAAGACAAACAAGTCTTTGAAGAATGTTTATCAAAACACTAAATTGCATTTTGCACTCATAATCAAAATAGATAACTGAATACATAGTAAACCTTCCCATCTACCTGTTGGTCCTTTCCCAAGTTATCAATTCAGATGTGTGCCTAGCTTTCTTTCTCCTGCCATTCCAGACAGCCAAGTACATAAAACACAAAAAAAATGAGGTCATCGATACAATCGGTGGAAAAAAAAGTAGGCAATTAAATTGATGAACAAATGAGTAAGTAATCTACAAAAGGGCTGATGCAGTTGATGGGATGGCATGAAGAAGTTGGGGAATTCCCTAATTTAGAAGAGGTGGGCTTTGCAGGTAGTGTGGTGATTTTGTGGGGGGAGAAAGTTCCACGCAGGTGGAGAGGCCATAACAGTGGGCTGGAAATGAGAGTCCCAAGTTCATTGGTGAGTGAGTTTAGGAGGAGTGAAGAAAGTAATCTGGAGTGCCATGGGAGAAGGGAGGATAGGTAAGAGGGAGAGAGCTGCTGGAAAGCCTTGAAGGCAATGGTTAGTTTCTCTTGATGCAAGAACAGATGTGTAGGCACTGGATGTTTTCAATGAGTTTGTCGTGACTAACAGCACAAGGTAGGTCAGACTCAAGAGGGGAGGCTAAGAGGAAGCAGGCCAGTGAGGAGATGTTGAAGGACTGAACCAGATCATAAAGGAGTACAATGCTCTGCACACAGTAGGCACGCAAATAATCATAATCATGGTTTTTGTAAAGCACTTACTATGTGCCGAGCACTATCCTAAGTACTAGGGTAGAGACAGGGTAATCAGGTTGTCCCAAGTGGGGCTCACACTTTTAATCCCCATTTTCCAGATGAGGTAACGGAGGCACAGAGAAGTCAAGTGACTTGCCCACGGTCACACAGCAGACAAGTGGTGGAGGCAGGATTAGAACCCACGCCCTCTGACTCCCAAGCCCGCGCTCTTTCCACTAAGCCACGCTGCTTCTCTAAATACCACTGATTGATAGAAGAGAGGAAGAGGCGAATCTGCGTGATATCGCAAAGGCATATCCACTAGGCAATGAGAAGCGGAGTGGCCGAGTGGAAAGATCGTGGGTCTGGGGAGTCAGAAGGACCTAGATTCTAATCCCAGCTTTGCCACTTGTTTGCCGTGTGACCTTGGGCAAGTCACTTAACTTCTCTATTCCTCAGTTACCGCAACTGCAAAATGGGGACTAATATCATGAGCCCCATGTGGGACATGGACTGCGTCCAACCTGATTAGCCTGCATCTATCCCGCTGCTTAGTACAGTACTTCGCGCATAGTAAGCGCTTAACAAATACCTTAAGAAAAAAAACTGGTGGGATTTAGAGACATGCTGTAGGAGGCATGGGATGGTAGTTAAAGAAGACTTCTGTGACAGGGAAGCCACTGGTGTTGTTGACAATGATGGAAAAGTTAAGAGAATGGGTTTAGACGGAGATCAGTTTTAGCCATGTTGAGTTTAAGGGGCAGCAGATTATCCATGAGGAGAAGCGGGAGGATACACAAGAGCGGAGAACAGGTGAGAAGACGTCATCGGAATGGAGAAGGCTGCTGAAGCCACGTGAGCCGATCAGCTTCCTGAGAGAATGACGGTAGAAGAAGAGGAGTAGAAGACCCAGAATTGAAACCTTGTGGGCCACCCTCAGTTAAACGGGAGGAAAGGATGAAGAGTCTCGAAAAGGAATTGTTTAGATTACGCAAGTATTTTAGCCTAATTGGTCACCCTTATCGATCAACGGTCTTCACTGAGCTCCTACTTGGGGGAGTGCAATACGACAGGGGCGGTAGACAGGCTCCCTGCCCACGGTGAGCTTAGTCTTGGGCGAGCGGGGGGCGTGGGAAGGGGGAGACGGACATTAATATAATTTACACTTATAAATGGAAATCAATGGTATTTATTGAGCATTTACTGGGTGCAGAGCACTGTGCTAGGCGATTGAAGGAATAGAAGGATTTAAAAGGTTAACATGAAAAGGGCTTAAAAAATGTTTAGAAAATGTGGAATACAACATATAGCATATTAACTTAAACTCCCAGAAAACGACAGAGAGGTGTCAAAATGAGAGAAAGGGCACATTACATCTTCCTAGGGAGAAGCGTGATTGGTTTTGGACATCAATCAACCACATTTACTGAGCTCTTACTGTGTGTGGTGCACTGTCCGAGCTTTTGGGAGAGTACAACACGGTTGAAAGACACATTCCCTGCTCAAAAGGAGCTTACAATCTATGTCCCTTGATAAAACTCAAGGGTCTGGATCTACGAGAACAGAAATGAATCAGTTTATGACCTTCGGAAAATCCGGAGGTAAAAATAAGTTAAATGAATATAAAAAAGGCAAGAAGGGGTTTGAGACTACTTGAAACAATCAGATTGCAAAAGTCCCCCTAAACACACAAAACACCATTGTCAAGCACTCTTCCCCATGCCACCTCAAAAGCTAACCACACAGTACATTGTAGTGAGCAAAAATGTTTTGATGCTATAAACTCTCCCCAAGTGATTTCAACTGAATTGCTTCCTTCCAAATGCCACTGTCTTCTTTTTTTGAACTAAACATTAAAATGCAAGTTATTTGATTTCTGATCTTAGCATTACTCCACTAAATGTAACCATCCTCCCCAGCAATAATTACAAGGATAAATAATAAACATTAATATTAACACAGACGAACCCTGTAACTAAGATTCTCCAAGGAGACTTTATCAGCACCCACCCTTCACCCAAATCATAAACAGGATCCGCACCGCATCATCAACTCATAAGCGTGTGATAACCTGCATCGTTATGGAAAACAAGGACCCAGCACTACCCTTTGGAAGGTAAGTACACAACAACCCAGGCTGTAAAAGCGATCCCTTTTTAAAAGATAAGTATTACATAGTTTTAAGAAATATCTAAAAGTGGAGCAAACAGACTAGAAGAACTGAACATCTCTACAAGTAGAAAGGAAAAGGAGATCTTATGCCTCTTCATAGAATCTACTCCCTCCGCCTGCACCTGACTCCATCCCCTCGCACCTTACTAAACATTTGCCCTGCCCCTTCTTCCCTCCCTCAACTTGCCATCTTCAACCGTTCATTCTCAAACAGCTCCTTTCTCACTGCTTTCAAACACGGTCACGTATCCCGTTCTAAAAAAAACCCTCCCTTCACCCCACGGTTCCCTCCAGCTATCGCCCCATCTCCCTCCTACCACCGTTCGCCAAACTGCTAGAGGGAGTTGTCCACACCCACTGCCTCAACAATTCTCTCCCGGACCCCCTGCAGTCTGGCCTCTGTCCCCTCCACTCTGTGGAAACTGCCCTCTTTAAAGTCATTAACGACCTCCTTCCGGCCAAATCCAATGGCTTCTATTCCATCCTGACCCTTCTCAACCTCTCGGTTGCCTTCAACACCGTAGACCACCGGCTTCTGGAAAGAGACACTATCTAACCTCGTCTCCACCGATACTGATCTCTTCCTGGTCCTTCTCCAGTCTCTCTTGTCACTCCTCCTCAGTGCTTTTTGCAGGCTACTCTGCCTCCAGCCCCCTAACTACGGGGGTCCCTCAGGGCTCAGTTTTTTGGGGGAACTCAATTGTTTCCAGAGCTTCAATTACGATCTCTACACAGATGATTCTCATATCAACCTCTCTAGCCCTGACCTCTCTCCTCTGCTGTATTTCCTCCTGCCTTCGGGACATCTCTACTTGAATGTCCCTCCGACGCCTCCAACTTAAAAAGAACTCTTCATCTTCCCCCCCTCACCCTGGCCTCCCCCGGACTTTCCCATCACTGTAGACAATCCCACCATCCTCCCTGTCTCACATGCCCATAACGCTGGCATTAGCCACGACTCATCTCTCTCATTTAACCTTCATATTCAACGTCAGCAAATCCGGACGGTCCTACCTTTACAACTCTAGAATCTGTCCTTTCCTCTCCATCCAAACATCTACCACTCTGATCCAAACACTTATATCCCTCCTTGATTACTACATCAGCCTCCTCACTGACCTCCCTGCCTCCCATCTCTCCAGTCCACACTTCACTCCACTTCCTGGGTCATTTTTCAAAACAAAAACAAACAAAAAAACCACTTCGGTCCACATCTCACTCACTCCTCCAAAATCTCCAATGGTTGCCCATCCATCTCTTCATGGAACAGAAACTCCATACCACTGGCTTTAAATTAATCAGCTCTCCCCCTTCTTCCTTACCTCACTAACCTCCTATGACTCAGCCTGCACACTTCACTCCTCTGTCAACTTACTCCTCAAACCTTGATCTCATCTACCTCGCCCCCAACCCCTTGCCCATGTCCTTCTCTAGCCCGGAGCTCTCTCCCTTTCACATCCTATGGCCTCCCTATCCCTATCACTCTACCTATCTTCAAAGCCCTACTAAAAGTGCACCTCCTCTAGAGACCTTTCCCACGTAAGCCCTCAGTTCCCCATCCTATTTAACCTCCTATGTCACCTGTGCACTTGGGGACATATCCCTTAAGAAGGCTCACAGCACTTAAGTACACTTGTGCCATTTCCCCTCTCTATAATTTATTTTCCCCATCTCCCCCTCTAAACTATAAGTTCCTTATGCGTAGGGATCACGTCTACCAACTCTACTGTACTCTCCCAATCATTTAGACCAGTACTCTGCATACAGCAGGCATTCAATAAATACCAACGGTAGATCCACTGAAACGCATACAGTAGAGTCCCACATCAGGTCTTCCACTTTCGACACACCCCCTTCAGATTCACTGGGCATACAGAACCAAACCTCTGGGATCTGCTTTCCATGACTCTTCCAATAATTTCCAAAGACTGAGGATGTCACTTGTTTGGCTTCACTGGCCCATAATTAACACCACATGCCCAATTCATGGAAGCAGTAAACTTCAATTTTCTTTCTGCTTGTGCTTTTTTAGTTATGCCCTTTATTATTTAAGCATTTTCAATCCATTAGAACGGTCCCATGGAAAAAAACAGGAGATGCAGAACTGGTGCAGTTGGCCAACTTGCTTACCCACTGTCAGAAAGTCTCAATCTTATGTTAGTTATACCCTTATTCCATAGTTAAGACACAGGTCTCGATTTTATAGGGTGGTAAGACACGTTCTCATTGCCAAGAGAAAACAATCTTCTGCCCAGATGAATGAGAACAGGCTGGTCGCTTTACCTTTCTTTCCCCCTCCCACCCCAACCGTACCGCTCCAATCCCGAGAAACTGCTAACCTGTACTTCTCAACTCATGCAGCCTTTCCCTCTTAATGGCTTACTTCCATTTTAAAAATTAAGGCATCCACATATCCCTGAGGACTTTTCCTCAAAGGCAAGGACAGTAATCATTAATTCGGAGGCATGTCTTCCAGGAAGATGTTAAAACCAATGGACCTTTACCCTGGGCTTTGAAAAATGAAACTTCCATTCTAGCTTTGGGGCAATCCACTTGCAGAACCCTGAAGGATCTCTGTGATCTCACTTGGGATCTCTTTCAGTTCCATCCTAGTCGTTTACAGGACTGTCACGGGATGCTACAGAGTACCTTCTAGGTTCCTTAGAATTCAATACTTGAGACTCTTCCACTACAGTGAAAGACCCTTCTACGGCACATGCCCCGCAGATGAACGCTGCTGTGATCACAATGGAATAGGTCGAAATGTTGCCTGGCTCCTACAGGTGGGTCCCTCCTGTCTGACAAGTAAAACTATCCTGCAAAATTTATTCAGTCATTTGACAGCTGTAATTTCAACACAAATGACTTCTGGCGGCCGAAAGTGGTGGTTATCGGAGGAATGGGAGACCTGGGGTTAATGCCTCCCCAAACTCGAATCGACGACTATCCCTTACGAGTCAAATCTAGCCCATCGGTGACTTGGTTGCACATTTTGGAATCGCCGACATCAACCCACTCCTGAGTACCCTACGTGAGGTCTTTCCTGGACCGGCGAAGTTTTGCCCGCGGTGTGCGCACAACGAGTTTATCGACGCCACAGACCGCGACTGAACACCCATGGGACCAAGGGAACAAAAGCCGATCTGTCCCTACGGCTATAAATGGATCCCTCCAGTTGGGGTTTGGGAGAAAGGCTTCGTTGCAGGTTGGCGGAGGGGAAGAATGAAGCACGCCTTGCGTTGGGTGGGTGATCTCGCAATCGTGGCATCGAAGAGTCACTCGTTTCTAGAGGCCACAGAACGCTTCTGTTCTCCTAAATGAGCCTCTCCCCCAAGCTCCATTAGGGGAAATAATACACGCATCCCAGCAGACGGACTTTTTTCCACCATTGGGGAAAAGCCGACGAGTGGCCCTGTGCCGTGCTCAACGCCGGCTACCTGTGTCTCTCAAAAGGTGCAAACCTTTGAGATCCCTCACCCAGTCACTCGGAAAAGCAACCTGCATTGGCATCCACAGGCGACGGACCACCGCTGGGGATGGCCACTCATCGCCCAACTACCCCACGGCCAAGAAGGGCTGCCGGACGAATCGGTGTTGCGTGTTCTCGGGGAAATCTACTTCTAAAAATAGCAAGGAAGTTAACCGAGGCGTGGAAGTCGGGGCGCGGGGGGGGGGGGGAATGGGGGGCTACCTCCCAGTGTCTGGGCGGCCTTTCGAATGAATGTCCCGGGTCGGAGCATGTGGCCAAGCCGGGGCATTTGCTGTGAGCCCACTGTTGGGTGGGGGCTGTCTCTATATGTCGCCAATTTGTACTAACCAAGCGCTTAGTCCAGTGCTCTGCACACAGTAAGCGCTCGCTTAATACGATTGATGATGATTTGCAAGGCGCCACTTTGGCCCCCACCCTGCGGGCCGCGTGGGGGGAACCGCCCTCCACGCCAGGGGAGCCCTTGCCCCCGGGAAGCCCCCAGCAGCCGGACACGTTTGGGGGGGGGGGGTGCACTCGGGCAGCCCGGGCAAGATCGCCTGGTGTCAGCACCCCCCCCCCACCGTGTGCGCGCCCCTCCCTGCCCCGCGGCCCTGCCCTCCCGGTCCATGCACATCTCGAGGCCAAGTGAGGCACAGGCCGATCCTAACACTTGCCCGTCCGAGGGAGGAGGAGGAGGAGAAATGGTGGGGGAGGAAGGCACAGGAAGGGGCCGGACACACAGAGAAAGCCGGGGGGGGGGGGGGAGGCCCATCGATCGGGGAAGGGCGAGGAGAGAGGGCTGCAGCGGGCGGAAACGGGGGGTCGGTACGGTACCTCATAGAGCTCCTCGGAAGCCATGGTGGGCGGCCGGGCGCGGGGTGGAGGAGCGTCCCCGGCAGAGTGCAGAAGGAGGAGGAGGAGGCTGGGGGAGGGGGAGAAGGGGAAAGCCGGGGCCGCCGCCGCGGTGCCGACACTTTTGTCTCAGTTGGGTCCCTGCGTGGCCTCCGCTTCCTCCTCCTCTTCCTCCTCTCCGCTGCCCGGGAACTCAGCACGAGCTTCTCGCCCCCAAATGCCAGTGCGGGGCTGGCGGCGGTGGCGGCGTTGGGCTGTGCGCAAGAGCAGCTGCGCAACTCGCCCTCGGCGTTCACTCCCCGGCCCGGCTCGCTCTCATCGCTCCCCCCGTGCCCCGGGGCGGCGGCGGCTGCTCGCTGCTGCTGCTGCTGCGGCTTGCTCCCCCGCTCCCCGGCTCCGGTGTAGCGCAAAAGGCTTCCTACTTGCGACCCAAACCTGCCCCGTCTACTGAGCATGCCCAGTGTGACCACCGGAGCCACAGCGGAGTTCCAGGGTGGAGCGCTCCGCTTGTCCGGGTTTTCCGAGCCTCCGGGAGAAGGGGCGGGGGGGGGGGGGAGAAGGAGGCCGAACCGAGCGGCCGGTTCAATTCGGAAACTGAGCCCAAAGGGGAACAAGCCCAGCGCGGAAGGGGCGGAGCAAAGAGGAAGGGGTGGGGGGAAGCCCTGGGAAAAGTATCCTTCTTCACCTAGGTCACCGGTGGCCCGGCCGGTTTCTGTCCTGGGGACACGTTCCGGATCTTTATTTATTTTATTAGCCTGTTTGGTTTTGTTCTCCGTCTCCCCCTTTGAGACTGTGAGCCCGCTGTTGGGTAGGGACTGTCTCTAGATGTTGCCAACTTGGACTTCCCAAGCGCTTAGTACTTAGTAAGCGCTCAATAAATACGATTGATGAGGATGATGATCCTCGCGTGGGCATGGCAGGGCGACGGTGCCCACCGGCCCCAGCCACCAAGCAAGGTTCTCTTCTTAGGGGCCCCAGAGAAGACAGGAGGAGAAAGGGGGAGAGAGATCGGCGGGGTGGGAGGGCACACTAGAAAGAAAGTTCCCTTGCAGGGGAACTCTTAGGGAGAGGAACGCAGGTGAGGGACGCTCCGCTCCCCCGCCGCTAGCCGTGCCAAGAAATGGCTCATCGGGAACCAGCGTGGCTCGGCGGAAAGAGCGCGGGCTTGGGGGTCGGAGGTCATGGGTTCGAATCCCGGCTGTGAGCCCACTGTTGGGCAGGGGCTGCCTCTATATGTTGCCGACTTGTACTTCCCAAGCGCTTAGTACAGTGCTCTGCGCTCAATAACTACGATCGATGATGATGAGCGGCTGTGTGACTGTGGGCAAGTCATTTCACTTCTCAGGGCCTCGGTGACCTCATCTGGAAAGTGGGAAGACTGGGAGCCCCACGTGGGGCAACCTGATCACCTTGTATCCCCCCCTCCCCCAGCGCTTAGTAAATACCATCATCTTTATTATTATGCCACTCGTCCCCACCCCTCCTTTTTATTATTCTCAGCTTTCTGGCCAAGGGGCGCCGGGCCGCAGCGCAAACTTTCTCCCTTCGGGGAGCGCAACCTCCGCTCCTCTCCGCGGCGGCCCCGTTGCTCCCTCGGCCGCCACGAAAACCCGGAGACGGGGGGCTCCGATCCGATCCGATCCGATCCGCACCACGAAACTCCATGTGGAGGACGGCACCGAGGCGGACTGGGCATGCTCACTGGGCGGGAGGGAGGGACGGAGCGACCGCCTCGCCCTCCACCTGCCTTTGCGCCTGCTTCCCTTCCCGCCGGGAATAGCCACTCATTCAGTCGACCGTATTTATTGAGCGCTCACTGTGTGCAAAGCGCTGCACCAAGCGCTCGAACGATGGCATTTGCTGAGCCATCCAACTTGTACTTCCCAAGTGTGCTCTGCACACAGTAAGTGCTCAATAAATACGATTGATGATGATGGTATGCGCCAAGCACTGTTCTAAGCGCTGGGGAGAAGCGAGGTGATCAGGTCCCGCGTGGGGCTCACAGGCTTCATCCCCATTTTACAGAAGAGGCCACTGAGGCCCAGTGAAGTGACTTTGCCCAAAGTCACCCAGCTGACGAGTGGCAGAGGCGGGATTAGTACAGTGCTTCGCGCACAGTAAGCGCTCAATAAATACGATTGAATGAATGATTAGAGCCCCACGGCGGAAAAGAACTAGGAAGCCGTGCCGGCTCCGCCGCTTGTCTGCCGGGTGACCTTGGGCTCAACTTCTCTGGGCCTCAGTCACCTCATCCGTAAAATGGGGCTCGAGGCTGGGAGCCCCACGTGGGACAACCCGATTGCCTTGTATCTACCCCACGGCTTAGAACAAATACCGTGATTATTATGCCCCGGTGACTCCCCCTGGCCGCAGCAGAGAACGTGGAAATAAGACCCATTGCCCCGTTAGCCGGCGGGAGAGGCTACCAAGGACGTTTAAGAAAGCTCACCCGGGACAAGAGAGCAGGTGAGACGTTTGGGGTCGACCCCATAGTTGTGCTGGGTTTTCAGTTGCGTGGGTAAACGTGGTTTCCCTGTGGCCTCCCCTGCTGCCTGAGTGGGACTCCGGCCTCACACATCACGGAGCTCCCAAGTGGGGTTGAAAATTAGCTTCCAAGTGGGGCTGAAAAGACCCAGAATTGGGTCTTTCTGATCCGTTAATTCGATGAAGCCTGCCGGCCCCTCTTTGGCTCCTACACCCTGGGGAGCTTCAAAGAAAGGAAAGGACTCAAGTAGCTTTTGACTAATGGAGCGAAGTCACTCAAAGAAATCTAAGTAGCAAAAGTACGTGAACGTACACACTACCAATCCCAGCCGTACCCATGCTAGTTAGAGAAGCGGGGAAGATCAAGAACGGGGTACGGGAAATGGGGGTGTTGTCTGAAACCAAGTTGGGTTAAGCCGAAAGGGCTTCGAGCCTTCATTGTGCGTCACTGTGACGGGCAACTCAGAATCCTTCCAAGCTCAGCTCTGGACTGATTCCTCAGACCCACACTCTGGAGACAACTGTGACAGAGACAAATTCTGACATCCTAATCATTAAAAACATTTAAATGCCTATATTGTTCATGGTACTCGGTGGACGGTGCAAGCGCATCTCAAAGAAATATGTTCACCATTAACATCTTGTTCTATAAGGAACTGAACCAGGCAAAGTTACACAGATAAAAAGTCCTTGCACTCTAGGAATTCCATCTCTAAACCAGACAACGGTGGCAGAAATAGATTTGGAAGGACAGAGAAACACACATGTAAGAGTGCAGTCTTCATCCAGACATTCCAATCCCTGGTCCTCGGCTGGGTACAGCAGGGACCGCTACTCTAAAACATGCTCATTCATTCATTCATTCATTCTATCGTATTTATTGAGTGCTTACTGTGTGCAGAGCACTGTACTAAGTGCTTGGGAAGTACAAGTTGGCAACATACAGAGACGGTCCCTACCCAACAACGGGCTCACAGTCTAGAAGGGGGAGACAGACAACAAAACAAAACATGTGGACAGATTGATGCTGAATGAGGGAGTGAAAATTGAGGACTACATGCTCTGAAATTATGGGGAAAATGGCTTTTCGGAGATGCTTTCTTTATGGGATGATATTGATTTCATAAATTATACTTTTGAGAAGATTGCCATTCTTGTGATTGATGACATCCCAGTCACTCTCTGTCTGTGGTCTGGCTTCCTATACTCTAATTCACAGAGTAAGTTTCAGCAATTCATTCATTCATTCAATCATATTTATTTAGCACTTACTGTGTGCAGGGCACTGTACTAAGCGCTTGGGAAGTACAAGTCAGCAACATATAGAGACGGTCCCTACCCAACAATGGGCTCACAGTCTAGAAGGGGGAGACAGACAACAAAGCAAAACATGTAGACAGGTGTCAAAATTGTCAGAACAAATAGAATTAAAGCTATATGCACATCATTAACAAAATAAATAGTATAGTAAATATGTACAAGTAAAATAAATAGAGTAATAAATCTGTACAAATATATATACAAGTGCTGCGGGGAGGGGAAGGAGGTAGGGTGGGGGGATGGGGAGGAGGAGAGGAAAAAGGGGGCTCAGTCTGGGAAGGCCTCCTGGAAGAGTTGAGCTCTCAGTAGGGCTTTGAAGGGAGGAAGAGAGCTAGCTTGGCGTCATTCCAGGCCAGGGGAAGGACGTGGACTGGGGGTCGACGGCGGGACAGGCGAGAACAAGGTACAGTGAGGAGGTTAGCGGCAGAGGAGCAGAGTGTGCGGGCTGGACTGTAGAAGGAGAGAAGGGAGGTGAGGTAGGAGGGGGCGAGGTGATGGAGAGCCTTGAAGCCGAGAGTGAGGAGTTTTTGCTTGATTCATAAGTTGACAGGCAGCCACTGGAGATTTTTGAGGAGGGGAGTAACGTGCCCAGAGCATTTCTGCACAAAGATGATCCGGGCAGCAGAGTGAAGTATAGACTGAAGCGGGGAGAGACAGGAGGATGGGAGATCAGAGAGGAGGCTGATGCAGTAATCCAGTCGGGATAGGATGAGAGATTGAACCAGCAAGGTAACGGTTTGGATGGAGAGGAAAGGGCGGATCTTGGCGGTGTTGTGGTGGTGAGATCGGCAGGTTTTGGTGACGGATTGGATGTGTGGGGTGAACGAGAGAGCGGAGTCGAAGAATGACACCAAGATTGCGGTCTCCGATGACCTTCTTGAGGGAAAATCCAATCACCTCATCCATTTTGATTATTTTTGACTTCCGTTACTTTCTGCATTCTCAACTGTTGCCTTTTTGCAACCGTTTCTGGCCCTGGCTTTAAGGACTAGGTATTATTCCGGTAACTCCTGTCTTTACAACTATGCCTTCTCTCCTTCGCTAGTACCTCCTGCTCTCCTTTCTCTTTAAGGCTGGGTTCAAGGCCTTCAACTCCTCTTCCTGGAGTCATTCTCTCAAGGAGCTCAATCACTCCTATGTTGTCAACTAACACCTCAATGCAAAAAGATCCCAAATTTGCACCTCCCGCCCAGATCTCTCACTTCTCTAGTCCAACACTGACTTCAGTTTCCAACGTCTATCCTTGGCTGATCCACCGCTATCTCAGATTAAACAGAGATCATCTTCCCACCTGCACCCTAGACTTCATACTTTTCTTTCACTAAAGACAGCACCACAATCTTTCCTGCCTCTTGTTCACAAATCTGTGTCATCTTTTGACTCCTCTCTTTCATTTGCTCCTCTCATCTAATCGGACGTTAAATTCTGCGGATTTTATCTCCGAAATATCTCACCGAGTCAACCATTCATCTCTTCTCCATTTCTGCCATCATCCTGGTCATTTCATACTTCATCTGTTGGCTCAACCTCCATGTAAATCTCCTTATTCCAACTTCATCCCACTGTCCTACAGCCATCACTCTGAATCATCTTTCTACTACACTGGTTAGAGCCCATTCATTCATTCATTCAATCATATTTATTGAGCGCTTACTGTGTGCAGAGCACTGTACTAAGCACTTGGGAAGTACAAGTCGGCAACAAATAGAGACGGTCCCTACCCAACAGTGGGCTCACAGTCTAGAAGGAGGAGACAGACAACAAAACAAAACATGTAGACAGGTGTCAAAATCATCAGAACAAATAGAGTTATAGCCCATCACTCCCCTACTCAAAAGCCTTAGTGGTTGCATTAAGTTAAACTCTGATCAACGGGTTCACCAGTCTCCACCAGTTTGCCCTTCCCTAAAGTAACCCTCCCGTTTTTCTCTCTCCTAAAAAGTCACCTATCCACCACCTCATCATCAATACTATTTATTGATTGCAGAGTACTGTTCTAGGTGTTTCGTAACATGAAAAGGAAATAGAGGACATGGACCTTTCCCTTGAGGAACCCACAATCTAAGAGGAAAAAATGATAGGAATACAATAGGAAAAAGAATAAAACCATAACTATAGCTGATAAAACAAGAGGAACCATAAAATGAAAACACAGATTGCTCATGCCCTTCTTCCTACCTGGAACTTCCTATTTCTTTTAATTCACCAGAACACAACTCTTCCCATAATAATAATAATAATGATAATGGCATTGATTAAGCGCTTACCATTTGCAAAGCACTGTCCTAAGCGCTGGGGAGGTTACAAGGTGATCAGGTTGTCCCACGGGGGGCTCACAATCTTAATCCCCCTTTTACAGATGAGGTAACTGAGGCATAGAGAAGTTAAGTGACTTGCCGAAAGTCACACAGCTGACAATTGGCAGAGCCAAGATTCGAACCCACGAACTCTGACTCCAAAGCCTATGCTCTTTCCACTGAGCCACGCTGCTTCCCATCTTCAAAGCCTGAATCCCACTTCCTGAGGGAGGTTTTCCTTGACTCATCTACACTCCCCTGATACCATCAAGCACCCATAGCATTCATGAAATCGATCAACCCATCAATCGGTCAATAGTATTTATTGAGTAGTTACTGGGTGCAGGGCTATGTACTATATATTATGTGCTAAGTATAAGCCCCACCCTGTCGACCTTCAAGTCCTCCTAAAATCACACCTCCTCCAAGAGGCCTTCCCTGACTAAGCCCTCATTTCACATATTTGCCCTTCTCTCTACGATACCTTTGCCCTTGGGTCTGTACCCCTTAAGCACTTTGATACTCAATCCAACCCCAGCCTTACATAACTTATGGGAAGCAGTGAGGCCTAATGGGAAGAGCATGGGCCTGGGAATCAGAGGACCTGGGTTCTAACCCTGGATCCACCACTTGACTGCTGTGTGACCCTGGGCAGGTCACATAACTTCTGTGTGCCTTGGTTTCCTCGTCTGTAAAATGGGGATATAATAATCATCATCATCATATTTGTTAAGTGCGTACTATGTGCCAGGCACTATACTAGGCTCAGGGCCCGGGTGAGGGGGGGAATACAAGCAAACTGGGCTGGACACAGTCCCTGTCCCACATAGGGCTCACAGCTTTAATCCCCATTTTACAGATGAGGTAACTGAGGCACAGAGAAGTTAAGCGACTTGCCCAGGGCAGACACTGGCAGAGCCAGGATTAGAACCCAGGTCCTTTTGACTCCCAGGCTCTACCCACCAGGCCATGCTGCTTCTCCCTCCTATTCTCCCTCCCACTTAGACTGTGGGCCCCATGTGGACAGGGACTATGTCCAACCCGATTAATTTGTATCTGCCCCAGAACTTAGAACGGCGTTTGATACATACTAAGTGCTTAACAAATATCACTATTATTACCACTATTATTTTGATGTACATATCCTCACCTTCTCCATTTCCTCTATCTTTAATGTATTTAAATGTCCTCTCGACTGTAAGCTCTCTATGGGCAGGGATCACGTCTAGCAGCTCCATTGTATGGTACTCTCCCAAACGTTTAGTACAGGGCACTCTACCCAGTAATCACTCAGTAAATATCATTGATCAACTGATGAAAGGTAGGAGACACCATCCCTACTGTCAAGGAGCTTACTGCTGAACAGGAGAGATGGACGCCAAATAATTTCATAGAGGAGGATAATAGTAAACTGACATGAATAAAAGTGCTATTGTTGGCTGTAAGTTCATAAATGCTGAGGATGTAGTTGGGAGGTTATGACTTGGGAAATAGAGAGGCAGTGCGGCTTAGTGGAAAGAGCATGGGCCTGGGGGTCAGAGGACCTGGGTTCGAATCTCCATCTCCATTTGGATGTCTGCCCGCCACCTAAAGCTCAACATGTCGAAGACTGAACTCCTTGTCTTCCCTCCCAAACCTTGCCCTCTCCCTGACTTTCCCATCTCTGTTGACGGCACTACCATCCTTCCCGTCTCACAAGCCCGCAACCTTGGTGTCATCCTCGACTCCGCTCTCTCATTCACCCCTCACATCCAAGCCGTGACCAAAACCTGCCGGTCTCAGCTCCACAACATTGCCAAGATCCGCCCTTTCCTCTCCATCCCTACCGCTACCCTGCTCAGTCAAGCTCTCATCCTATCTCGTCTGGACTACTGCATCAGCCTTCTCTCTGATCTCCCATCCTCGTGTCTCTCTCCACTTCAATCCATACTTCATGCTGCTGCCTGGATTATCTTTGTCCAGAAACGCTCTGGGCATATCACTCCCCTCCTCAAAAATCTCCAGTGGCTACCAATCAATCTGCGCATCAGGCAGAAACTCCTCACCCTGGGCTTCAAGGCTCTTCATCACCTCGCCCCCTCCTACCTCACCTCCCTTCTCTCCTTCTACAGCCCAGTCCGCACCCTCCGCTCCTCCACCGCTGATCTCCTCACCGTACCTCGCTCTCGCCTGTCCCGCCATCGACCCCCGGCCCACGTCCTTCCCCAGGCCTGGAATGCCCTCCCTCTGCCCATCCGCCAAGCTAGCTCTCTTCCTCCCTTCAAGGCCCTGCTGAGAGCTCACCTCCTCCAGGAGGCCTTCCCAGACTGAGCCTCTTCCTTCCTCTCCCCCTCGTCCCCCTCTCCATCCCCCCATCTTACCTCCTTCCCTTCCCCACAGCACCTGTATATATGTATATATGTTTGTACATATTTTTTACTCTATTTATTTATTTTATTTGTACATATCTATTCTATTTATTTTATTTTGTTAGTATGTTTGGTTTTGTTCTCTGTCTCCCCCTTTTAGACTGTGAGCCCACTGTTGGGTAGGGACTGTCTCTATATGTTGCCAATTTGTACTTCCCAAGCGCTTAGTACAGTGCTCTGCACATAGTAAGCGCTCAATAAATACGATTGATGATGATGATGATGATGAATAGACTGTAAACTCACTGTGGGCGGGGAATGTGTCTGTATATTGTTATATTATACTCTCCCAAGCGCTTAGTTCAGTGCTCTGCACTCAGTCATTAATCAATAAATACTATTGACTGACTGAGTACTGGCTCTGTCAGTTGTCTGCTGTGTGACCTTGGGCAAGTCACTTCACTTCTCTGTGCCTCAGGTAACTCACCTGTAAAATGGGGATTCAATACCTGTTCTCCCTCCTACTTAGACTGTGAGCTCCATGTGGAACGGGGACTAAGTCCAACTTGATTATTTTGCATCTACCCCAGAGCTTAGTACAGTGTCTGGCACATCATAAGCGCTTAACAAAGACCAGAAAAATTGCTCAGGGAAAGCTTCCTGGAGGAAGGCTTTCCTTGACTCATCTACACTCCCCTGATACCATCAAGCACCCATAGCATTCATGAAATGGAAATTCATGGAAAATAGTCTGGTTGTAGTCTGGTGAATAAGAATCAGCAGGGAATTCCAGGTAGGAGGAAGGGCCTGAACAATCTATTTGTTCATCTTACTCATACTTTTGTTTTCATCAGCTGTAATCATTTTATTCTTTTTCCTACTGTGTGCAGATCATTTTTCTCTTCCTAAACTATAAGCTCATTATGGGCAGAGAATGTGTCTTTTTATTTTTATATTGTACTCTCCCAAGTGCTTAGTACAGTGCTCTGCACACAGTAAGCACCCAATAAATACGATTGACTGACTGGCTGTAGGTTCCTCAAATTCCTCGAGGGTAGGGACCATAACTTTTATTTTTATTGTGTGTCCCCAGTCACCTAGTTCACTCTTCCCACAGAAAACACTCAATAATGATTATTGATGATGGTGATGGTGGTGATGATGTTGATGATGAAGCTAGGCCAGAATTCATTTTCCTGACCTCATTCCAGTTCTGCTGTCAATAAAAACACTTGTTCCATAGAACTGATGACATTGGTAAATATGTCCAGGTTGATTTGGGGGCAGCAGTTTTAAACACTATGTATATATTTCCTGGGGTTAAGATAAAAGGTATCGTCAAGTCTTCATCCACACTCATTTTAAAATTCATTCTCTAATAGACTATGTACTAATTTATATGAAAAAAAGTTTCTTAGCATTCATGAAAGTTGTCAGTCCCAAAATCAAAGCAGAGAATTTGTGTGTTCGTCTCTTACCCAAAGGGATTGCTGACAGAAGAAGGAGACAGTCCAGGCTTTGCCTTCATTTCCCCAGACACCGTCAATGTAGTTGTGCAGTGCATGATGCATGAAATGGTGCCTTAAGAAACACTCGTTAAGATGGAGCCTGAGGAATTCCTCAAGTCCAGCAGGAGCAAGCAGGGGCCTAAAATCACTGTCCCTATGATAGCTCACAATTAATCCATTAATCAATCAATGATATTTATTGAGCGCTTACCATGTGCAGAACATTGTACTAAGTGCTTGGAAAAGCACAATACAGAAGAGTTGGTAGGCAGTATCTCTACCCTCAAGGAGCTTTCAGTCTACCTTCCTGCTAATTCCCCCACCTGGTTGGATATGGCATCAAGGAAAAGCAGGAAGGAGGATGTAGGAAGGGAACTGTTCAACCGTCTGGATTCAGCCAGTCTCTCCCTCTCTCTTTCCCATCTTTTCAGTCACTTAAAGGAAGTCCGCTGTTTGCCCTGTTTCCTGAGAATGAGCCATGTGGCTTGTCCAGTCTGTTGGAATGGGTTGTCCACACCCACACATCCTCTTTTCCAATTCCCTTCTTGATCATTTACCATCTAGTTTCTACCCCTTCACTCTACTGGGACTGCACTCTATGAGGTCACCGATGACCCCCTCCTCGCCAAATCCAGCGGTTTCTACTCCATCTTCGTCCTTGATTTCTTGGCCACCATTTCCTCCTGTACTAAGCATTGTACTAAGCTCTGGGGAAGATAGAAAAGTAATCAGGTTGTACACAGTCCATGTCCCACACAGGGCTCACAGTCCTAATCTCCATTCTATAGATGAGGTAACTGATACATAGAGAAGTTGGTGGTCAATAAATACTATTGTTTGACTGATCTACATCAGAACCCCGAGTAGGATTTGGCTACTGGGGACGAGACAGGAAAAAGAAGAGAGAAACAGAACATTGACGTGGCCTTTATGCCTAGCCAGGAGGGGGACCATCTGTCTGGGCAACTAACTAATGTAATAAAAATCAGATTGTAAGCTCCTTGAGGGTAGGGAGTGTCTACCTACTCTACTGTACTCTGCCAAGCTCTCAGTACAGTGCTCTGCCCACCGTAAGCACTCAGTAAATACCACTGATTGACTTACTGATTGCATTTTTTATTCCCTTTTCCTCAATCCCTTCAAAATCCATGACAGAAAAACTTTCAGGATTAATTTTTCAGCCTGATAAATCTGGGTTTCCTTCCACTAGCCTTGACTTTAGCCAGTGACCTGGCTATGATATGTGCTTACATGCTTGTTTAGGTATTTATCTCTAGACATTTGGACAAAATCGACCTGTAGGATGAAATCTTCTAGTTCAAAAACTCATTCCAGAAAAACTGAGGAAATATAAATCTCTCTTTCACAAACCCAAAAGAGTGGAAAGGATTTTAAACCAGAGGAACCAGAGAAGGCGAAAAAACAGCTGAACCAGCCATAAAATGATCTCAGTTTTAGCTTCCTGATATCTTCATCGTGCTGAAAGCTTCCATTTTCTCTCCTCCCTGAATGTTAAGTTGCATACCAGCTGCCATTTCCTTTTCTGGTCAACCTATAATGTCTGACTCCCCGTCTCAGCTGCTGCTTCTCTCAGTGGCCAAATTGTTGATTTCCCATCTCAACTGGCAGTTCTTCCCTGATTGAACCCATCACTGCTCAGAGACACATTTCTCACTCTGAGAGAACCCAGATATTTAAATCCAGCTGCCACTTTGCTCCCCAGCCAAATACTTTTTTGATTCCCTTCCCCCTTGTGCTTGCCAAATTTCCTCTCATCTGAACCCTAACATCAGATTCCACCAATTCCAATATTTACTGTCATTTTTCTACTTGAATTTACTATTTAGCTTAACATTTTTTTTCCAGTGTTAGTTGATACTTAACCCATCGCACCTTATTTTGCTAATGACTGAAGAAACTCAGCAACTTGCTTCTGTTGTTATAGAATCCTTTTTCATGACAGGTCAAGTGTAGACTGTAAGCTCCTCGTGGGCAGGAATTGTATTTTACTTCCCAAACTCTCAGTGCCGAGCTCTGCACACAGTAAGTGCTCAATAAATTTGATTTGTCAATTGAACATTATTGCTTGACTGATCTACATCAGAACCCCTTCCTGCTTTTCCTTGATCAAGTATCCAACCAGGTAGGGAAATTAGCAGGAATGTAGACCGACCATTCACATAATGGTTGCCTCCTTGATATCCACCTTGGTATTTAGGAGTGTATCAAGTAACATCCCAAATCGTTCCTCTAGTGATCTATTTTGGACTGCTCATCCATGAATTATCCAAAATCCTGTTGGACCCGATTGTATTTTTAGCCTGCACAACTCCGTCATTCAACCCACATAATCAATCCATCACTAAATCCTGCCAGTTCCACCTTCACAACACCGTTAAAATCCGCCATCTCCTCTCCATCCAAACTGCTTCCACATTCATCCAAGCACTTATCCTATCCCACCTTGATTACCGTATCAGCCTCCTTGTTGACCTCCCTGCCTCCTATCTCTCCGCTTTCCAGTCCATACTTCACACTGCAGCCTGGATCATTTTCCTACAAAAGCATTCAGACCTTGCTTCCCCACCACTCAAGAGACTCCGGTAGATGCCCATCCACCTCCACATTAAAACAAAAAACTCCTCACCACTGGCTTTAAAGCACTCATTCACCTTGTCTCCGCGTACCTCACCTCGCTAATCTCCTACTACAACCCAGCCCGCAAACTTCGCTCCTCTAATGCTAACCTTCTCACTGTACCTCGATCTCGTCTATCTCACCACCGACATCTCGCCCACATCCTGCCTCTGGCTGGAACAGCCTCCCTCCTCATATCCGACAGACAATTACTCTCCCCTGCTTCAAAGCCTTATTGAAGGCCCATCTCCTCCATGAGACCTTCCATGACTAAGCCCTCTTTTCCTCTTCTTCCACTCCCTTCTGCATCACCCTGACTTTATTCAGCCCCCAGCCCAGCCCCACAGCACTTATGTACATATTTGTAATCTATGTATTTACTTATGTTAATGTGTGTCTCTCCCTTTAGACCATAAGCTCCTTGTGGGCAGGGAATGTGTCTGTTCATTGTTATTCTGTACTCTCCCAAGTGCTTAGTACAGTTCTTTGCACTCAGTAAGCGCTCTATAAATGCGATTGAATGAATGAATGAATGAATAAACTCTCTGTGGTTTCAATTTACTTTTGTCACCCATTGGGTGAAAAAGCATTTCTGTTTAGTTATTTTCAAGCTTCAGTTGGGTGCAACTTTGTTCTTGTTGATGTAGAATATTGTGAACAATTCCCTTAAAACCTTGCATGATTTTGTTCCCTGAGATCATGAGTTTTCTTTCTGTCTCCATTTTTCCAAACTGAATATTCCTAATATTTTCAGGCTACCTTCAAGCAGAAGTCCTCCTAGTCACTCTGCATTTAATTATAAGAAGTGGAAAAGAACTGTTCAATAATGACTACAATTCAGAAAAATGTTGCATTTTAGAAAATATAGTTATGAAAAAATGTAGACCTTAGGAAAAAGTTAAAGATGTAGTGATTAATAGAGAGAAGCCTGGGATGCTCAGGTAAAACGTGAACAACAAGCAGAAACCTTGCATGGCTAACCGGCAGAGTCAAAAGGGTTATCTCAAGGAAAACATAATCCTTTTAAAGTCCATAAAGAGTGACATGACTGGAAAAAATCAGGATGTTAGGTAGGCTAAAAAAGAGGATGCCAAAATTAAAAAATATATATTTAAACATATGAATAACTGGAACTCAGTGGATCAAACTGATGCTCACTCAAAGATAAAAGAAGGGTGGCCAATAATGAATTAAATGAATTCTTTAGTTTGGCCTTTACTGAGAAAGCTGTTAAGGACATTCCCACATACAAATGGTCTCATGTAGCCTGCAGGTCAGAGGAACAGGATCAAATTATGCTGACCACACAGGATTTCTTAGAACAAATTAGAAACTAGATGTAAATGAAGCACGGGGACAAGAAGGTATACACCCCAGTGCTCTGAAGGAATATACAGAACTTCTGGCAAGAGTGTAACGAACAACCATTGTACAGAAAGATTGGAAGTTTGCCAGTGTAATTTGTATTTTTAGAAAAGGGGTTCTAGACCAGTAGGTCTCTCTTATACACCTGGCAATTAAGTAGAATTGCTCATTAAATTTAGGATCGGGAGCACTTCAGATAATACAATCTGTTGCTGGGGTCCTTTGAAGTGGTCAACAACTATATGGATATAGGGGAACCAGAAATAATAATAATAATAATAGTGGTATTTGTTAAGCGCTTACTATGTGCCAGGCACTGTACTAAGCGCTGGGGTGGATACAAGCAAATCAGGTTGGACACAGTCCCTGTCCCATGTGGGGCTCACAGTCTTAATCCCCCATTACTTACGCACTAACTCCTGTAACTATCCTCCTTTCCTAGAGAAACAGCATGGCCTAGTGGAAATAGCATGGGCCATGGGTTCTAATTCTGTCTCTGCCTCTTGTCTGCTATGTGTCCTCGGGAAAATCACTTAACGTCTCTGTGCCTCAGTTTCCTTATCCATAAAATGGGATTGCAATCCCTAGTCCCCCTCCCCCTTAGACTGTGAATATCCTGTGGGACAGGGAGTGCAATCAACCTGACTAGTCGATAGACCACGGGCCAAGGATTAAGAAGGTCATGGGTTCTAATCCCAGCTCTCCCACGTGCTGCTGCGTGACCTTGGGCAAGTCACTCTACTTCTCTGTGTTTCAGTTCCCTCATCTGTCACTTCACAGGCCCTTCACTCTGGGCCTCAGTTACCTCATCTGCAAAATGGGGATTGAGAGTGGGAGCCCCATGTGGGACAGAAACTGTGTCCAACCCAATTTGCTTGTATCCACTCCAGTGCTTAGTACAGTGCCTGGCACACAGTAAGTGCTTAATAATACCACAGTTCTTCTTCTTATTATTATTATCATTATTATTATTTACATGGAGTACTGGGTACATTTTGGGTCGTCTCATTTGGGGAAGGGTATAATAGAGTCGGAGTTGGTACAAAGAAGGGGTAATTTATTTTAGTATCTATTCTCCCCCACTCGACTATAAGCTCCTAGAAGGAGGGGTTCATTTCTACCAACTCTATTGTACTTTCCCAAGTGCATAATACAATGCTCTACAGAGTAAGTGCTCAATAAATACTACTGACTGATCGATTGGACAAGCTTACTTATGAAGACAAACAGAAAGGTTTAAGACCCCTCAGTCTGGAAGCACAGATGCTAAGTGAGGACACAATTAGAACCTACAAAATCATGAATGATGTTGGCTAGATAAACATAGAATTATTTTCCAACAAATTCCATAATACCAGGGCAATTCCCCCTTTATGTTGAGAGCTTCTCGAAGGTAAGGAATATGGGTCCTTCTACTGTTGAACTCTCCCAAGTGCTTAGTACAGGGCTTCACACTTAGTAGACATTCAGTAGATTCCACTGATTGAACTGCAAGGGGGTGTAAACTCATCCTCTAGACTGTAAACTCATTGTGGGCAGGGAACGCGTCAGCCAATTCTGTTGTACTCTCCCAAGTGTTTAGTATACTGCTCTGCATATAGTAAGCGCTCAGTAAATACCATTGATGGTGATGACACCCATTGAAGTTTGAGGGTGGTAGGTTCAAAACAATAGAAGAAAACGAGGATGGAAGATAAACTTGGAATCTGTGTTCACGGGAACTTGTGAAGGAAGAAAATATCAGTATTTCAAAAGGGGTTTGGATAGATTTACAGACAAGAAGTTACTTAAAGAGAAAGTTGGATCATACAAGTCTATACTTTAGAATCAAAGGGTAACACAGCCACTGTTGTCCAACTCACCTTTCTCCACTCCTCAAAAGTGCCAAAATCTCCTTTATATGAAACAAAAACTAGTTTCCATTGGCTTCCAGGCTTTCCACCAACTCCCTCCATTTGATGTAGTGTCTCTCTTCATCCACTGCTGCCCATCTCATACTCTTCAGGTCTCCCAAATGCCCTTCCTAACTGTCCTCCACTCGCATCTCACCTGCCTCAGACCCCTTTTTCACTCTGTTCGTCTGACCTGGATCTCCTTCCCTTTTAATACTAATAATTATGGTACTTGTTAAGCACTTACTATGTGCCAAACGCTGTTCTAAATCCACCGTCTCCCTTTCCCTCCTTTAAAGCCTCCCTAAGGTATTACCTCCTCCCACAAGCTTTTCCTGATTAATTCCCAATCAGTTTACATTCCACCTTAGTAGGGGAGTCCAGAAGGGGTGTGTTAACCTGAACAGATGACGTGGTAATTGGGTCTGGAGGTCATGGCGGAGGATGAAGGCTGAATTTGGGGTCAGGTGTGGGTCAGATAATAATAATAACAATGATTGCGGTATTTCTTAAGCACTTACTATGTGCCAGGCACTGTATTAAGCGCTGGGATAGATACAAACAAATCGGGGTGGACACAGTCCCTGTCCCACATGGGGCTCCCAGTCTCAATCCCCATTTTACAGATGAGCTAACTGAGGCCCAGTGAAGTGAAGTGATTTACCCAAGGTCACACAGCAGACAAATGGCAGACCCGGGACTAGAACTCCCAGGCCTGTGCTCTAACCACTACGCCATGCTGCTTCTCAGGTCAGGTGGCAGGTTAGACATGGGAGATGATGATATCTACCATGATGATATCCACCCAAGTCGAAACACCTCAACCATCAACTAAAGCCCTTCATACCCATTCTCAACACTTAGGTGCATGTGTTTATTTGGTTGTATATAATCTGTTTCTCCTATTTGTATATGCTTTTAGCCCAACTCTCCCATTAGAATGTAAGCTTCTCATGGTCAGGGAATAGAGTTCAGGCTTCTGTTGTACTTTCCTAAGCATTTAGTACAGTATATTACACTCAGTAGACTATTACTACTACCTGGGGGCCGGATATGACCCAAGGATGAAATTTCCTCTGTGTTTATAGCTGCCCTTCTTTGTACACCCTTTCAAAATACTGGATGCTATTGAACTAAAAATCATCTTTAAATCATACTAGAACATTCCAAGTTGTTCTTAAGGTATTGGAATTTTTTAAAAAATGTAATTACCCTTTTTAAAAAGCACATCTTATTTTTTATAGTATGTGGTAATGGAAAACCTAGGCTTATTTAATGGTATATTATAAATTTCATCCATCTACTAGTTTGAAAAATAATTTCCCCTTCTGACAATAGATAGTCGGGGGAGGAAAATGCCTGGGGTGGGGAATATTCAAATACAGGTTATCAATCAAAATTCTAAAGAAAAATGAGACCGAATGATTCAGTTTACATTCCACCTTAGTAGGGGAGTCCAGAAGTGGTGTGATAGCCTGAACAGATGACGTGGTAATTGGGTCTGGAGGTCATGGCAGAGGATGAAGGCAGAATTTGGGGATGAAAGGGTGTGGGTGAGGTGGCAGGTTAGACATGGAATATTGCCAGGAGATGATGATATCTACCATATGTCCAAGTTCACGGGTAGCTGAAATGGGGTGAAGCCGGTAAACCTGGCATTATCCTCGACTCATCTCTCTCATTCAACCCACATATTTAATCTGTCACCAAATCCTGTCAGTTCTACCTTCCCAGCATTGCTGAATCCGCCCTTTCCTCTCGATCCAAACTACTACTACACTGATCCAAGTGCCTATCCTAGCCCGCCTTGACTACTGCATCAGCCTTCTTGCTGACCTCCCTGCCTCCAGTGTTCTCTTTGGAAACTCATTGGCACCGAGCCTCATCAGGGATAGGGACTGTGAGCCATCTGATTATTTTATACTGACCACATGGCTTAGCACATAATTAGTGCTTAGTACTGTACTGTAACTAACAGCTGGGGAATACTTTAAAACTATTCTAAACCTTTATCTCTCTCCTGAAGCTCTCAGATCCACCAACATCGCCTCCCTTCCCAAACCCTGATGACTTCAGCAACTGCTTTTGTTGATAAAATAAAAACCATCAGGGAGAAACCAGTGTTTCTTTTGCCTCTTCACTACTCTGCCACCCCCTTTTCCTTTGTCTCCCCACCTAGACTCTGTCGCCTCCCCTAGAGGGCCAGCTTGTGGTAGGCGGGAATGTGTCTACCAACTCTGTTGTATTGTAATAATTGTGGCATTTATTAAGTGCTTGCTATGTGCAAAGCACTGTTCTAAGCGCTGGGGAGATTACAAGGTGATCAGGTTGTCCCGGGGCTCACAGTCTTCATCCCCATTTTACAGATGAGGGAACTGAGGCACAGAGAAGTGAAGTGACTTGCCCAAAGTCACACAGCTGACAATTGGTGCAGCTGGGATTTGAACCCATGACCTCTGACTCCAAAGCCCGGGCTCTTTTCCACTGAGCCACGCTGCTTCTCTATTGTACTCTCTATTGTACACTGTGCTCTGCCCTCAGTAAGTGCCCAATAAATACCACTGATTGATTGATCTCCTTTCCAGAAGCTCTCAAGAGGACATCTCCTGTCTGCTTTCAAAATCTAGCACTCTCCCACCGCCTCTGACCGCCATCCCATCCCCATCCAATCAATCAATCAATCAATCAATCAACTCTATTTACTGAGTGCTTACGGTGTGCAGAGCCCTGAACCAAGCACTTAGAGAGTACAAGAAGATAATACAACTAAGTTGGTAGATACGTTCCCTGCCCACAAGCTTCCAGTCTAATAGAATTGATTCCGTAAGTCAATGGAATGTATCGAGCACTTACTTTGTCTGTTCCCTAATTTTCTCATTTCCCCTGTTCCCTTATGTACTTGGCTATCTTCCGCTTAATCACTTTCTAGTCTTTCCCCTGTCTGCAATTTATTGTGATGTTTGCCTCCCCCTGTAGACTTTAAGCTCCTCATGGACAGGGATTCCATCTATCGACACTGTTATATTGTACTTTCCCAAGTGCTTAGTACAGTGCTCTGGTGCTCTCAGTAAGAGCTCAATAAATACCATGGGTTGATTGACTGCAGCGCACTGTATTATGTGGGAGAATGCACTAGAGTTGGTAGATATGATCCCTGACCTCAAGGAGATTACAGTCAAGCAGAAGAGACAGACCTGAAAATGCACTGCAGTTTGGGGAAGCAACAGAATATTCAGTTTACAGTCCTCAGGACTGTAAGCTCCTTGTGGGCAGGGACTGTGTCTGCCAACTGCGTTATATTGTACTCTCCCAAGTGCTTAGTTCAGTGCTCCGCATACAGTAGGCACTCAGTAAATATGAATTGATTTATTGATCGATTGGGGATTTAATCCCTAAGGCTTACAACCTCAATGTCAGCCTTGACTCCTCACTGGGCTTAAGCTTTCACCTTCAATCAGCTTCACAAGCATGCAGTTTCTCCTTCACAACATTTCCTGGATCCATCCATCCTCTCCATCCAAACAGTCCCCACCCCTGGTTCATGCAGCCGTCGTATCCTGCTACATCATCAGCCTCTTCACTGCGCTTAGTACAGTGCTCTGCACACAGTAAGCGCTCAATAAATACGATTGAATGAATGGTTTGCCAGCCTCTAGCCTCTTCCCTGTTCAGTCTACTAGGCCCTGCTTCCAGCGCCAACTTCTTTTTACATTGGCTTCAAGGTTTCAAGGCTCTCTACCAACTTTCTCCATTTTCTATACTGGCTTTCTCCATTTGCTACTTACCAGTTCACACTCTTTGTGCTTCCTAAGCACAACTTCTCCTGTACCCTGCTCTCAACTCTCCCACCTCTCACTCTTTGCTCACACTGTTTCCCTGGCCTGGAACTCAATCTGGCTTTAATAATAATAATAATAATAATAATAATGTTATTATTATGGTACTTGTTAAGTGCTTACTATGTGCCAAGCACTGTTCTCAGTGCTGGGGTGGATACAAATTAGTCAGGTTGGACAAAGTCCCTGTCCCACATAGGGCTCACACTCTTAATCCCCATTTTACAGATGAGGTAACTGAGGCACAGAGAAGTGAAGTGACTTGCCCAAGGACACACAGCAGACATGTGGCAGAGCCAGGATTGGAACCCATGACCTTCTGATTCCCAGGCCTTTGCTCTATCCATTAAGCCATACTGCTTCTCTTAAATCTAATTTAATGTAATCTAATCTAATTTAATTTAATTTAAATCTGCTAAACCACATTTCCTCCTTCTCCTCCTCCAAGAAGCCTCCCCTGGTTAGTTCCTGGCATTACACATCACGTAAACCCCATGATATGAGTTCTTTTATCAAACCTCAGAATGCGTATATATGCACACATACATATATATATGTATATATATATATATAAAACATATACACATGCATATATAATCACTGTGCATTTAATTATTTACTCAGATATTCTCTTCTGACACACTCTTGGTAACACCTGTAGGGTCTTTGCCCTTCTCCTTCTTTGAGAAGGGCAAATTATTTATTTGTAAATAATTCATGACTGCCTGTCTTTCCCATTAGGTTGTACGTCCCGTGAGGTAAGGGACTGTGACTTCTGATTCTGTGAATATATGTCAAAGGTAGCAACCACCAGGGTTTACAGCTACCCCACAGCACAACTCCCTTGGACACACAACTGGTATTTTCTGATGCTTTGCCTTATGCATACACCCCTACCTATACCTTTCTATACCTATACCTATGCCCCCTTCCTATACCTTTCTCCCCAAAACACTGGTTTGAGGTTAAGCAATCAACAGTGAACGGATATTTTGGGGATTTTTCACTTCGGGTTAGAGTTTCAAGGTATTGAAGTGACCCCTGACCAGATAACCAAAGAACTTGCTGAACTGGTGGGAGATAACTTAATTTAGCAATGGAAAATATCAATGTCAGTAAGGGAATTGCATCTCAGTCAGAGGGATCATCCAACAAGGACCTCATTAAACTTTGATGAGTTGCAAGATCATCTTCAATGGTATTTATTGAGTGCCTACTGTGTACAGAGCACCATGCTAAGCTCTTGGGAGAGTACAGTACAACAGAGTCGGCAGGCACGTCCCTGCCCGCAACGAGTTTATGGTCTAGAGGGGGAGACAGAAATTAAAATCAATAAATAATTTAGAACATATAATTTATAGATATGCACAAATGCTGTGGGGTTGAGGGTGGGGTGAATAGCAAGTGTCTATAGGGTACAGATCCAAGCACATAGAAGGAGCAGGGGAAATGAGGGCTTAGTCCGCAAAGGTGTCTTGGAGGAGATATGACCTTAATAAGGCTTTGAAGTGGGGAAGAGTGGTGATGCCCAGCGCTTAGAACAGTGCTTGGCACATAGTAAGTGCTTAACAAATACCATAATTATTATTATCTGCCATTTATGGAGGGGGAGAGAGTTCCGGTAGAGGACATTGGAAGATGCAGAAACAGATGCAGGATGCGAAAACAGTTGTTGAACTGATTAGTGCTCTTCTACCAGTGAAAATTTTGGAATTGAAAAGTCTAGCATCAGTTTTCAAGAAAGAGAATGAACTTACTAATGTTTGACGAAGACCCTAATGAAGAAAGCAGTTCACAGGTGTGCAAAGATGTTCATAAGGAGTTAGCCTGCTTCTGTTAAACCTAAATTGGGTGAATTCTTCACTGAAGTTGAAAGACCACTACCATAGCCAGTAGAACAATCGTGTACTTCAGCAGCCTCCCGTGAAGACTTTCAATCGTATTACAACTCAATTATTTTAAATTGTGATGAGTGATTATCACCACAGAATAAAACACATAAAGGAATTTCATGGTATTATGCCAGAGATTCAGAAATGGAGCCTAATTTATAATGTGTAAATCCGTGGGAAAGTATGTCCCATACTACAACTCATTTCTGTTCCTTGAAAATGATTTTATTGGGGATGGTGTACTGCATCAGGTATGCCTCTCCTGTCCCAAGAGCTTAGTACAATGCTGTGCATGCAGTAGGTACTCGATAAATACAGATGACTGATTGACTAATAAAGAGTTGAACTGTCAACTTCATGAGAAGCAGCGTGGCTTAGTGAAAGAGCACGGGCTTGGAAGTCAGAGGACATTAGTTCTAATTCCTGCTCCGCCATTTGTCTGCTGGGTGACCTTGGGCAAGCCACTTAGCTTCTCTGTGCCTCAGTTACCTCATCTGTAAAATGGGGATTAAGACTGTGAGCCCCACATGGGACAATCTGATTACCTTGTATCTACCCCAGCGCTTAGAACAGTGCTCGACACATAGTAAGCACTTACCAAATACCATAATTATTATTATTATCGTGGCTCAGTGGAAAGAGCCCGGGCTTTGGAGTCAGAGGTCATGGGTTCAAATCCCGGCTCCACCAGTTGTCAGCTGTATGACTTTGGGCAAGTCACTTAACTTCTCTGTGCCTCAGTTACCTCATCTGTAAAATGGGGATGAAGACTGTGAGCCCCCCATGGGACAACCTGATCACCTTGTAACCTCCCCAGCACTTAGAACAGTGCTTTGCACATAGTAACCCTTAATAAATGCCATTATTATTATTATTATTATTAACTTCTGATATCCAGTCTTTCAGGTTAGTCAGTAGACTCCGCTCTTTTCAGAGAACTGCTTTTTATTTTTAAGTGAAGGTGAGATTCTACAAGGCTGTTCCTTTGCTTCATTTTTCCGTATTAGTATCTAGCCAGGGGGTTTGAGATATATTGTTTGGACTTCGTCCTGTGTCTGTTTAATCTCTTCTCAGTTAATTGACATAGTGAAAAAATAAATTCTTAAAGTTTTCATGCCAGAGAGCAAAGCATAAATGGCCTAAAATGTAAAGCACTGCTTAGGGCTTTCTTTTTGTGTTGCTCAAAGCGTTCCCAGATATCTTCACTGTTCACAACATTTGTATGAGAAAGGCAAGAGAAATCTAAATTAGCATGGAGAAACTGAGACACACAGATTTAGCGATTTGCATTGGATTGTGAGCCCCATGTGGGACAGGGATTGTACCCGATCTTGACGCACTTAGCACAGTCGTTTTGCACATAATAAGGGCTTCAGAAATATTATAATTATTATTTCCCTGGAGTCAGAGCTAGATTTCTGAGCTGATAGCCAACACCGTGGAAATGTGCATTCAGAGGAACCCTAGTACCAGTTCCAAGACAGTAAGCTTGTTATGGGCAGGGAACGCGCCTACTAATTCTGTTGTCCTCTCCCAAGCATTTTGTACAGTGCCCTGCACATAGTAAGCACTCAATAACTGCCATTGATTGATTGATTGATAGCCCATGAATAACAAGATCAATCAATCAGTGGTATTTGTTAAGCGCTGACTGTGTGCAGAACACTGTTCTAAGCGCTTGGGAGAGTACAGTACACATTTCCTGTCCACAAGGAGCTTACTGGCTATGGGTGTGGGGACAGATGGGTGTTGCAGTGCTACTTGTCTCATAGGCATTATTCCTTCAGAATACAAGAAAAAGTGCTTCTCCTGTGTAGCAGTCCATGTTGTAGATGGTAGAAGTTATTTAATGGCAGCAAAAATAGAAATGTAAGGTAGGCTTGGATGCAGCTAAGGCTTTGCCCAGAGTTACTGAAAATATGCCTGGCGATAGAGGGAAAGAGGAGAACAGCACCATTACACGTTCAGGTTGAAGACAATGCATTCGCAACCAAATATTTTCCACTTCCAAGTACAATTTCCCACATTTTTGAAACCTTAAAGGATTTCAAAATGCAAATTTTGTGATTCAGTAGGTAGAAAACAGTGCTTACCAGATCTCTACCAATCTCAAAAATAAATGTTGTGGTATTTATTAAACGCTTACTACGTGGCAAGCTTTGTACTGTGCTCTGGGCTCGGTTCAAGATCATCGGGTTGGAAACTGTCCCTGTGCCACATGGGGCTCACAGTCTAAGAGGAAGGGGTTGTTTTCCTCCATTACCCCCCAAATAGGGAGTATTTAAGACTTTAAGACCCTAATGTTGCTCCTCCCTTCCTAAATGGTTGTCATCTTCATCTTTAGAGTCCTAGACTGTTAACTCCATTATTGGAATACATTCAAAAATATTGTCATGGAAAAATGAGAAGGACTTAAAGAGTTTAGATGACTGAAAATCACCCACATTTCACATATACATTTGTTATTTCTCTAGTGCTGTGTTATCTCGGAACTAGCAAATGACGCCAAAAGGCTAGCAATTATACCCTAAACCAGGACTTAATATAAATGATTTCAAGTAAATCATTATATTTTTTAGAGAATTTCTACAGAATTTGCTGATACCTCCAGCCCCAGTTTACCTATCTAAATTTTTTAACCTTCAATCTTGTATTTCCTCATCATTTTGCTAAATAATGGGTTTTTTAAATCTCCCTTTGTTTCCCCTTTTCCTTGTCCCGTTGCTTATTTAGTTTTCCTTTCTTATGCCTTTTCTCTTTCTCCCATTTTTTACTCAACCAGTGTTATTTACTGAGTGCTTACCGTGTGCAGAGCACTGTACTAAGCACTTGGGAAGAGTACAGTTCAATAATAATAATGGCATTTGTTAAGCGCTTACTATGTGCCAAGCACTGTTCTAAGCACTGGGGTAGATACAGGGTAATCAGGTTTTCCCACGTGGGGCTCACAGTCTTTATCCCCATTTTACAGAGGAGGTAACTGAGGCAAAGAGAAGTGAAGTGACTTGCCCAAGGTCACATAGCACATAGCAAGTCACAATAGAGTTGGTAGACCTAATTCCTCCCTCTAGAGAAGCAGCATGGCCTAGTGTATAGAGCACAGGCTTGGGAGCCAGAAGGTTGTGGGTTTTAATCCCGGCTCCATCACTTGTCTGCTGCGTGGCCTTGGGCAAGTTACTTCCCTTCTCTGGGCCTCAGTTCCCTCATCTGGAAAATGGGGATTTAGACTGTGAGCCCTATGTGGGACTATGTGGGACAGGGACTGTGTCCAACCTGATTAGCTGGCATCCACCCCAGTGCTTAGTACAGTGCCTGGCACATAGTAAGTGCTTAACAAATACCATCATCATCGTTACTATTATTATTCCTGCCTTCAAGGAGTTTACAGTCTAAAAGGGATTTACAGGCTCCCCATCTACCTATCATCTTCATCTCTCTCTTTTCTTTGTCGTCTCATTTCCCCATTTCCCATCCCGTGATTATCAATCAATCCATTAATCGATCGTATTTATTGAGCAATGGCTGTGTGCAGAGCACTGTATTAATAGAGTTGGTAGACACACTTTTGAGACTCCGTTCTTCTCAGCGTGGCTCAGTGGGAAAGAGCATGGGCTTTGGAGTCAGAGGTCATGGGTTCAAATCCTGGCTCCGCCACTTGTCAGCTGTGTGACTTTGGGCAAGTCACTTAACTTCTCTGTGCCTCAGTTCCCTCATCTGTAAAATGGGGATGAAGATTGTGAGCCCCACGTGGGACAACCTCATCACCTTGTATCCCCCCAGCGCTTAGAACAGTGCTTTGCACATAGTAAGCGCTTAATAAATGCCCTTATTATTATTATTCTCCTCAGCCTTTATATCCATCTCCCTCTTCTTCATCTTTTCACCCCTGGGGGAGGGCTCGGGCAGCTTTTCAACATATGTTCAGGGGCAAACTTGGGGTAGAACTTTGAGGGAGGTGGGCCTTGAAGAAGTGGAGTCTCCATTAATACCTCCCTCTTCCCCGGCCCCACCAGGCCTCTTGGGGACTGACTCAGGAAACCCCAGCTAGCCCCAGGGTCTGGTGGGGGAGGGAGGAATTGTCATTTGGCTTCTGGGTCTGGTGAAAGGGCAACGGGCCCCAGCCAGGACTAGAGCCCAGGGTAAAAGGAAAAAAGGAGGGAGTGGGAAACACTCCCCCTCTGCTGCCCTGTGTCTGCCACTTTTTTCTGTCGCTGACCACAAGGTGGGCACTGCAGTGCCTGTCCAGGGCGAATTAGCCGACTGCAGGCAGAGGACAGTAGCCGGAGCCTTTGGAGGAATACGGCCTAGAAGGCTACACAGCCGCCCACCACAGTGCCTCCAAAACCTCAGCAGGCACTTGCCTCCCTCCCAAACCACCTCCTGGGATGCTTGGGTGGGTCAGGGGCTGCATAGACTCCTTATGCACCCATGTCCCTAACCGAAATTCAATTGTATGTCTTTCTTCCCCTCCAGACTGTAAACTTCTTGTGGGCAGGGGATGTATAATAATAATAATAATAATGGCATTTATTAAGCGCTTACTATGTGCAAAGCACTGTTCTATGCGCTGACCGACTCCGTTATATTGGACTCTCCCAAGTACTTAGTACAGTGTTCTGCCCACAGTAAGTGCTCAATAAATTCCAGTGGTTGACTTGCCCTCACTGGGCTCTGGGCTCGAGGTAGTTATGACTGCCAATCTTGTCCAAAAAACTAGTGGCAAGGCTAATGGCTTCTCGCCTGTGGTCCCAATCTCCTTGGGGCAATAATTCCCCTCAACCCCATGGCTCTGGCCACCCTGATTAATCTCTGTATTTCTTCCTTTTCCTTGTTCCTGTCTTCCTACTCCTCCCACAGCTTAATACGCTTTTTAAAAAAGCTTTGTATATTTCCCCTTCCTCTTTATTTTCTAATATCCCAGTCTCATTTTAATTTCTCAAGTCTGCTTTTCAATTACCTCAGTTTTCGATTTCCCAGACCAAGATCCCTGAAGAAGCAGGGCAAAGGGGTAGCGTTGCCGACACAGAATTTCGGAAGCATTGTTGTCCTTAAAACTCTTCACCAGTCTTCACTCCTCTCCAGACTTCCAAGTGGCCCCACTATGTTCTCTGGCAGACCCAGGGGTGGCTCAGCCCCCCACATCTCTGAGCGCTTCGCAACTACCCCAGTGTCCCTATTTGCCCTGTACTTTCTTTAATTAGTCTGCTTACTGTTCCAGGGGTAGCAAATAGAGTTCAGAACACAGCATGAGGAGCAGTGTGGCCTAGTGGATAGAGCACCGTCTTTGGAGTCAGAGGACCTGGATTCTAATCCTGACTCCTCCAGAGTTGTGTGAACTTGGGCAAGTCACATGACTTCTCAGGGCCTCAGTTTACTCATCTGTAAAATGGTATTCAATACCTGTTCTCCCTCCGACTTAGATTGTGAGCCTCGTGTAGGAAGGGATTCATTCATTCATTCATTGTCGTATTTATTGAGTGCTTACTGTGTGCAGAGCACTGTACTAAGCACTTGGAAAGTACAGTTCAGCAACAGATAGATACAGTCCCTACCCAACAACAACCCAAGGTCATGGGTTCTAATCCCGGCTCCGCCGCTTGTCTGCTGTGTGACCTTGGGCAAGTCACTTCACTTCTCTGGGCCGCAGTTCGCTCATCTGTAAAATGGGATTAAGACTGTGAGCTCCATGTGAGACAGAGACCATCCAACCCGATTTGCTAGTATCCACCCCAGATCACCTCACCGCCAAGTTCCTCAGGTAGCTTATCTCCGAGACCCCAACTTACGCCCTGTCAATATATTGTTTCCATCTTTGAGAGAAGATGTGCGGCAGCCATCTTTGAAAAAGGCAATGAGGTTGCCATCTTTGAGAAAGGGAGCCGCATGGCCACCTTTGAATGGTCATCATTAGAAGGTCCCTTGTAGCCACCCACATGCCATAGCGTCCCGAGACAATGGTAAACTTTGCTTCTGGTCTGAAGCTGGCCCTGCTTGTAGCTCAGAGTTTGGGCCACTCTAATTTCTCCATCACTGCTTCCCTTCAGTGTTGAGTGTAACAAACATATTCTAAGGAATCTGATGGTCTTTCACCTTTCTCAGTTACCCCTGAATTCAGCGTGTAGGCCCCAGAACCAGCTAATGAACCCTTGGAGCTGACGTCTTCTATAAAGTGTGTGGCCCCAAATCCTTTTCATGCTCAAAAGAAGATTTACGGGCATCATTTGAGCCATCCTCTATCTTGGAGAGCAGCAGCAACTCCCAAGAGAGTTAGAGTTCTAATCACCTCACCAATCACTTAGCTGCTGTTGGGCAAATATGAGACAAGCTCTTCCCACTCCCCCTACTCCTCTCTCACCCTGGAGATGGGGAAACACTCCCTCAGGGTTGGGGACAGTCTGGAAAATCCCAAACTTCATTTTAGCTATCAGGCAGCGTGCTGAGATCAGGGTTCCCAGGGGGACATTAATCTTGTTTGAACAGGCAATCCATGCGGCCAGTGCTTTGCGTGTAAAGAGATTTGGGCCCAAGTAGGTATTTTTCTTTCAAAAAATATGACTGGGCTTGTGTAGTTTAAGGCTCTGTGAGGGCAGCTCCATTCGTGGCATGTGAGAGTGGATTGACTGAATCAGTGGTATTTGTTTAGTCTCCTACCACGATCCAGCCTGCACACTACGTTCCTCTAATGCTAACCTACTTGCTGTATCTCGATCTTGTCTGTCTCACCACCGACCTCTCGCCCACGTCCTGCCTCTGGCCTGGAATGCTCTCCCTTTTCATATCCAACAGACAATTACTCTCCCCACCTTCAAAGCCTTATTGAAGGCACATCTGCTCCAACAGTCTTCCCAGACTAAGCCCTCATTTCCTTTTCTCTCCCTTCCATGTCACCCTGACTTGCTCCCTTTATTCATCCCTCCTCCCAGCCCCACAGCACTTATGTACATATCCGTAATCTATTTATTTATAATAATGTCCAGACCGTAAGCTTGTTGTGGGCAGGGAATGTATCTGTTATATTGTTGGGTCGTACTCGCCCGCATGCTTAGTACAGTGCTCTGCACACAGTAAGCTCTCAGTGAATATGATTAAGTGCTTATTGTGTGCAGAGCACTGTATTAAGCACTAGGAAGAGCACGATAGAGTAAGTAGACAAGATGGCTGAATCTTTGCAAGTGCTCAGCTGGCTTGGGTCTCCACCTGACCCCCCTTTTTCCTGTGAGGCTTCATGAAGTCCTCATATTGCAGTCCCGGTAGCCAGGAGCGGCTCAGTCTCACTTGTCTGTTGATTGGACCAATGCGTCTAGTATCAGTCTGTGATGATCAGGTTCTAGCACACTGCTAAACCCTGTGCAACATTGTTTAGCATTAGGAATGAAATATGAGGACAGAGATGTTATCCTATTCTGAGCAAACTCTAAATGGTGTATTCATGATGATAAATATAATAAGTAAAAAAATAATAACTGTGGTATTTGTTAAGAGCTTACTATGTGTCAAGCACTGTTCTAAGCTCTGGAGAGGACACGAAATAGGCCAGACACAGTCCCTGTCCCACAAAGCGTTCACAGTCTAAGTAGAAGCAATGTGGCTTAGTGGATAGAGCACAGACCTGCGAGTCAGAAGGACCTGGGTTCTAATTCTACCTCTGCCACTTGTCTGCTGGGTGACCTTGGGCAAGTCACTTCACTTCTCTGTGCCTCAGTTACCTCATCTATAAAATGGGGACTAAGACTGTGAGCCCCACGTGGGACAGGGACTGTGTCCAACCCTATTTGTATACACCCCAGAGCTTAATACAGGGCCTGGCACACAGTAAGCACTTAATAAATAATAATAATAATTTTGGTATTTGTTAAGCGCTTACTATGTGCAAAGCACTGTTCTAAGTGCTGGGGAGGATACAGGTGATCAGGTTGTCCCATGTGGGGCTCACAATCTTAATCCCCATTTTACAGATGAGGGAACCGAGGCACAGAGAAGTGAAGTGACTTGCCCAAGGTCACACAGCAGACAAATGGAGGAGCCGGGATTAGAACCCACGACCTCTGGCTCCCAAGCCCGTGCTCTTGCCACTAGGCCATGCTGCTTCTCATAATACCACTATTATTATTATTATTATTAATAATAATAATAATAATAAGTACCATAAAAAGGGAGAATAAGTAGTGAATCCCCATTTTATAGATGAAGTAACTGAGGCACAGAGAAGTTAAGTGACTTGCCCACAATCACATAGCTGGTATGTGGCAGAACCGAAATTAGAACCCAGGTCCTCTGACTCCCAGGACTATGTTCTTTCCACTAGGCCACGCTGCTCCTCTATCAGGCGTAATATTATCATCAAGTAATAGCAGTGTTTTACACGTAGTTCTAATTCCATGCTAATCAAGCAATTTAGGCACAGTTTGAAATGGACATAGGCAGTTTCTGGTTCATTATCTCACCCAGCCACTCTTAATCCTATTAAAAGAGGGGTTTGGTTTAACAAGGAGATAATGGATGAGAAATTTTCTTGACCTGTATTAAGCCACAGTGTAGTGCAGTATAGGGTAAATGCTTAGCTTCCTGTTAACTCCTACTTCCTTTTCTCCTCAGGACCATTCTTCTCCCTTAGGGCAAGTGTTGGCAACCCCTGGTTCAGGAGCTTCCTCTCGATCTTCTTGAAATCAAATGTGGTTCTCGAGCGGAGGTCCCATCCACAGATTCAGCCCCACAAGAGTGATGTCAGTAGCTTTGCCTTCACACAAAGAGTTACTGACTGCTAGGAAGCTGGGCAGGAAGTAGTTATCCCCCCACCCGGAGCCAAAAGGGGCCAAGCGTGAGTCAAGATGATGGCTTTATGTGTCACTTGACAGCAGGGTTAGCTAGGGCTGCTCTCCACCTCAGAGGAAGAAGGAGTAGGACCGAGGCAGCTGGCCACGCTGGCTACTTATCGCAGGGCCCGACACGCTCCAGGTCCAGGAGCAGCCAAGAGGCCACGTCAGAGACAGGAGGAGGAGGAGGAGGACATAGAGGAGGAGGATAACAACTGGATGTAGATTTGTTCTTGCTCTCTCTCCTTCCCCCCCAAAACTGCTTTTCTCCCCTTATTAGCAGGACAGGACCCTGCCCAGCTTCTCCTGCTGGTGCTGATGAGGGTACAGGGTTTCCTCCAAAAGGGCCCTGCATGTCACCAAATCCTGCCACAACATCTTCAGAATCTACCCTTCCTCTCTACCCAAACTGACGCAACACCAGTCCTAGCGCTTGTCACGTCCTGACTCGACTATTGCGTCAATCTCCTCGCAGACCTCCCTGCTTCCAGTCTCTCCCTTTTCCACTCTATAGTCCGCTCTGCTACCAGGATCATTTTTCTCAAACATCATTTTGCACAAGTCTCCCCACTACTCAAAAGCCTCCACTGGTTGTTCATTCCTCTCTGCGTCAAGCAGAAACTCTTGACCATTAGCTTCAAAACTGTCAGTGAGTTCTATCCGGCCACCTACATATCGTTTACTCATCTCCCATTGCACCTTGACTCACATACTTTGCTCCTCTCAGACCAACCTACTCACTGTGCCTCATTCTCATCTCTCAATGCCAACCTCTTGTTCACACCTTCCCTCCTGCCTGGAACGCCCACTCACCCCTCACCTTCACATATGGCAGACCACCATATTCCCCATCTTCAAAGCCCTTCCGAAATCACATCTCTTTCAGGAGGCTTTTCCTGATAATAATCTTTCATCTCCCCACCCTCTTTCCCTGCCTGCAGCCACTTTGGCACCTCTTCGTCACCTAGCTCTCAGGTGCTCACTTGCCTCCTCTCCCCACCCTCGGAAGCACTTAGGTACACATCTTTAGACCCTGTTGCTTTACCCTACTGGTAATTCATTTTAGTGCCTGTCTCCCTACAAAATTATAAGCTCCTTGAAGGCAGGGGTTGTGTCTAATAACTCTATTGCACTCTCTCAAAGGCTTAGTTACAGTGCTCTGCACAGAGTAAGGGCTCAATAATTAATTATTGATTGACATATGCCATCGAATTTCAATTCATGCTTCCATCGTTATAATAATAATAATAATAATGGCATTTATTAAGCACTTACTATGTTCAAAGCACTGTTCTAAGTACTGGGGAGGTTACAAGTGATCTGGTTGTCCCACGGGGGCTCACAGTCTTAATCCCCATTTTACAGATGAGGTAACTGAGGCCCAGAGAAGTTAAGTGACTTGCCCACAGTCACACAGCTGACAAGTGGCGGAGTCGGGATTTGAACCCAAAGCCCGGGCTCTTTCCACTGAGCCACGCTGCTTCTTTTGTTTTGTTATCTTGTTTTGTTGTATATCATAATCAAGCCTTGGAAAAATGCAGCTTAGATCCCGCTGCATTAAACTAACATAGTTCATGTGCAGAATGACTCCCCCTTCTCTTGTTTGCAGCAGCCTGAGTGAGGAGGAGGACTCTTCCAAGCCCTGATTACTGGATTTATCCACATGCTAGGTGCACTGCTCACCGAGGTGATTGGAATGAGCACTTCCTTAAGTGCTCTGGATCCAGGACCTTTGATTATGTATGGGATTCATTCATTCAATCGTATTTATTGAGCGCTTACTGTGTGCAGAGCACTGTTCTAAGCGCTAGGGAAGTACAAGTTGGCAACATATAGAGATGGTCCCTACCCAACAGTGGGCTCACAATCTAGAAGGGGGAGACAGAGAACACAACAAAACATATTAACAAAATAAAATAAATAGAATAAATATGTACAAATAAAATAGAGTAATAAATACATACAAACATATATACAGGTGCTGTGGGGAGGGGAAGGAGGTAAAACGGGAGGGATGGAGAGGGGGAGGAGGGGGAGAGGAAGAAGGGGGCTCAGTCTGGGAAGGCCTCCCGGAGGAGATGAGCTCTCAGTAGGGCTTTGAAGGAGGAAGAAGTTCCAAGTTTGCCTTTGTTCCCAATCAATCATATTTTTTGAGCATTTATTCTCAAGTGATTGGGAGAGTACAATAGAACAGTTTCCCTGCCCACAAGGTGCTTACCGGGGAGGGGGGAGGAGGAGGAGGAGGAGGAGGAGGAGGAGGAGGAGGAGGAGGAGGGAGAGAGAGAGAGAGAGAGAGAGTGTGTGTGTACACACCATCCAACTGAGATTTTCCAGGAATTGTCCATGATTTGTGTGTCCTTTAAGGGCTTAACCTGCCTGCCTCTGAATGTTTCGAACAGGTGTTCTTTTCAGCTTTACTGCCTTAGGACTGATGCCGAGGCTGGAATTCCCATTAACCTTGGGAAGAGAGCTGGAGGGGGTAACCGGTCAAGGACTTCCAGCTGGCAATAATTAGGAATCACCATGAGCCAAGAGGGTAAAAAGAGGAAGTCGGTGCATCCAGCAGGAAGTTGAATAAGGAGGAACTAGGTGTTAGGGAGTAAGCAAAGAGGAAGACTCTTGTTAAGATTCTGCCAGTGGCTATGCCGGAAGTGAACTGTGGACTGTGATTAGTATCTAGGTGTGAGCTAGGGGCTGGGTTTTGGCTGTAATCAAAAAGGGTGTGCCCAGGAATCAAGAATTCTTAGGCAGTTGCTAAATCTGTGGCTAGCTATATCCAGACAAGGTTAATTTTAGTGTGTAGCCAAGATGCCTAAAAAAGTGTGCTATATATAGAAATCTGTCCTTTGTGTTCCAATGTGATGCTGCTGAGGGTAAGAGCGTATTCGTGTCTGTGAATATGGCTGAAAAGACTGATGCTTAAACACCCCACCCTACTGTATTGTTTGCATTTGAGGACAGATTGTGATGCTAAATCAGTTATTCAAGCAGTACATTGTACTAAGTGCTTGGAAGAGAATGCTGTAATAGTAGAAATGTTCCCTGCCTATGAAGAACTATGATTATATTCTATAATCAATGGTATTTGAGCCCTTATTGTGGGTAGAGGGCATTTGAAGAGCTTGGGAGAGTTCAATAAAGTAAGCATGACCCTTGCTGCTTAAACACATCCTCTCTGCTTCTTCATACTAGCCTCTTGATGTCCTGATCAGTGCGTTCTAATGGCTAAAGCATGAGCTTAGGAGTTAGAGGATGTGGGTTCTAATCCTGACTCTGCCAATTGTCTTCTGTGTGACTTTGGGCAAGTCACTTCACTTCTCTGGGCCTGTTTCCTCATTCATTCATTCAGTCGTGCTTACTGTGTGCAGAACACTGTACTAAGCGCTTGGGAAGTACAAGTTGGCAACATAGAGCGATGGTCCCTACCCACAATCTGGAAAGGGGAGACAGACAGCAAAACAAAACATTTAGACAGGTGTCAAAGTGTCAGAACAAATAGAATTAAAGCTATATGCACATTAACAAAATTAATAGAATAGTAAATGTATAAGTAAAATAGAGTTCTAAATCTGTACAAATATACAAGTGCTGTGGGGAGGGGAAGGAGGTAGGGTGGGGGGATGGGGAGGAGGAGAGGAAAAAGGGGGCTCAGTCTGGGAAGGCTTCTTGGAGGAGGTGAGCATCTGTGAAATGGGGATTAAGATAGTGAGCCCTGTTCAGGACATGGGCTGTGGCTAACCTTGTATCTACCCCACTGCTTAGTATACTGCCTGGCACATACTAAGTGCTTAACAAACCATTAAAAATTGTATCGGGAGAATGATAGGTAGGGTTAAGAGAGATGACCAATCTAGGATGTATCACAGAGAGAATCTCAAAAACCTGACTTGGTAAAAAAAAAAAAAATCACCTTGCATGTAGCAGCAGGTAACTGCAATTAGCTCAACAGCAAAACATGGAAGAGCTTGGGGGTGATTCTTGGAAATCTAATGGAAAGATCACTGGCCTGGCTGCCAACAGCCCTTGGAGATGCCAGCTTTTCTTTTGACTGTCTATCATCTTGGACAAACCAAATGACCCCCTCTGTCACTTGGTAAAATAAAGATTATTTCTCTTCTACCACCATTGGGATTTGGGAGGATAAAATGAGGTCTGTGAAAATTCCTTAATGGTGTTAATAATTATTAACTCAGTCTCTGAATTTTTGACAAAGTTTTGACAAATTTTTGACAAATATTCTGTAAATATTACAGAGGCCTGGCTAAGCAGATTTTGAAGAAAAACTAATGGCACTATGTTAAATAATGCAGGATCAGCCTGGCTGAGAACAGCTAGCCCCAAATCACCACTGTAATCTCTAGTTTTGCCCCTCCCAGTCAATGGACGCTGCGTTACCCAGTAGTTTTGAGAAGCACCCACTGACTGTCAGTGGCACCATCCAGACTACTTTGATATGACTCAGACTAAATGTTGCTTGCACTAAAACAGGAAATGCTTCAACACCTCCCAGCTCATCATGGTCATAGCAAGAGGCCTACAAAACCTGTGATGGAGCATACAGATCAAGCTAAGAAACATGTGCACAGTCAGTGGTGGGGTGCTGGAGTGGAAGAGATCCAGGATTATGCTGACCAACACTCAACTTTTGTTACTATTCCTCTTATTACTATTGTGTTAAGTGCATACTACGTGTCAAGCACTGTTCTAAGTGCTGGAGCAGATACACGTTAATCAGGTTGGACATGGTCGCTGTTCCATATTGGACTTACAGATGAGGCAACCGAGGCACAGAGGAATGAAGTGACACTTATCCAAGGTCACACAGAAGCACAGAGCACGGAATAGAACCCAGGTCCTCTTTCCACTGGGTCACACTGCTCCTCAAGTAGGACATTTTTTTTATGGTATTTGTGCTTACTATGTCAGGCACTGTACTAAGCGCTGGGGTAGATACTAGCTAATCAGGTTGGACACAATCTGAACTCTCATTTTACAGATGAGGCACAGAGAAGTGAAGTGAGTTGCCCAAGGTCTCACAGCATAGAAGCAGCAGAACTGGGATTAGAACCCAAGTCCTTCTAATGCCCAGGCGCATTTTCCATCCACTAGGCCATGCTGCTTCTTGTCAGCGGAGGTCTTTGGCCACTTCACCCTACCTCACCACCACTGAACAGTGTGGCTAGGTTCACCCTCATCACCGGTATCACTAGTTTACACAGATGGCAAGAACACTACCATGTGAAATTCTCAACATTCTTTCCACATCCAGAAGAAGCCCCTTCAAAGAAAAATATTGGCCAGGAAGTGGAAATGTGACTTCAGACCCTACTCTTGAGGAAGTAATCTCCTCAGTCAAAGCCATCAGAAATGGAAAAGCACCTGGATCTGATGCCAGGGCCGGCTTCAGACCGACTTCCCCAAGGCAAGGAAAAATTCACTGCTCCTTTCCGTTCCCGACGACGTCATGGCGTTATGCTTCTAACTGGTGCAGGAGTGCTTTTAAACTCCCAAACTAGAGGGTTTCTCTGGAGGCCTCCCCGCACCGATGAAGCTCTGTTCCAGAGTCCTCCTATTCACACAGGTGTGGCTTCTCACGCTGGCCAGGCTTTTAACTCTTTAACTCCCACTTCCCGAGCCCCCTTGCATGCTAAGGCTGACTCCACACTTCAGTTACCTCTCATCTATCCTCTGTAGGTATGTCTGCAGAAAAATACAAGCAAGGAGAGGACTTCAGCCTCTAATGGCTGCCTGAGCTTTTCCTCAAAAAAATGCGCATCACTGAGCAGATCCACAAGTCTTCAAAGATACCACAATAATCACCGTTTTCAAAAAGAAAAGAGGGAAAGCTGACTTTGGAAACCACCAGGGAATCTCCCTGTTTTCCACGGATTCTAGCCAGAATCTTTCTAAATAGACTTCCCAGCCACTGAGTGCAGTCAGATCAAATCGCAGCAAAGCAGATGTGGTCTCTGTAGCATGACAGATACAGGAATAGTGCAGAGAACAAGACCTTTATACCGTGCTTATTGACTCTGCAAAATAATTTGTCATCGTCAGCGGGCTGGGTCTCTGGAAATCGCTAAGTAAATTTGGCTGTCTTAAGAAAGTCGCCAAGAGGTGGCTGAGTCAGAGTTGAAAGAACCCTGTTTGATCATTTCCCCTTCACAGCTGGAGTGAACCAGGACTACAAGGGTAGATCCTGTCCTTTTCAGCCTGGTCTATGTTGCCACACTTGAGAAAACTGCAAGCCAAAGTCAGAACATTCTGCCGGTCTACTGAGGAACTCAGGTCAACAGGTTATGAGTGTCATCAAAAGTCTCTGAGCAACCAGTTCGGGAACCAGTTTTCCCTCTAGACTGTAAGCTTGATGTGGGCAGGGAACTTGTCTACCAATTCTGTTATATTGTACCCTCTCAAGCACTTAGTACAATGCTCTGCACATAGGAAGTGCTCAATAAATAGCACTGATAATGATGAACTGCTGTAAGCTGATGGCCCCACTCTAGAGATACATTGCATGAAGACATTTAAGTTGATTCTGAATTGCTTTTTGCAGAGGAGGCACAGAGTTTGGTCCGAGTCAGAAGAAAATAGAAATCCTTTACTCCCTTTAGACTGTAAACTCACTGTGGGCAGAAAATCTGTCTACCAACTCTATTGTATTGTAGTCAATTGTATTTACTGAGCGCTTACTGTGTACAGAGCACTGTATTAAGCGCTTGGGAGAGTAGAGTACAACAATATAACAGACACATTGCTTGCCCACAACGAGCTTACAGTCTAGAGGGGGAGACAGACATTAATTATAAATAGATAAATATAGATAAATTATAGATATGTATATAAGTGCTGTGGGGCTGGGAAGGGGGGATGGATAAAGGGACCAAGTAAAGGCGACGCAGAAGGGAGTTGGAGAAAGGGGCAAGAGGGCCTAGGCCGTGAAGGTTTCCTGTACTCTCCCAGCGCTTAGAACAGTGTTCGGCACATAGTAAGCACTTAACCAATGACATCATTATTATTATTATTACTCTCCCAAGAGCTTAGTATGGTGCTCTGCAACCAGTAAGCTTTCAATAAATACCATTGATTGATGGATAGCAGCCCCAGGAAACTCCCAAAGATTTACATCAGCCACCCAGAACGTAAAACTACTTGCTACCTAGGCAGTAGACTTTCCAAAGGATGCGTGGCTAGATCGAGATAGAATCCAAGAATAAAGGCCCCCGATACCTTTGGAAGATGACAAAACCCTATTTATCAACCAGGAAGCAGTTTGGGCCAGTGAAAAGAGCGTGGGGCTGGGGATGAGGTTCAAGTTTGAGTTCCCATTTCTGCCACTGGCCTGCTGGATGATGTTGGGCAAGTCACTTACCCTTTTTGGGCCTCAGTTTCCTCAACTGTAAAATGGGGCTAAAATAGTTGTTAGAGCTTTCAGGTGTTCTTTTTTCAACTTACCGTCATGGTTTCCAATCTAAAAAAATAAGAAGTGACTACAGATCTCTCCCCAGTAGGAAATTTCTTCCCATGTTTCTGATAAAAGCCCTTGGGCTTCAGCTGGAGCCAGCTGGTCCCAAGGAAGGGGGCCAGGGCAATGCCACTGCATCAGTGCCCAACAAATAGTAAGTGCTCAACAAATGCCACAGTAATTGGGCTACTGGAAAGAACAGGGACCTGGGAGCCAGAGGATCTGGGTTCTGTTTCCGGCTCTGCCACTTGTGTACTGTGTGACCTTGGGCAAGACACAACTTCCCCGTGCCTCAGTTTCCTCATCTGTAAAATGGGGACTCAATAGCTGTTCTCCCTCCTTCTTAAACCGAGAGCCCCATGTGGGACAGGGACTGTGACCAACCTGCTAAACCCGTACCTACCCCAGCGCTTAGCTTGGCACATAATAAGCACTTAACAAATGCCCCAGTTGGTATTAGTGCTTCAGAGGGAGGTGAGCCTTGCCCGTAGTAAAAAGTCATCAGTGGCCTGATACCGCCTCACAGACCAGCCCAGCTCAGTCTGAGGGCGTCCCGCTGGGATTCAGCGATGCTCCCAAGGTAGGCAGCTGCTTCAGAGAAACAGCGTGGCTCAAGGGAAAGAGCACGGGCTGGGGAACCAGAGGTCATGGGTTCTAATCCTGGCTCCGCCACTTGTCAGCTGTGTGACCTTGGGCAAGTCACTTAACTTCTCTGGGCCTCCGTTCCCTCATCTGTAAAATGGGGATGAAGACTGTGAGCCCCACTTGGGACAACCTGATTACCTTGTATCTACCCCAGTGCTTAGAACAGTGCTTGGCACATAGTAAGCGCTTAACAAATACCAACATCATTATTATTAAGTAGAGCTCTGATTACATTTGAGGGTGGGGGTGGGTGCAGAGCTTGAGGGCTTCCCCCTGCCTCAGTGGCTGCTTCCTGGCAAGAACCCCTGAAACAGGATGCTGGGGTGGCAGTAGTAATAGGACTAGCATTTATTAAGCCCTTGCCGTGTGCTAAACATCGTACCGAGGGCTGGGAAAGAGTGTGCAAGTGGGAATTAGATATGGACCCCTGCCGCTCGAGGAGCTCACAATATACCGCTGCCTTTGTGCTAGAGAAGGCTCCATCTCCACCGCCCGCAAACACCAGGCTGTCCCAAACCAGACTTTCCCCCACTTCTGTCCACCTCCCTCGGCCTACAGTAGCACCCAGAAAGATCCCTGGCCCAAGAGCATTCTATGGGGCTATCCCGGTGAGGAGCCAGTGGCCGTATTACATTGTGGCCCAGCCACCTTTTCCTCAGCGGACCCAGAATAATCGCTTCTCCCTTCTATTCCAATACACGCCACATTCCTCTTTCCCCTGTCATTCTGAGCATCTTGTTTACTGGACTGCAAACCAAAACGTAGTTAATGGAGTCACATCAACTTGTTACAGAATGCTTCTCCGCCGTTGAGTTCAGTAATGGAAACGTGCATATACCAGCGAATCCTTAAGTTCTCGTCGAGGGGGCATTCTCTCAGCAGACTCCCACATGGGATATGAAACTTAGACCACTTAATAGAAGGCCTTGAACTATTATTATAGGACTGCAGTTTGCTTTGGGGAATTTGATGGCGTTTAATGGAAAAAATAGTTTTGGAAAGAGAGGAGAAAACGGAGTACAAACTTTGTGGTTAGGAATATGTGACTGGAAGTTTCTAGCTCTGGAGTGTGAAGGGGAGGAGAGGAAGATCTGCACGGCCTGGAAATCTGGGCCAGATCAGGACCCGAGTCCTGCCAGGGACTGGTTAGTTGGGTGATACTGAGATTCAGCAATCCAGAAGTGGCCAGAAACTTGCTTTCTGAGGAATTCAAATTTCTAGGCTCTTCCTCCATTTGAAATGGGAGGCAGAGGAAGGCCAAGGGCTACCCGAGTCTGGCCCAAGCCTGGCTGGCTTTGACTTTTTGCCAACTTGACCCAATCCTGGAGATTCGACTCCCATCCCATAGAATTTCCCAAACATGGGCAGGCTTCTGTGAGAGGAATGAACAGGAAAGGCCAATGAGTCACTAACCTTTATGTATGAAGAACCAAGGGAAATTAAGGACACTGAATAAAATGAGAAAGCAACTCAATTTTTCATGTACCTACTGGAATCTAACACCCCAAAACGGGCAGAACAGCAAAGGAAAAAGATAAGCATTTTTAGATCCCATTAGTGAATATTTCCTGCAACGGCTTTTCCTCCAGCTCATCTTAGTTTTGTGCAAATCAGAAAGTCACAAGATGCAGACAGGATGTAAATGTAGTCAAACCACTACCCAGTCAAGATAACAAATGCTCAGTAAATCACCTTCCACACCTTGGAACAGCACAAGGGCAGATCCCTTTCCTAGTGGATTTTTTCAAAATAAGAACACTACCAGGAGATTAAGGGGCTTATTTGAGAGTGTGAATTCCTAGGATCTTGTGCTGCTTGACTTCCTTGTAATCGAGTTTACTAGGAGCAGGGGTTTGGAAAAGTTGGGGGAGAAGAGGTGGCAAAGGAATTCAACCAGGGTAGAGAAGATGTCTTTCACATCAGTTTCACGTTCCCAAGTGCCCCTTACTGGGTGTTATATCGAGTAGGCCTCAAAATGACAGTGGGGGAGACGTTAACTCTTGGACAATTTTCTATTTATATCAATATTTAAAAGGAAACCTTAGTAAAAAGGTTAAAATCCACCAGACTAGCAAGGTCTGCATTAAAAAAGAAATTCCTTTTCTGCCTTCTCCAAAGATTCAGTTGGAGCAGTGGTTTTCCAACTTTTTAGTTCTGGGCTCCTGTTACCCTTCCCACCACTTGTGCCCCTTCCTTCCCCATACCACCATCCTCTTCCCCCACCCCACCCCTGTTATTCTGTCCCAGCACTTCTTCCTCACCCCCGTCCCCCTGCCCCAGCCCCTTCAACTCGCTCCCATCCAGTGTCCTTTCAACCTGTGCACTGTCCCCACCCCCGGCATCCCCCTCCACAGCCTCAGCCAAGTGTGCCTGTGGAACCCCCACTCCATCATGGGAAAGCTTCCCTTCATCCTTGACCTGTTCATGACCCAGGCACTGCCCCTCCTCGTCATCACTGAAACCTGGCTCTCCCCTACCACTCTCTCTAGAGGGGGCCTCATCTTCTCCCATTCCCCAAGATTCCCTGGGAAAGGGGCAGGAGTGTGCTTCCTTCTCACTCTGTTCCCTTTAAAGCCCATATCATCCACCTCTACCACCCATTCCAGAGTCTAGTGACAGTCATCTACCATCCCCCCAGGCCCCACCTCCAACATTCTGAGCCATTTTGTTTCCTTTCCACATTCCTTCCCTCTTTCTCCATCCCTACATTGATCCTTGGGAATTCTATAGCCATGAGAAGCAGCGTGGCATAGTGGATAGAGACCTGAGAGTCAGAAGGTCATCAGTTCTAATCCTGGCTCTGCCACTTGTCTGCCGTGTGGCCTTGGGCAAGTCACTTCACTTCTCTGTGCCGCAGTTACCTCATCTGGAAAATGGGGATTTAGCCTGTGAGGCCCCTGCGGGACAGGGACCGTATCTAATCCGATTTGCTTGTATCCACCCCAGCGCTTAGTACAGTGCCTGGCATGTAGTATGCGCTTAACAAATACCACCACCATCATCGTCATCATCATCACATGGATTTTCCTGATGGCCCATTCCTATCACTCCCCAACTCCACTGATATCTTTCTCTAGCCCACCTCACCCACTCACCAACTTGGACACACACTCGATCTCATCATCTCTAGTCACTGTACAATCTCTGCCCTCACCAACTCTGAAATCCCTCTATGCAACCACAACCGCCTCACCTATCTTCTCTCCCTCCTTGCAAATCCCATACAGAGATCTCCGATCTTTTGATCCACACCACTTTTCTTCAGTCATCAGGCCTCACTTAGTCTCCATACCCAAATTGACACCCTTCACACAACCCTCTCTACTGAATTCAGTTCACTCGCTCCCCTATTCCTTCGCTGATCTTGTACCACTAACCCACAGCCCTGGATCTCCTCCACAATCCACATCCTTCACAGTCCACATCCTTCACACCTGTGCACAAGCTGCAGAGTCCTGCTGGCAGAAATCCAGATATCAGACCAACTTTGTCCACCTCAAACTCATCCTTGCCTGTTTTAACTCTGTCCTCTCCTCTGCCTGGCAACATTGTTTCTCTAACCTTATCGACTCCCATGCCCATTGCTCTTGCCAGTAGTTTCAGACTTTTAACTCCCTCCTCAAACCCGTGTCCCCCTTCACCCTCTTTTCTGTTGCCCCTAATGACCTGGCCATATACTTTATAGAGAAAATTGAAACCATGAGGCATGATCTCCCCCAAATCTCCCCTGCTTCTCTTCAGACCCTCCCTCCTCCTGTCCCTTCTTCAACTCTCCCATCTTTCCCAGTGGTATCTCAAGGGGAGATTTTCCACCCCCTCTCAAAATCCACCCCTTCCATCCCCCCCTCCAACCCCATCCCTTCCCACCTTATCAAAACAACTGCCACCTCCCTCCTTCCCTCCCTGACCATTATTTTCAACTTTTCACTCTCCAATGGCTTCTTCTCCATTGCTTTCAAACATGCTCATGTCTCTCCACCCTAAAAAACCCCCTCCCTTGACTCCATGTCTCCCTCAAGTTATTGTCCCATCTCCCTCCATCCATTCCTCTCCAAACTCCTTGAGTTAGTTGTCTACACCTACTGCCTCCACTTCCTCCCCTCCAGTTTCCTCCTTGACCACCAATGATCTTCTTCTTGCCAAATCCAATGGCCTCTACTCCATCCAAATCCTCCACTTCCACCTTGGCTTCACTGACACTGTCCTCTCCTGGTTCTCCTCCGATCTCTCTGGCTGCTCATTCTCAATCTCTTTCATGGGCTTCTCCTCTGCCTCCCACCCCCTAACTGTTGAAGTCCCTCACGGTTCAGTTCTGGATCCCTTTCTTTTCTCCATCTACACCCACGGCCTTGGAGAACTCACTTGCTCCCATGGCTTCAACTACCTTCTCTATGCAGATGATTCCCTAGTCTATATCTTCAGTCCTTATCTTTCTTCTACTCCGCTGTCTCATATTTCCTTCTGCCTTCAAGGGATCTCTATTTGAATGTCAATCAATCAATCTTTTTTATTGAGTACTTACTATGTGCAGAGCACTGTGCTAAGAGCTTGGGGGAGTACAATATAACAGAATCAGCAGACACGGTCCCTGCCCATAACAAGCTTATAGTCCAGAGGGGGAGATAGACATTAATATGAGTAAATAAGCAATTCATATTATATAGGACAGCAGACAAGTTGCGGGGCTGAGATTAGAACCCAGGTCCTTCTGATTCTCAGGCTCATGCTCTATCCACTAGGTCGTGCTGCTTTTCATTTATCATATTCCTTCCTTCCTTCATTTATTCATTTGTATTTATTGAGTGCTTACTGTGTGCAAATCACTGTACTAAGTGCTTGGGAGAGTACAATATAACAGTATAACAGACACATTCCCTGCCCACAACGAGCTTACTGTCTAGTGGGGGAGACAGACATTAATATAAATCAATTAAACGAATCCTTCATATGTTGAATGATTTCGCCTGAATATTGGGTAGTAGCACAGAATTCCCCAATCCATTATGGAACCTCCCCTTCCTCTCAAGGGAGCTCCCAACCTGCTCTGGTACTGCCACAACCTTGCAACTGCTATGGTCCAGTACCCTGGCCTGCTGGTCAATTTTGGTGTGGTCATGGTTGGTTAGTGCGATTGTGAAGCCAGAAGTTCCCTGTAACTCTGCTCCACAGACCACTTGAAAGACCCCTGTGACTTAAAGAGCCATAGAATGACCTGAAACAGAGCTTTTGGGGGACTTACTACTTGTGGTTTAATATAAACAGAGGCACTGCAAACAGATTTATTACCAACCCCTGACCTTCTCCTTCCCTTTTGTCTGTAACACTTTCTTTATATCTGCATCTCTCCACGCCTGTTTCTCTTGTCTGTTTCTTTGTTTCTCTGCATCTCTATTTTTTTTTTTTGTTTGTGTGTGTCTCTCTGGGTGACTCTCTCTTTGTGTTTGTCCTCTTGTGCATCCGTCTATGTCTCTGGGTCACTATGTCACTAGTATATGAATCACCGTTCTTATCTTTGCCTCTTGGTCTTTGACATTTTGTCTCTTTAAGCCTGTCTCTTTGATGCTTCCTTTTCTTTCCCTCCTGCTCTGTCCATCTGTCTCTATGACTCTTTCTGAGACTACCTCTTTGTCACTCAGTCTTCTTTCCTGACTTTGTCTCTTTAGATCTTTTCTCTACCTCTATCTTTTGACTCTTATGCCTGTATGTCTTTCTGTGTCCTCCCTGAGCTTTGTCTGTGTAGAGACTTTGAAAGCTTTAAACTCCTCTGAGATTCAAGTTTCTTCTTAAAGGTTTCATCTCAATTAGGAGACAGGTCAAAGTCTTTGGCTTATATTTTTATTTTCTATTTGTTCTTAACATTGCTCTGTGGGACTGGGTTCAGGGAGAGACTGCTAACTTCACTGCCTTTGTGTGTTCGTTTCATTCATGCTCAGTTACAACACTTGTTTACAGATAGTTTCTCAAAATTATGTGTAGGATATCTGACTCTGACTTGACACTGCCCACAAAGAATACTTGTTCAATTCTTTTGTTCTGAAAGAGAAAACTAAAGTTGGCGTTAACATTGAAATTCAACTATTTTCATTTGGAGATTTCTCCTTGGTGTTTTTAATATAATTTTTTGGTTTGGGGTATTTTTTCTCATTTCCTTAAAGAATGACTAGTTAATATCGGAGACTGAAAGCTTGCCTTGCTTAGAAGTGAATCATTCCCAATTTTAAATGAACATTTTATCATGCTTAATGCTATATACTTCTTCTCCTGTCCTTATTTGGGGGTCTTCTTTAATATGAGGTGATATTTCTAGACTGTGAGCATGTTGTGGGCAGGGATTTTCTCTGTTGCTGAATTGTACTTTACAAGCGCTTAGTACAGTGCTCTGCACACGGTAAGCTCTCATTAAATATGATTGAATGAATGACTGAATGAATTTACTCAGCTGAAGCATATTTAATGACATTTTATCATTGGCTTTACTCGTTAAGCTTCTGAGTCATCCCAGAAGTTTTATTAAAAAATATATTTGGAAAGAACATTGCTGAAAATTTCTTATTTTGGTATTGATTGTTGATTATTTTTTCTCTGAACTGCCATTTATCCATAAGGCATATATATCAAGTTTGAAAATCTATTGACCCTTTCTGGAGAGAGATTATCTGGGAGTGAAACAATTTAATGATATTAGAAAGAATCAGGATACTCTTCATTTCAAAGGGTTAGGATTCTCATCTAGGATAATTTTTGACAATCACCTTCCCCAAATCAGAATTTCAGAAAGGTAATTCTGTTCTTTCTGTTGACACATTTCCCTTGAACCTCTGCTTTCCTCTTCCCCTACCCACAGTGCTGTCTGTCAAACTAGTTAAAATCCAGAAATATTGGTCTTAAAGGACATGGCCCAATTTAACAGTTTCCTTGATTACCCAAGCCATTAGTTAAAGCTCAGTTGTGGGAATATTTCAGTTCTGTCTCGATCCAGTGCTTAGAACAGTGCTTGGCACATAGTAAGCGCTTACCAAATACCATCGTCATCGTATCCCATTGGTTCCAATCAGCCTGCAGAGAGGCTGAAAGTGAACTAGAGCTCAGGGATGCATTGGAGCTAATTTCCTTCCCCCATGGTGATCTCATCTGGGAGCAGTTAATTTGGGGAGAAAATGGCCACTGTGAATAATAATAATAATAATAATATCATTTATTAAGTGCTTACTATGTGCAAAGCACTATTCTAAGCGCTGGGGAGGTTACAAGGTGATCAGGTTGTCCCACGGGGGGCTCACAGTCTTCATCCCCATTTTACAGATGAAGGAACTGAGGCACAGCTCTCCTATTTGAGAGATGATACCTACTCTCAAAGCCTTATTAAGATTACATCTCCTCCAAGAGGCCTTCCTTGATTAAAGCCCTTATTTCTCCTACACCCTCTCCCTTCTGCTTCACCCTTGCACTTGGATTTGTACCCTTTATTCACCCCACCCTCAGCCCCAGGGCACTAAATACATCTCTGTAATTTATTTTAATGCCCCTCTCCCTCTTTAAGTCTTTTTGGACAGGGAATGAGTCTACCAACTCTGTTATATGTTATGCTCCCAAGAGCATAGTATAATGTTGTGCACACAGTAAGCACTCAATAAATACCCTTGAATGATTGATGTGATGAAAAAACATATTTGTGAAATTGAGCACGTTGGAAAAAAACACCTATCCCCAATTTTTCAGAGGTCAAATGGAAGCTGGACAAATTTCTGATTTTCAGAGAGTGGTTGGAGAGAATTTGTTCCAAACTGAAGTTTTTCCTGTGATAGATATCTGGCTGTGTCTGCATTAGCAATGGGGATGGGGGTGAGGGGAGGTGAGGTGAGACTGGGGAGAAAAAAAAATATGGTACTTGTTAAGCGCTTACTATGTTCCAAGCACTGTTCTAAGCCCTGGGGTGGTTACAAATTAATCAAGTTGGGCACAGTCCCTGTCCCACAGGAGGCTCACACTCTTAATTCCCATTTTACAGATGAGGTAACTGAGGCACAAGGAAGTGAAGTGACTTGTCCAAGGTCACACAGCAGACAAATGGCAGAACCGGAATTAGAACCCAGGTCCTTCTGACTCCCAAGCCTGTGATCTATCCACTAAGCCATGCTGTTTCTCAAGAAGGAACAGGAGAAGGAACAGCAGCCAAAAAAAATTTTGGTAATGAAAATGCAGTGAGCAGAATTCAGTAATAGCATCGGTTTTCACCATAGATATTGGAGGTAGAAGCAGTGTGGCTCAGTGGAAAGAGCACGGGCTTGGGAGTCAGAGGTCATAGGTCATGGGTCCAAATTCTGGCTCTGGCAGTTGTTAGCTGTGTGACTCTGGACAAGTCACTTAACTTCTCTGTGCCTCAGTTACCTCACCTGTAAAATGGGAATGAAGACTGTGAGCCCCACGTGGGACAGTCTGATCACCTTGTATCCTCCCCAGTGCTTAGAACAGTGCTTTGCACATAGTAAGCACATAACAAATGCCAAAAAAAGAAAAAAGGTAAGAAGCTCCTAATAATATGTTGCCAACTTGTACTTCCCAAGTGCTTAGTACAGTGCTCTGCACACATTAAGCGCTCAATAAATACGATTGAATGAATGAATGAAACAATGACAGTATTTGTTAGGCGTGAACTACTGTGACAAGCACTCTACTAAGTGCTGGAGATATGCAGAGTGATCAGGTTGCACATAGTCCTTGATCCCCATGGGGTTCACAATCTTAAATTGAGATACCAATCAATCAATAAGTCAATCAATTTATTGAGTGCTTATGCAGAACATTTTACTAAGCTCTTGGGAGAGTACAATACAAAAGAGTTGGTAGACACATTCCCTGTCCACGATGAGCTTACAATCTAGAGGAGGGGAGACAGATACTAATATAAATAAAAAAGTATATGTACATATATCTGTACATATCTATGTCCATACCGGAAGCATTGAACTTGGATATTAGCAGTTGCAATGTAAAAGACCTTCTAAAACAAAAATTCCAAAAATCCGTGGCAGTAGAGAAAGCAAAAGTAAATAAAATTCAGTCATGACATTTGAGTAGCCGATCATTCTCAGGACATCAAGCTTCTTTGCAGAAGAAACGCTTTGTTAATATCCTTTGGAATGTATTATGATGGTAGTCCTTAGTAAAAATGTGGAAGATAAGAATTTACACCACGCTTGATTCCCTTAAGTACTGAGAAGGTTCTATTGGTTGTCAGGACATAGAAAATAGAGCAGAGACAAGTATTTCTGAGGTCTGTTTCAATTTAATTGCTTTTAATTAAGTAGAACTGAAGATCTGATGGCAAATATATAGAAAATCCAAAAGGGAAAAAATAAATTGTCCAGAAGACATTAGTGAAAAGTGCAATGGTATGCTCGAGACCTGAGTCTTAGAAAGAAACCATGGTCAAGGTTGGCTTAACTGTAATTTATTTACTTATGTATCTGTAATTTATTCATTTATACAGCTGTTATTTATTTATTTATTCATTTATCTATTTATTTATATTGATGTCTGTCTTCCCCTCCAGACTGTGAGCTCACTGTGGGCAGGGAATGTGTTTGATGTTATATTGTACTCTCCCAAGTGCTTAGTACAGTGCTTTGCACATAGTAAGCACTCAATAAATACGATTAATAATAACTGTAGACAGAATGTTGATGATTTTGAAAAACTTCTGGAAAAGTGATATGAAATATATGTTCTTAATAAGAAAATCTTTTTTTTTCTTTTTGCAGTGTTGGACCCCATTTCTTTGGACATAACCTAATTGCTGGAGAGGCTTACCATTTCTCAGAAACCACTTCCTGATTTGTCTCGTTTGACCACTTTTCAGTGGCTCTATCTACAAGGAAGGTGAAGTCTTAGGGCTGGCCTTCAGCAGTGTCTTCTGCTCGCCTGCAATTTCAAGGTAGGTAAGAAGGATTTACTGGAGTGCATGAAAAATCCAAGGCTCCCAGCATCCATTAGTTCCTTGTTTCCTGGTAGCTTCCATGCTAAATTTGAGATTAAGCCAGAATTTTGTTCTCATGCTGAGGAAGCAATAAATGTCATTAAGCACTGAGTTAAAAGTAGCAGTACATTTCAAATGGCAGAGAAGAGTAGACATGCTTTTAGAAGTTGCCAATTTCCACTTCACGCTCAGAGAATGTCAATATTTTGTGGAATTAATTATGGAATGCAATCTTTTGAAGTTACCAACTATTATCAAATAAGTTAAATGTCCTAATATATACTGGGTGTTCTAAATTTACAATGTGACCCCCCCCGCCCCCGTTGTAATTTTGAATGGCTCACGATCACCATCATTTTTCCTCCTCGCCCCCTTCCCCTCTACTTTATCTCCTGCTACCCAAAGAAAGCTTAACATTGAGTTATTTTATATTTGTCAACCTCCACAACATTGTTAAAACCCATTCTTTCCTCTCCATCCAAACTGCTACCATGTTAATCCAATCACTTACCCTATCCCACCTTGATTACTCTATCAGCTGCCTTCTGACCTTCCTACCTTTTGTCTTTCCCCACTCCAGTCCATACTTGACAGCTGCCCAGATCATTTCTCTACAGAAGCGTTCAGTCCTTGTTTCCCCACTCCTCAAGGACCTCCATTGATTGCCTGTCCACCTCGGAATCAAACAGAAACTCTTTACCATCGGCTTTAAAGTGCTCAATCACTTTGCTCCCTCCTACCTCGCCTAGCAACTCTTGCTACAACACAGCCCGCACACTTGGCCCTTCTAATGCCAACCTACTCACTGAACCTTGATCTCGTCAATTTCACGGCCGACCTCTCGCCCACGTCCTGCCTGGCCTGGAATGTCCTCCCTCCTTCATATCCGACAGTTCTCTTTCCCTTCAAAGCCTTATTGAAGGCACATCTCCTCCAAGAGGGCTCCCCTGACTAAGCTCTCTTCCTTTTCTTCCACTCCCTTCTACCGAGGCCCTGATTTGCTCCTTTTATTCATCCTCCCTTCCTCCTGGCCTCACAGCACATATCCATCGTTTACTTATTTATATTAATGTCTGTCGCCCCCTTTAGATTGTAAGCTCTTTATGGGCAGGGAATATGTCTGTTATAAGCACGCTACTAAGCAGCGTGGCTTAGTGGAAAGAGCACGAGCTTGAGAGTCAGAGGTTGTGGGTTCTAATCCCGGCTCTGCCACTTATCAGGTTTGTGACTTTGGGCCAGTCACTTAACTTCTCTGGGCCTCAGTTACCTAATTTTTAAAATGGGGATTAACACCATGAGCCTCATGTGGGACATCCGGATTACTTTATATCTGCCCCAGCACTTAGAACAGTGCTTGCCACGTAGTAAGTGCCTAACAAATACCATTATTATTGTTATCATTATGTTGTTACATTGTAATAATAACAATAATAATAATGACATTTATTAAGCGCTTACTATGTGCAAAGCACTGTTCTAAGCACTGGGGAGGTTACAAGGCAACCCTTTGTACTTTCCCAAGTGCTTAGTACAGTGCTCTGCACACATTGAGCACTTACTAATATGACTGATTCTTTGATTGATTATATGCCAGGCACTGTACTAAGTGCTGGGGTAGATACAAGCTAATCAGGTTGGACCCAATCCATGTCCCACAAGGGGCTCTAGGTCTTAATCCCCATTTTACAGATGAGGTAATCAAGGCCCAGAGAAGGAGGAGACCCAGCCCTTATCCTCACTCCTTTCCACCCTTGCTGTCACTGTCTGGAAATCCTAGACCTCATGTATTCATGCTGACCCTTGGGCCAGCTCCTCTGCACCCCACCAGTGACTGAAACGATGAGAGGTTCGGGGCTTGTATATGGGCGACCGGGTTCTGGGACTTTCCAGCTCCACTCGTAAGCCACATCACTTAATAATATGCTCATTACTTATCTCCAGGTAAGCTTCCTAGAAGAGATGATTTCTATTTCTTTCCCCGCTATCCGCGCCCCTCTAATCAGAGGATCGAAAGACCGCATGCTAAGCAAACACTCCAGGAAGACAAGATTTAGTGCATCAGGGCACATTGCCCGATCTTTCACAGAGATCACGAAAGCCTTTTTCCTGACAGTTCTTGTTACAGAGTGTTTTCTCCACTCCACAGTCGGCCCACCCCCTTTGCAGTCACAGTTGGGAGTTTTCAGAACAGAATTTAGATCGATTGGTCTTCATTACATTTCAGCCTCCAGATGAATCTTCAATTTGTGCTTAATGTTTTCCAGATCTTTGGCAAAGCCTCTTGTCTGAGAGTAGCCACTGTCCTACTTATCCTTCCCTGTTCCCCTGTTGTGATGTGGCATGTGGTATGATCATTACCAGTGTCAACCCGAAGGTGTGCAGGTACAGAGAGAGGGGTTAAAATGGTAGCTAATCAGTATACCTATGAAACAGTCAGAGGCTTAAGGGACAAAAGGAAACTTGAAACTCACCTAAAATGATTTGTAAAATCATCTATTATATTATCAGGAAGTGTCTGCTGTCTGTTGATATGAATTTTGTTACATTCCTCTTAACAAAAGATTACTATGCCCACAACTTTCATCTTTTCTTTCTATCACCAGTCTGAGTTTCTTTAGGTCATCTGGGGGTTTTCCATCTCCCTCACAGTCCATCAAGCCTGTTAGAAATTCTAGGATGCCTTTACCCTCTCAATTGGTGTGTCAGTAACGGACTCATTAAGTGGCAGTTTTGGATAGCTCAATGCATCTTAACCCTCACTTCCGTCTGAAGACAGGCTAAGTTATAGCTCTCCTAAATCCTCTTCTTATGCTTCCATAGTTTGAGTGCAGTGTTTATTCAGAACAAAACATCATAGAATCTCAAATTCCAGTGAAAATTACATGACCACAGCTGCTATGGGGGAAAAGGGAATTTGATATTTGGAGATTTTTTTTTCCACTGCTATTAAAGCCCTTAAATTTCCAGATGTCATACGGTACTAATCGTCATCTATTGTACTTGGATTGTATTGCTCTTGAAAAATCAAATTTTCTATAGGACCCTCGTTTCTTCACTCAGCAGAAAATCAGTGGGTAAATAAAGTACTTGGCTATTTTTTCCTCTTTCATTTAATATAATTAAGGTATTTGTTAAGTAGTTACTATGGGTCAAGCACTGCTCTAAGCACTAAGCGCCACTTAATTTGGGCTTACTATTATTAGATCATGTTTATTTTTAACTTTCATAAAAAACAATGGGATCAGAATGATTATGGCTGCCATTAAAAAGTTTAGATTATCACTTCACTTAAAAAATTAAATCACTTCAATTCTAAACAGTCCAAATGAAAGCTGATTATTTTAGCATTATTTAACAGAAAAATTACAAGAAAATTTGGCAAGGCAAACAAAATTGGGTGAGTTCCCCATTGTATTCAGGTAGGTGAATTTTTGAATATCTGATCTTGTCTCATTACAATTCATTTGGATAATTGGCTTTCTATTGTTATGTCTAAGCAATCCATCAGTGGCTTACTGAGTGCTTACTGCATACAGAGCACTGTACTAAGCTCTTGACAGAGAATAATTGAATCTGTAGATGTGGTCCCTTCCCTCAAGGGTCTTAGGCTCTGGTAGAAGAGTTTACAACCTAGCAGATTAAAATATTCAGTTTCCATTTCCTTTTTTACCTCAAAATTTCACCTTTAGTAACCAGGAAATCTCCAAGCAATGCATTTGTAATGCACCTAGTTTTGACACGTTTACATTATTTTGACGATTTTGTGTTTTACAATGCGTTTTATAATTATCATAATATATTAATCTCCCCTTTCTCAATCAATCATACTTATTGAGCACTTGCTGTGTGCAGAGCACTGTACTAAGAGCTTGGGAGAGTACAGTACAACAGAGTTGGTAGCCACGTTCCCTGCCCACAATGAGTTTATAGTCTAGAGGGGGAGACAGGATTTAATATAAATAAATAAATTACGGATATATTCATGAGTGCTGTGCAAAAGTACTGCCACTCTCGCACTGCCAAGTTACTTCTGCACTTGAGTCTTCACCACCTGAGTATTCCCCCTACCCTCCCCCAAATCTCCAAGATGCATATCCTTAAACTGTTGCTTCCCCTTATCTGTAATTTATTTTAATGTCTGTCTCCCCCGCCAGATGGTAATCTCCTTTAGGACAGGAATCGTATCTACTAACCCTCCTGTACTCTTCCAAGTGCTTAGCATAGTGCCCTGCCAGAGTCAGCCCTCAATCAATACTATTGATTGATTGATTAATTGACAGGTCTTTCTAAGGAAATGGGATAAGGCAATCCTGAATGCACGGGATTGGTGATGGCCAAGAGCTTTCATTAGTTGCAGATCTTGTCTCTCATTCTGGCAAATTATATTTTGGTTTCGTTGTTTTCAGCAAACAACATGGTGTAGTGGCCTAGGGCATGGACCTGGGAGTCAGAAGGGCATGGGTTCTAATCCTGGCTCTGGCACTTGTCTGCTGTGTGACCTTGGGCAAGTCACTCCACTTCTCTGGGCCTCGGTTCCCTCCTCTGTAAAATGGGGGTTAAGACTGTGAGCCCTGGCTTTGGAGTCAGGGGTCATGGGTTCAAATCCCAGCTCCACCAATTGTCAGCTGTGTGTCTTTGGGCAAGTCACTGAACTTCTCTGGGCCTCAGTTCCCTCATCTGTGAAATGGGGATGAAAACTGTGAGCCCCCCGTGGGACGACCTGATCAACTTGTAAGCTCCCCAGTGCTTAGAACAGTGCTTTACACATAGTAAGAACTTAATAAATAAATGCCATTATTATGTGGGACAGGGACTGTGTCCAACCCGATTATCTTGTATCTACCCCAGCGCTTAGAACAGTGTCCAGCACATAGTAAGCCCTTAACAAAGACCATCATTCTTCTTCTTATTATTGTTATTACTTAGTTGGGTAGAGAAACTACTATGAGGCAGCAGCCCAGTTACGTTTCCTTCCTGGCTGTAGGTGTCCACTCCAGATGGTCTGCTTTCAGTTGGATTTCAGGTCCCAAAATTCCACCTGAAGTTTGATTCCAGAGGTTTAGTGATGAGATGACTATTTGGACTTGAGGTGTGAGATTGGATCACTTCCTTGAAAGAGTGAAGGCAGGTTAATCCATTCATTCACTACCGTTTATCGAGTGCTTACTATGTGCAGAGCATTGTACTGAGTGCTTAGGAAAGTACGATACACAGTACTCCTTTGTTGCTGAGGATGGCAGCCAGGTGGTCATCTGGAAGCAGTTTACAGGGCAGATCACACGTCAGGTTGACTACGTGCACCTTGGGAGGTATCAATCAATCGATCAACCATTCAATCGATTGTATTTATTGAGCACTTACTACGTGCAGAGTACTATACTAAGCGCTTGGGAGAATACAAATAGCAGAGTTGGAAGACACGTTCCCTGCCCTCAGTGAGTTTACATCCTGAAGGGGGAGAGAGACATTAATGTAAAAAACTAAATTATCAATATGTTAATAAGTGCTATGGGGCTGAGGGAGGAGTGAATAAAAAGTGCCAATCCAAGCACAGGGGTGATGGAGAAGGGAGGTGGGGGTAAAGGAAATGAGGGCTTAGTTCAGCTGGCTAGTGCCTCATTCTCCCATAGAATTCAGCGTGGCTCAGTGGAAAGAGCCCGAACTTTGGAGTCAGAGGTCATGCGTTCAAATGCCGGCTCCACCAATTGTCAGCTGTGTGATTTTGGGCAAATCACTTAACTTCTCTGGGCCTCAGTTCCCTCATCTGTAAAATGGGGATTAAGACTGTGAACCCCCCGTGAGACAACCTGATCAACTTGTAACCTCCCCAGAGCTTAGAACAGTGCTTTGCACACAGTAAGCGCTTAATAAATGCCATTATTATTATATTCATGCAGAGCCAGCCTTCTAACTGAAAATCAAAATGAAGTTCATGGGATGAACACACGTGTAAATAATAATGATGGCATTTGTTAAGTTCTTACTATGTGCGAAGCACTGTTCTAAGTGCTGGGGGGAATTCAAGGTGATCAGGTTGTCCCACGAGGGGCTCACAGTCTTAATCCCCATTTTACAGATGAGGGAACTGAGACCCAGAGAAGTTAAGGGGCTCAGTCTGGGAAGGCATCCTTGAGAAGGTGAGCTCTCAGTAGGGCTTTGAAGGGAGGAAGAGAGCTAGCTTGGCGGATGTGGGGAGGGAGGGCATTCCAGGCCAGGGGGATGACGTGGGCCGGGGGTCGACGGCGGGACAGGCGAGAACGAGGCATGGTGAGGAGATTAGCAGCAGAGGAGCAGAGGGTGCGGGCTGGGCTGTAGAAGGAACTTTGTCAAACCCAATTAGCTGGTATCTATCCCAGCGCTTAGTACAGTTCCTGACACGTAGTAAGCACTTAACAAATAGCATGGAAAAAAAAAACCCAGCTCTGTCACTTATCAGTTATGTGACCTTGGGCAAGTCACTTAACTTCTCTATGCCTCATCTGTTTTTTCTTCTGCAAAATGGGGATTCAGTACCTGTGGGGCTTCCTATTTAGACCGTAAGCTCCATAATGGGACAGGGACTTTGTCAGGCCTGATTATTTGTATATACCCCAGTGCTCAGCACATAGTAAATACTTAACAAATGCCACAATTATTGTTAGAGCACAGCTTTCTGTAGATTTTTTTGGCTAATGGTACTTGTTTCGTGGGTATTTTTCCTATGGAACTGTCCCAGGACTTTTTTTTCTATTCGCCTTCCTATTTCCTCCCTGTGCTCATTATGGCATGCCAATGAGTCAGCATTCTGTGCTGCCTGTGTGAATGGAAGAGCCAGTAGACAAGCAAACATCTGTTACAGACTAGCAAAAGGAGGTTTACTGAGGGCAGAAGAGATCAACCTTCTGACAAAAGGCTGCATTTCGGTATGAGACAAAACCGAAAGTGTTTATCGATATAGGGACATTGTGGCTGGAAAACAGGAGCCCCACTCACATTTTGTAATCAACAAAATCGTCAGAGAATAAAATTCCCTGAATAATAATAATAATAATGGCATTTGTTAAGCATTTACTATATGCAAAGCACTGTTCTAAGTGCTGGGAAGAATACAAGGTGACCAGGTTGTCCCACGTGGGGCTCACAGTCTGAATCCCCATTTTACAGATGAGGTAACTTAGGCACAGAGAAGTTAAGTGACTTGCCCAAAGTCACACAGCTCACAAGCGGTGGAGCCGGGATTAGAACCTATGACCTCTGACTCCCAAGCCCAGGCTCTTTCCACTGAACCACACTGCTTCTCAGAGGTAGGTTGTCATTGGTCAAAAGCGGGGTTTTAAAGAATCAAATTATTTAGGATCAGGCCCAGTGGAAAGAACACAGGACTGGGAGTCGGGGGCCTGGGTGCTAATCCTGGCTTTGCCACCTGTCTGCTGTGTGACCTTGGGCAAGTCACTTTACTTTTCTGTCCCTCCATTTCCTCATATGTAAAATGGGGAGAAAACACCTGTTGTTCTTCCCCTCGGATTGTGAGCCCCATGTGGGGCAGAGACAGTGCCTGACCTGATGATCTTGTATGTACCCCAGGGCTTAGCTCAGAGCAAGCGCTCAACAAACGCTGCAACTGTTTTTATTATCATTAGGTGGTTGATACCCAGAGCCACACACATTTCTTATTTTGGATGTGAGATTCATGACCTCAGGAGTGGAGTGACATAGGATTTGGACCAGGGAACAGCTTTGTAACTTCCTCTTTCCCAGCCTCCTGCAAGACTAGACTAGACTGTTAATTCCCATCTAGACTGAACTTCCCATCTAGACTGTACACTCGCCATGGGCAGGGAATGTGTCTATTATATTGTAATATTGTACTCTCCCAAGCGCTTAGTGCTCTGCGCCCAGAAATTGCTCAATAAATGCGACGGACTGATTGCAATTCCTAGTCCTGCCTTTGTCATACTTCCACAAATGTGCAAAGCTCCCGTCCTGCTCACCGAGTTACATGAACCTCTTGGATTCTGTGTTGTCGGCCACAAGGTGCCAAACCTTCCTTCGTCACCTAAGTGAAACTTTTTGGCTCCTGTCATTGTTGAGCATCCAAAATCAGATGAGGCACTTGGTTTTAAATTCACTGTTGAAATACTCCACCAAAGTTGCCTTAGCACTGAGGGTCCAAGAGGTTGGAGAATTGGTATGTTCTGGGCATCTAGACTATAAGATAGCCTAGAGTGTAAGCTCGCTGTGGGCAAGGGACATATCTAACAACTCTGTTGTGCTATGCTCTCTCAAATGTTTAGTACAGTGCTTTGCACATTCTAAGCACTCAATCTCCTGCTGAGGAGAGGCAGCATGGCCTAGTGAATAGAGCACGGGCTTGGGAGTCAGAAGGACCCACCATTTGCCTACTGTGTGTGACCTTGGGCATGTCACTTAACGTCTCTGTGCCTCAAGTTACCTCATCTGTAAAATGGGGATTAATACTAAGCACCATGTAGGGTGTGGACTGTTTCCAACCCAATTCGCTTGTATCTTAGTTCCATGTTTAGTACAATGCCTGACACAGACTAAGTACTTAACAAATACCATAAAAAAGGAACAAATAAATACATTGATTGATTTAGGTATTGGTGGAGCAGTGCATGGGAGTCACAGGGAAATGGGGAAACAATTTTAAAAGTTAGAAGGAGGGAGGGAGGAAAGAAGTTTAACTCTCTCATCAGTTAAAATGACTTTGATAATCATTAGGCGTGGCAGTGATTTCATTGAGCTCCCTCTGGGTACAATGCACTATATCCAGCTCCTGGCTCCCATGTCCAACCAACTCTGCTTGTATCCACCCCAGCACTTAGCACAGTGCCTGGCACATAGTAAATGCTTAACAATTACCACAGTTATTATTATTATCCTGGGAAAGTACCACTGATGCATGAGAAAAGTTCCCTGTCCACAAGAAATTGCCTCTCTAACAGGGGAGATAGACAAAAAAATCCTTACTTTCTCAGTCCCTTTTAAAAGATATTTTGAGGGAAGGACATAAAGGAAATCAGAAACCTTAGTTTACCACAGTCCTAGGTTAATTTTCTCCTGATTACACACAATCAATCAATCATTCAATGGTATTTATTGAATGCTAACTATGTGCAGAGCACTGTACTAAGCATTTGGGAGAGAACAATGCAACAGAATTAGCAGATGCCTTTAGCTTTCACAAGAGTCAATCGATAGCATTTTTTGAGTACCTGCTGGATGCAGATCATTCTTCTAAGCACTTGGGAGATCACAGCAGAATAAATATACATGATCTCTGCCCTCAAGGAGCTTATAAATCTAGCTGGGTAGGAAGACACTGAAGTACAGGTCTTGTCTTTTCTTATGCCGTTGACTCATAGGAGGAAGAAATGGAGTACGATAATAATAATAATGATGGTATTTGTTAAACACTTACTATGTGTGAAGCACTGTTCTAAGCGCTGGGGGGGATACAGGGTGATCAGTTGTCCCACGTGGGGCTCACAATCTTAATCCCCATTTTACAGATGAGGTAATTGAGGCACCGAGAAGTGAAGTGACTTGCCCAAAGTCACACAGCCGATAAGTGGCGGAGCTGGGATTAGAACCCATGATCTCTGACTCCCAAGCCCATGCTCTTTCCACTGAGCCATATGTCCCTAAGTTCTGTGAAGGGCTGAAGTGAAGTTGGGAGATATAAAATGAGGAGATTATATATTAATTAACCAGAGATGGGTTTTCAGAAGATTTTTGAAGGTCAGGGAGAGCTATGGTCTGTCCAATTTGAGGATGGAGGGAGCTGCAGTGGGGAGTCTATGCAGGGAGACAGATGCAGGGGGACTAAGCACAGTGAGTAAGTTGACTTGAGAAGAACAAAGAGTGTGAGCTGGGGCATAGTGGGAGTAGAGAGTGGAGGGGTAGCAGGGAGAGAACTGAGCGAGGGCTTTAAAGACAATGGTCAGAAATTTCTGCTTACTGCAGAAAGGAACGAGCAACGGTTGGTGGGTTTTGAGGAGTGGGGAGAGGTACACGTAACATTTTAGAAAAATGATCCGAGCAACGGAGTAAAGTATGGGCTAGAGAGGGGAGACTTGTAAACTGTAACTTAGAATGAATAAAAAGGATTTCTTTCATAAGGCCTGACTAGGCTGCTTCTCGGTGAAGGCTCCTTGTACTCAGAGCACTTCTGGAGCCAAGCCGTCCTGGTCCTGTTTAATTTATTCTTCGCAGCCAGTCTGGAGGATGCAACAAGAAACCTGGATGCAGGTGTTGAGCATCCACTCCCCTGGGAAATTCTTCCACCTCGAATGGGCTCTGAGTATCAGCATTCTATTGATGACCCAGTAGAATTTGGCTGCCCTATCATGGAACCTTTCTAATGTAACGACATTAATGTGGCTATTTGGTTTGTCTTTAATCAATTGAAACACTTCTAGGTAATTTGGCTAAAAATCAGATATCTGACCTATGATTTCTCTAAGAAAATTTGCACCCAATTTTCACATTTCCACTTATGATATTGGAGAACCAATTGTGTTGCAAGTCTGAGGACCAGGAGATAGGGATTATGAGTCCAGGAGGCAAAAGTGAAAACAGCTCCCGGCATTGACAACAACAAGCATGTCAGCACAACCAAGGGCACAGCTGTGTGCCTACGATGCACGGAATTGCAGATCTGTATTAGTTTATGCAGCTACACATGCACCCATAGATGAACTACAGAGTCAGCAGTGTTTTCTTCAAGCACAAAGGACTTGACTTTCCAGGTACAAAAATAACATGAAAACACACCTGGATTTTTTAGATGAAAAATTCTATCACATTTACAACACACCTGAGTAACCATGAGTGGCATGTGCCTTTTAGAATATAAGAGTCCCTACTTAGCACAAATGAGAATATTGCATAGGGCAAAAATAAGCCTACCATGAGACTTGTATTGGCCTAAGTGATGAGGACCCTAGCTAGGCACTTAATCAGTTTATTACATCTTTTCAACATTTTACAATCTGAGTCACAGCTGTAAATTTATTTAGACTGAGAGCCTTGCAAACAGTTTAGTAGATGAATTTCCTTAAATTCAGCTGGTTCTTTCTCTTCCCTGCAAGGAACACACATGTAGGCTACATGTAGGCCCGGCTTGTTCAGCTATCTTGTCTTGTCTTATGCTGTTGAGTTGTCTCCGACCCATACCAACACCACAGACGCATCTCTCCCAGAACACCCCACTCTCCATCTGCAATCATTGTGGTAGTGTACCCATAGAGTTTTCTTGGTAAAAATACAGAAGTGGTTTACCATCGCCTCCTTCCACGCAGTAAACTTGAGCCTCCACTCTCGACTCTTCCGTGCCACTGCTGCCCTGCACAGGTGAGTTTCGACTTGCAGCAGATTGCCTTCCACTCACTAGCCACTGCCCAAATTAGGAATGGAGTGGATATGTCTCAGTTTGACTCCCCCTCCCGTACTCGAGACCAGTAGAGTACTAGGATCATCTTTGTGCAGAAACGCTCTGGGCATGTTACTCCCCTCCTCAAAAGTCTCCAGTGGCTACTAATCAACCTACGCATCAGGCCAAAAACTCCTCACTCTTGGCTTCAAGGCTCTCCATCACCTTGCCCCCTCCTACCTCACCTCCCTTCTTTCCTTCTACAGCCCAGCCCGCACCCTCCACTCCTCTGCCACTAACCTCCTCATTGTGCCTCATTCTCACCTGTCCCGCCGTCGACCCCCAGCCCACGTCCTCCCCCGGCCTGGAATGCCCTCCCTCTGCGCATCCGCCAAGCTAGCTCTCTTCCTCCCTTCAAAGCCCTACTGAGAGCTCACCTCCTCCAGGAGGCCTTCCCAGACTGAGCCCCCCTTCCTCTCCCTCTCCCCATCCCCCCTGCCCTGCCTCCTTCCCCTCCCCACAGCACCTGTATATATGTTTGTACAGATTTATTACTCTATTTTACTTGTTCATATTTACTATCCTATTTATTTTATTTTGTTAATAGGATTTGTTTTGTTGTCTGTCTCGTCCTTCTAGACTGTGAGCCCGCTGCTGGGTAGGGACCATCTCTATATGTTGCCAACTTGTACTTCCCAAGCGCTTAGTACAGTGCTCTGCACACAGTAAGCACTCAATAAATACGATTGAATGAATGAATGAATGAATTTTTCTTCTCATGATTCATTCATTCAATCATATTTATTGAGTGCTTACTGTGTGCAGAGCACTGTACTAAGTGCTTGTGATCTCTGTGGATCTCTGTGGGTGACTCTGCGACATGATCTCTGTGGATGACTCCCAAATCTACCTCACTAGCCCTGACCTCTGGATTTGGCAATACTCTTGTTTCCCAGATAGCTCTACATGGATATCACGCTGATATCTCAACTTCAGAGCTTACTATGTGCCAGACACTGTACTAAGCTCTGAGGTAAATACAACATAACCAAGTTGCACAAAGTCCAGAAGAGGTAACCGAGATACAGAGAAGTGAAATGACTCTCTTCTCCCACTACACCCTAGTTCACACTTCTGGTTCCTCTCAGACTAATTCACTGTGCCTCATTATCATCTCTCAGGCTGCTGACCTTTGTTCATGCCGTTTCTCCTGTCTGGAATTCCCTCCTCCTTCACAAATGACAGACCACTGCTCTCCTCACAATAATAATAATAATAATGGCATTTATTAAGCACTTACTATGTGCCAAGTACTGTTCTGAGCGCTGGGGAGGTTACAAGGTGATAAGGTTGTCCCACTGGGGGCTCACAGTCTTAATCCCCATTTTACAGATGAGGGAACTGAGGCCAGAGAAGTGTAATGACTTGCCCAAAGTCACACAGCTGACAAGTGGCAGAGCCTGGATTTGAACCCATGACCCCTGACTCTAAAGCCCGGGCTCTTTCCACTGAGCCACTCTGCTTCTCATCTTCGAAGCCCTCCTAAAATCATATCTTCTCCAGGAGGCTCTTCCCAGTTGATTTTAAATCTTCCCACCTTATATCCTCCAACTGTCATTCCAGCACTTCCATGCCACCTAAGCACTTAATCAGTGGTATTTATTGAGCACTTACTGTGTGCAGAGCACCGTTCTAAGCATTTGGGAGAGTACAATACAGCAGGTTGGTAGACATATTCCCTGCCTGCCACGTTAAGTATTCACAACCCTGCAAAACACTCGTCTACGTCTCTTCATAATTTATCACTTCCTCCTCTCTGTAAATCTAGTTTATTCATTCATTCAATCAATTGTATTTATTGAGTGCTTACTGTGTGCAGAGCACTGTACTAAGCGCTTGGGAAGTACAAGTCGGCAACATATAGAGACGGTCCCTACCCAACAACAGGCTCACAGTCTAGAAGGGGGAGACAGACAACAAAGGAGAAGCACTGTGGCTCAGTGGAAAGAGCACAGGCTTTGGAGTCAGAGGTCACGGATTCAAATCCCATCTCCTCCAGTTGTCAGCTGTGTGATTTTGGGCAAGTCACTTAACTTCTCTGTGCCTCAGTTACCTCATCTGTAAAATGGGGATTAAGACTGTGAGCCCCCCCCGTGGGACAACCTGATCACCTTGTAACCTCCCCAGTGCTTAGAACAGTGCTTTGCACATAGTAAACACTTAATAAATGCCTTCATTATTATTATAACAAAACAAAACATGTAGACAGGTGTCAAAACCATCAGAATAAATAGAATTATAGCTATATGCACATCAATAGAATAGGGTAGTAAATATGTACAAGTAAAATAAATAGAGTAAAAATATGTACAAATATATACAAGTGCTGTGGGGAGGGGAAGGAGGCAGGGCGAGGGGGATAGGATGGGGGAGAGGAAGGGGGGGCTCAGTCTGGGAAGGCCTCCTGGAGGAGGTGAGCTCTCAGTAGGGCTTTGAAAGGAGGAAGAGAGCTGGTTTGGCGGTTGTGTGGAGGGAGGGCATTCCAGGCCAGGGGAAGGACGTAGGCCAGGGGTCTACGGCGGGACAGGCGCGAACAAGGCACAGTGAGGAGGTTAGCGGCAGAGGAGCAGAGGGTGGAGGCTGGGCTGTAGAAAGAGTTTAGTATCTGTCTCCTTTACTAGATTGCCAACTCCTTGAGGGCAGGGATCGTGTTGACTAAATTATATTCTAGTCTCCCAAGCACTTATTATGGTGCATGCTCAATAAATCTCTTATTGATTATTATTGATTGAAAAGCACTCCTCTAAATGCTCTAGGGTTACAGTTATGAGATCAATCCAATTTTATCCTCACTCCCTTCATGTGGATAAGCAGGGCTGGTATAATTTAATGAACGTCTCCACTCCAGAGAGCTCTTTCAAAGAAAATAGAGCAAGGCAATGAAACAAGGAATGATCCTACATCCTCAAAAATCTGGCAAATATAGTAGGAAGCAGTAGGAAACATAGGGATAGAAGATATTCAGATAATTGGAAGTCACTTAGCAGAATCGGCACAGCAATGTGGAAGATGATAAATCCGAAAGAGATGGAGAAAACGTTGGAAGGCATACCCAGGAAATCCTTCACGTCTGTAACTGAATTCTGCTCACCAGCCCATTCATTATTCAACAATAAAGGAATAGACAGAGAAATGGAAAAATGAATTTAGAAGGTCAACTTGTCATTTGGGGGCTGCTCAGAGAGTGTGGTGACCACATGGCATCAATTTGCAGGTGGGGCCACACCAATTCATCACTCGAGAAGCAGCGTGATCTAGCGGATAGAGCACGGGCCTGGGAGTCAGAAGGACCTGGGTTCTAATCCCGAATCCACCGCTTATCTGCTGTGTGACCTCGGGCAAGTCACTTCACTTCTCTGTGGCTCAGTTACCTCATCTGTAAAACGGGGATTGAGACTGTGAGCCCCATGTGGGACAGGGACAGTATTCAACTCGATTTGCCTGTATGCACCCTAGCTCTTAGTACGGTGCCTGGCACATAGTAAGCACACAGTGCCTGGCACATAGTAAGCACACAGTGCCTGGCACATAGTAAGCGCTTAGCAAATACCACAGTTATTATTATTATTATTACTTGACAAAGGGCAACTTGTACTTTGTTGTTTCCAAGATTTGGCAAACTACTGGGGGTGCCATGGCTTCCAATTTTGGGGGAGGTGAAAAGAAAGTGATTTTCCAAAAAGGTTTTCCTCAAGGTCATGCCTCAACTCTGCTCCTCTGCCGCTAATCTCCTCACTGTGCCTCGTTCTCACCTGTCCCGCCATCGACCCCTCGCCCACATCATCCCCCTGGCCTGGAATGCCCTCCCTCCGCACATCCGCCAAGCTAGCTCTCTTCCTCCCTTCAAGGCCCTACTGAGAGCTCACCTCCTCCAGGAGGCCTTCCCAGATTGAGCCCCCTCCTTCCTCTCCCCCTCCTCCCCCTCCCCATCCTCCCTGCCTTACGTCCTTCCCCTCCCCACAACACCTGCATATATGTATATATGTTTGTACGTATTTATTACTCTATTTTATTTGTACATATTTATTCTATTTATTTTATTTTGTTAATATGTTTTGTTTTGTTCTCTGTCTCCCCCTTCTAGACTGTGAGCCCACTGTTGGGTAGGGACCGTCTCTATATGTTGCCAACTTGTACTTCCCAAGCACTTAGTACAGTGCTCTGCACACAATACGTGCTCAATAAATACAATTGAATGAATGAATGAACTCCCAAGAGATCACATTCAGATTAAGTAGTTTCACCAAAGTTAAAGTCAGTATCCCAAGCAATAGGTCCAACAAAACATAGCCTCTCTGGCAATTAACTCCTGGGATTCAGTAAGCCAGAGAGACCAACTTGGTATAACACTACCATCACCACTACTATTCATTCATTCGTTCATTCAATTGTATTTCTGGAGTACTTACTGTCTGCAGAGCACTGTACTTAAGTGCTTGGGAAAGTACAATGCACCATATAAGCAGACACATTCCCTGACCACAATGAACTCACAGTCTAGAGGGGGAGACAGACCTCAATACAAATAAATACATTGCAGATATATACATAAGTGCTGTGGGGCTGGGAGTGGGGAAAAACAAAGGGAGAGTGGGAGAAGAGGATGGGGGCTGGAGGGGGATCTAGTCTAGGAAGGCCTTTTGGAGGAGATGTGCCTTTAATAAGGCTCTGAAGTGGGGGAGAGAAATTGTCAAATTTGAGGAGGGAGGGCGTTCCAGGCCAGAGGCAGGACGTGGGCCGAGGTCCGTGGCAAGACAGGGGAGAGTGAGGCACATTGAGAAGGTTAGCACTAGAGGAGCGAAGTTTGAGGGCTGGGTTGTAGGAGAGAAGCGAGGTGAGGTAGGAGGGGGCAAGGTGGTGGAGTGCTTTAAAGCCAATAGTGAGGAGTTTTTGTTTGATGCGGAGGTGGATGGGCAACCACTGGAGATTTTTTGAGGAGCGGGGTGACGTATCCTGAATGTTTTTGTAGAAAAATGATCCGGGCAGCAGAGTGAAGTATGGCCTGGAGTGGGGAGAGACAGGAGATCAGCAAGGAGGCTGATGCAGTAATCCAGTTGGGGTAGGATGAGTGATTGTATTAGCATGGTAGCAGTTTGGGTGGAGAGGAAAGGGCCGATTTTAGCGATGTTGTGAAGGTGGGGCTGACAGGATTTAGTGATGGATTGAATATGTGGGTTGAATGTCAGAGGGGAATCAAAGATAATGCCAAGGTTAAGGGCTTGTGAGACGTCTTCAGTGATGGGAAAGTCAGGGGGAGAACAGGGTTTGGGTGGGAAGATAAGGAGTTCAGTTTTGCTCACGTTAAGCTTGAGGTGACTACTACTGGAAAGAACTTGGGCCTGGGAGACAGAGTGCTTTCCCAACGGTGCTTGGCACATAGTAAGCACTTAGCAAATACCACAGTTATTATTGTTATTAACTTTTATTATCACTCTTACTATTGTGGCATTTGTCCAGCACCTACATGTGCCAAACACTACGCTAAGCACTGGGGAAGATACACGATAATCAGATCGGGCCCAGTCCCTCTCCCACAGGGGGCTCACAGTCTTGGGGATGGAGAACAGGTATTTAATGCCTGTTTTACTGGTGAGGAAACTGAGGCACAGAGAAGTTAAGTGACTTGCCCAAAGTCACACAGTAGTCAAGTGGGGAACCCAGGTCTCTTTGCTACACTCTTGTGTTCTTTCCACTAATAATAATAATTAATAATAATCAATCAATTGTATTTATTGAGCGCTTACTGTGTGCAGAGCACTGTACTAAGCTCTTGGGAAGTACAAGTTGGCAATACATAGAGACAGTCCCTACCCAACAGTGGGCTCACAGTCTAGAATAATGATATTCATTAAGTGCTTGCTATATGCCAGGCACCATACTAAGCACTGGGGTGGATACCAGCAAATCGGGTTGGATACAGTCCCGTCCCATGTGGGGCTCACAATCTCAATCCCCATTTTATAGATGAGGTAACTGAGGCATAGAGAAGTGAAATGACTTTCTCTGTGCAAGTTCTCGGTACTGAGGTCTGAAGGCCTGTCAGAAGACTCCAACCTCACTGAGGTGTTGATGCACAACTGACCCACAAGGGAATAGTGTGTCCCCTCCTTAGTCACCACAGATCTATTCTGTAATTTCCTGGCTTTTTTTTTCTTAATGGTATTTGTTAAGCTCTTGTTGTCTTATGCTGTCGAGTCGTGTCTGACCCACAGTGACGCCATGCGCACATCTCTCCCAGAATGCCTCACCTCCATCTGGAATCATGCTGTATAGTGTATCCATAGAGTTTTCTTGGTAAAAATACGGAAGTGGTTTACCATTGCCGCCTTCCGCACAGGAAACTCGAGTCTCCGCCCTCGACTCTCTCCTGTTCCACTGTTGCCCAGCATGGGTGAGTTTTCACTTGTAGCAGATTGCCTTACACTTGCTAGCCACTGGCCAAACTAGGAACGGAATGGGTAGGCCTCTGCTTGACTCTCCCTCCCGTAGCAGAGAGTGGTAGAGTACTGGAAACTCTCCAGGTGTGACCCTGAGAGGCGTGTTAAGCTCTACTGGGTGTTAAACACTGTTTTAAGCACTGGGGTAGAATCATGATTATCAGGGTGGACCCAGTCCCTATCCCACAGTCAGAGGAAGGAGGATTCAATCGCCATTTTAGAGATGAGGTACCTGGGACCCAGAGAAATTAAGTGACTTTTAAAAAAAATGGCATTTGATAAGCATTTCCTTTGTGCTTCTACTGTACTAAGCTCTGAGGTAGATATAAGCTAATCAGATTTGGCACAGTCCATGTACCACATGAGAGTCCCAGTCTTAACCCCCATTTTACAGACGAGGTAACTGAGGCACAGAGAAGTTAAGTGACTTGCCCGAAGTCACACAGCAGACAAGTGATGGAGCGAGGATTAGAACTCAGGTCCTTCTGACTCCCAGGCCTGTTCTCTTTCCATTAGGCCACACCCCCTTTGCCTGGAGGTTTCCCATGAAAATTCTGAAATACACCCCAATCCTGAAAGATCTCTAGACTGTAAACTCACTGTGGGCAGGGAACATGTCTACCAACTCTGTTTTATTGCACACTCCCAAGTGCTTGGTAGAGTGCTCTGCTCACAGTAAGTGCTCAATAAATACCATGGATTGATTGATTGATTGATTGATCTCTGAAACAATGTTTTAGTCTGCAGGGCTTTTTTGTTAAAGAGCAAGAATATAATTCTGCTACATTTTTCATTGTTTCTCTCCTTTTCTTCTCTCAGAAATGTGAAAAGTATGCTTAATCTCTAACTAAATAAACACACCTAATCCAGGAAGAGTTTACTTTCCTCCTTCCTCTCTAAGCACCATTTTTGGCTTTTGCTGCACTCCATATGATTCTCTCTTTAGAGCTCAGAACAGCAGACAGATGTAGTTCTTCAGGAACAGTATCTCTTTGGACAAGTTAGTGTTTTTCTGCTTTATTTACATGCTTTACCATGTGTATTCCATTGGCTTCCAGAGTGTGAAAGCGTCTGTAAGGGTTGGCTTACAGCGATTATCTGGGGAGAATCCCATAACAGCCATTACCAACTTTAAAACTTTCTTTTAAATGGGAAACATATATTTTCCCTCTATACCAGGGTGAGCGGCTCAGAATCTGACCCCTAAAAGAACCTAATTGATATTCCAATCCTATTCATCTGGCTAAAAAAGCCTTGTATGATCCGTACAGTTCGACACATTTTATATTCGGGCTGCCCATCCTGTTCTGATATGTTTGCGGTTTTCTGACATCACATCTGTAGCAAACGCTTACTCAAATGTCCAGGCTATTGTGTCCGAACATGCACAGCGAGGACTCATTAAACTCTGTGTTACTCCTGTACTTCAGTGCGTGTTGCCGGTCTTCTAGGTGATTTCCAATTCAAAGTTATTTAGATTCTGGCATGGAGAGAGAGGATGTTAAATAGTTCCTGCATGTGCATCCTGCTCTTCTGGGGTGTATTCAAAAGTGTCATTTCTGGCTCTAAGATCCACTTCTTTATTTATGTGCAGTCCATCTTTTCAGGGACTCCGTGTTATGAATTCTGCATTTGCCCTTCCACACGATCCCAGATTGTAGCCCTTGTCTCATTCGTGCAGACTTTCCATCACCACCGGAAGTATGAGACCACATAGCAGAAGCTGAGCCGGTGGGTGGCGGAAGACTGGGGCCAGACTGGGAAAGAGCGAGAAGCAGCATGGCGTAGTGGAAAGAACACAGACGTGGGAGTCAGAAGGACCTGGGTTCTAATTCGGACTCTGCCACTGGTCTGCTGGGTGACCTTGGGCAAGTCACTTAACTTCGTTGTGCCTCAGTTGCCTCATCTGCAAAATGGGGATTAAGACTGTGAGCCCCGTGTGGGACAGAGACTGTGTCCAACCTGATTATCTTGTATCCACGCCAGCACTTAGTAGGATGCTTGGCACATAGTAAGCACTTAACAAATAGCATAAATACCTACATAAATAAATAAAAGAGCCATTTTGGAAGTCAGGCGGAGGGAAGTTTTCTCTCTCTTGCCCAAGGACCATGTGGTTAGCCCCACCCCATCTTGGACCTTGGAGAGACTCTGGGTCAAGGATTGTTTTCATTTCTGATGGGAAGAATTCTAGTTGTTGTAAGGGTCACAGAGTCCTGTTGCCGGAAAGGCCCTCCCGATGCCTACACATCCTAAGCCTAGGGGAATTTCCCAGTGCCACTTGAGACTAAATGACAATGACATGGGCAGCCCAGGACTGACAGGGGCAGACCCAGAGGGACAGAGACAGAGGGTCACAGGAAAACTATGTTCTCCCTATAGGAAGAAGGAGCAACAGCCAGACTAGGTAATAGAAACTGGTATTGGCGGTGTTTCTAACCCAACGATTGTAATAATAATAATAATAATAATGGCATTTCTGAAGTGCTTACTATGTGCCAGGCACTGCAGGAGAAGCAATGTGGCATAATAGATAGAGCCCAGGCCTGGGAGTTGGAAGGTCATGGGTTCTAATCCCGGCTCAGCCACTTTTCTGTGTGACCTTGGGCAAGTCAGTTCACATCTCTGGGCCTGAGTTTCCTCATCTGTAAAAAGGGGATTGAGACTGAGAGCCCCACATGGGACAGGGACTGCGTCCAACCCAATTTGCTTATGTGCACCCCAGTGCTTAGTACAGTGTCTGACACATAGTAAGCACTTAACAAATACCGCTATTATTATTATTATCATAACTAAACACTGAGGAAAATACAAGACAATCAGGTCAGACAGAGTCCCTGTCCCATATAGAACTCACAGCCCAAGAGTATGCCAACATATCTGAAACTAGACAGGATGGTAGACCATGATGGTTGCAGTGACAGCAGAACAGTGTTTACCGTTCTGTGTTCTCACTGCTGCGGCCACTGCTATTCCTCATGCTGCTGTTGCATGCTGCATGCATATTGCATGCTGGACTCCTAGCAGAGTTGAGAGCTCTGGGGAGCTAGTGTAGTGCAGTGCAGTGTAGACTACAGCAGCAGCAGGAGAAAAGATGAGGTCTAGCTACCGCTTTCAGCCCTGTCGGCTGCCATAGACAGTCTCAACCCTTTCCTCCCATGACCCATCCAATAAATCAATCAGTCAACGGTATTTGTTGAATGCTTATTATGTGCAGAGCACTATACTAAGCGCTTGGGAGAGTTCATAGACACGTTCCCTGCCCACAGCAAAATTACAGTCTAGAGCAGCGTGGCTCAGTGGAAAGAGCATGGGCTTTGGAGTCAGAGGTCATGGGTTCAAATGCAGGCTCCGCCAATTGTCAGCTGTGTGGCTTTGGGCAAATTCTCTGTGCCTCAGTTACCTCATCTGTAAAATGAGGATTAAGACTGTGAGCCCCCTGTGGGACAACCTGATCACCTTGTAACCTCCCCAGTGCTTAGAACAGTGCTTTGCACATAGTAAGCACTTAATAAATGCCATTATTATTATTAGAGGAGGAGACAGACATTAAAATAAATACTTTATAATATATAATTTATAGATATGTACATAAATACTATGGGGTTGAGGGTGGAGCTAATATCAAATGCCCAAAGGTCACAGATCCAAGTGCAGATGGTCTAGACCCCGGGAGATCCAGGTGAGTGGAGACCCCAATCCTCTTGTATAAGTAAAGATTCCGTGTAAATTCCTTGTGGGCAGGGAAGAAGTCTGCTCATTCTGTTGTATTGTATGTTCGCAAGTGCTCAGTACAGTGTTCTGCACATAGTAAATGTGATGAAAAGCAGCAAGGCATAGTGGAGAGATCACGGGCCTGGGAGTCAGAAGGTTATGGGTTCTAATCCCTGCTCCACCACTTGTCTGCTGTGTGACCTTGGGCAAATCACTTCACTTCTCTGTGCCTTGGTTACCTCATCTGTAAAATAGGGATTAGAACTGAGCCCCACATGGGAGATGGACTGTGTCCAACCTGATTTGCTGTATGCTCCCCAGTGCTTAGGACAGTGCCTGGCACACTGTAAGCGCTTAATAATAATAATGATGGTATTTGTTAAGCGCTTACTATGTACCAAACACTGTTCTAAGTGCTGATAAATACCACAATTATTATCATTATTAATAAGTACCACTGAGTGAAAGTAAGTGAGTAAAGCACACACACACCACACACTGAGGGGCACTTTAGCATTCAGTTTAATAGTTGTGGCCTATGGAGCTTTTTTCCTCAAAAAATAAAGAAGGTCCTGGCATTCCCACCACCTGGGACTGATCCAGACCCGGGGTAATATTGATCCCAGGCAGGTAATGGGGTTTGGTGGTGGCAGGCCTGGAAGGCCCTTTAAGAGAACCCCACCCTCCTCCACGGATCTTTCCCAGCATTTGTGCACACCCTCCTGCTGTTGCTGGGCTTGCTGCTGACATTTAATGTGTTTTTCACTTCCCCCATGACCAGAGGGTCAGGGTGTTCCTGCCACAAAAAAAAAACCAACACAAAAAAAACCCCAAGCCACGGTCGTGTCACTGAAGCCTACAGGGACTTGCCTAGATTGCCGTTGTAGCCAATGGAGGAACAAGAGGGATTTACCCAGACTGAGCAGGGAGGAAATTTACCAAGGGTATTTAGGATAGTTCTACCTCATGGGTGTTCTTTCACCCTCCCACAAGGTGACAAAGACAGGCAGGACCTGTGGGTTGGGGGGCCATTTGCTCCTCTATTTTGTTCCGATGAAACCATATAATACTCAACATTTACTCTAAAATGACCCAGCAGGAGGTGGTTAAAATTTCTGTTGCAGGGGAGAGCCAGGAGTAAAGCTGTTATATTGCTCCTAAAATCAGGGGTAATATTAATTGTGGCATTTTTTAAGCACTTACTGTGTGCCAGACACTGTACTAAGCACTGGGGTGGGTACAAGCAAATCGGGTTGGACACGGTCCCTCTCCCACAGGAGGCTCACAGTCTCAATCCCCATTTTACAGATGAGGTAACTGAGGCCCAGAGAAGTAAAGTGACTTGCCCAAGACCACACAGCAGACAAGGGGCAGAGCTGGGTAGTCACTATTCATTCATTCAATCATATTTATTGAGTATTTACTGTGTGCAAAGCACTATACTAAGCATTTGGGAGAGTACAATATAACAACAAACAGACACATTTCCTGCCCATAATGAGCTCACAGTCTAGAGAGGGAAACAGACATGAATATAAATAAATAAATAAATTACAGATATATATATATGTGTTGTGGGGATGGGAGGATGGATGAATGAAGGAAAATTAAGAGCGGCACAGAATCAATAAATACGATTGATTGATTGATTGAGTGGGAGAAGAGGAGAGGAGGGCTTAGTCAGGGAAGTCTTCTTGGAGGAGATGTGCCTTCAATAAACTTTTGAAGTTGGGAAGAGCAATTATCTGTCTGATATGAGGAGGGAGGGAGTTCCAGGCCAGAGTTAGGATGTGGGCGAGAGGTCGGCGGCGAGGTAGATGAGATCAAGGTACAGAGAGAAGGTTAGCATTAGAGGAACGAAGTGTAGGGGCTGGGTTGCAGTAGGAGGGTAGCCAAAGCACTACAATTCTGGCTTTGCAAAAGAAGTAAGGATGACTTTCAAGTAAGAGTAAGCTTGATGCCTTGAATGTGAGTTTGGAAAAAATCAGAGGGAAGCAAATGCTAGAAATCAGTTGGAAAAATATGAATCTCTAAACCCAATATGGGGAAGGGAAAGCAGGGGTGAGGAAGGATTGTGGATAGAAAAAGAGGGGTTGGGGGGAGATGGATTGTGGATAGGAAAGGAGGAGTGAGGACAGATTGTGGGTAGGAATAGAGGGGGAGGAGAGATTGAAAATGGGAAAAGAGAGGGGGAAGATGGATTGTGGTTAGGAAAAAAGGGGAGAAGATGAATTGCGGCTGGGAAAAGAGGGGTGAGGACAGGTTGTGGATAGAAAAAGAGGGGTGAAGGTGTCTTGAGAATTGTAAAGGAGGAGTGAGGATGGATTGTGGGTAGGAAAGAAGGGGTGAGGATGGATTTTAAATAGGAAAAGAGGGGTGAAGAGGGATTGTGGACTCTAGACTGCAAGCTCCTTACAGGCAGGGAACATGTCTACCAACTCGATTGTATTGTACTCTCCCGAACACTTAGTACAGTGTTCTGCAAACAGTAAGTACTCAATAGATACCACTGTTTGTGGATAGGAAAGCTCCTGGAGGACAGGGGCTGGAACTGCTTCATTTTCTTGGGGACAGCACCCCGATACAGATGGGATGGAAGCAGCATGGTGTAGTGGATAGAGCACGGACCTGGGAGTCAGAACGTCATGGGTTCTAATCCTGGCTCCCGTACTTGTCTGCTGACCTTGGGGAAGTCACTTCACTTCTCTGGGTCTCAGTTATCTCATCTGTGAAATGGGGATCAAGACTAGGAGCCCTAAGTGGGACAGCCCATTGTTGGGTAGGGGCCATCTCTATATGTTGCCAATTTGTACTTCCCAAGCACTTGGTACAGTGCTCTGCACACAGTAAGCACTCAATAAATATGATAGGCCGTGCCAAGCCATGGTGATTTGATTAAATTTACCTATTTAATGAAGAATCCTGGCTGTTGATTATAATTTGATCCAGTTCATCTGATCTGTCTACTATAAAAATACCATTGGGGTGTGGGAATTTCTAACAACTTCCTTAACGAAGACAACTAAAGTATTTATTGAACACCGTGACTAGCTTCTTTTCATCTGTCAATGTTCCTTTGACATCATAATTAAACTCAACGCTTAGAACAGTGTTTAACAAATACCATTAAAAAATAATCATCATTTGGCCACATTGATTCTACAGGTGGCTTTCTGCTTCTGATCTTCTGGTCTTTTACTATTAACATTGGTGTGTCTGCATAGGTGTTCTTCAAACTTCTTTTTGGTCCATATTATTTGGTCCATATTATTAGAGAAGCAGCGTGGATCAGTGGAAAGAGCACGGGCTGGGGAGCCAGAGGTCATGGGTTCTAATCCCGGCTCTGCCACTCGTCAGCTATGTGACCTTGGGCAAATCACTTAACTTCTCTGGGCCTCAGTTCCCTCATCTGCAAAATGGGGATGAAGACTGTGAGCCCCACGTGGGATAACCTGATTACCTTGTATCTAACCCAGCGCTTAGAACAGTGCTTGGCACATAGTAAGCACTTAACAAATGCCAACATTGTTATTTCTTTTAAGGACTTACCTGGAAGCTCTTGAATTGGGTAAACTTTTTATTTTTCAAAAGATTACCTGGCTCTGGTGACTTATTTAACTTTGCTACTTAACCATGCAGGAGTTCTGTTGGATTGCCTGTTTGGTTTCTTGTTTCTGTGGCACATACTTGTTTCATTGCATCTGTGGCTTTCCTATAAAGGCATTTTGAAATGGAAGGTTGGAATTCTTGTCAGCCTAATTCAGATAAGCCTATTATTGAGGAAAAAGCAGATTTGGAGTCTGAATTATCCTGTCTGGCTATTTACATAGATCAACTTAACCATAGGATGGTTTGTATCGGCACTTCACATTGTCTGAAAGTAACAGTCAAGAGGGTAATAAATCAGGTAATATAGTAGTCATGTTGACACGAGGCAAGAAGATTTGGGAGTGAAAACGTTCCAAGGAAAATATCTTTTGTCCACTTTTCTACCTAGGACTGGCACATCTGTCCACACGAACCGAGAGCTGGCCATCTTGAGCTGCTCCAGTTATGACAGGAAACAGATCAGGTTTTCTGTCATTCCTGCCCTCCCATCCTATTGCCATTTGAAGGAACCTCAAAGGAGGCTGAGTATGGAAACTTTGGCACTCCTGGGCAGTACTTGTCAATTTCAGGAACTCTAGAGACTCTTGGGTGGCTTCCCAAGGTGGCAATTGTGGGCCCGTATGGTGGTTTCCATTGGCTAGGCCTAGCATATCCCGGGCAAGCTGGACAGTACTTATTGTGAGGATACTAGTTCATGAAGCTACTTTACTGGTGGGAAGGGGCTGAACAATGAACATGCAAACATGCTAACCATCAGTAGCATTCTTTTTTTAAAAAAAAAATCTGACTGCTCTGCAGTCATCTCATTTAGGCTGATCTCTTTTCTTGGGCTAGATACAGGGATTTACAAATACTGAGCACACAGTTGGAAAAGATAGCCCTTAATTTGCTGGATCTTAATTTGAGAAGCAGCAAGGCACAGTGGAAAGAGCATGGGCCTGGGAGTCAGGGGACCTGGCTTCTAATCCTGGCTCCGACGCTTGTGTGCTGTGGGACCTTGGGAAAGCCACTTCGCTTCTCTGTTCCTCAGTTACCTCATAGGTAAAATGGAGATTGAGATGGTGAGCCCCATGTGGGACAGGGACTGTGTCCAACCTGATTAGCTTGTACCCACCCCGGAGCTTAGCACAGTGCCTGGCACATAGTAACAGCTTCACAAATACCATTAACAAAAATCTCCGAAACAATTTTATTACCTACATCCCTCCAGTTCTTTCTTTACCAAAGGGCCTTCTTCTAAAATATTGTAGAGAGCTCATTATCATCATTACCCCTAACAGCCTTGCTTCTGCAGAACACTTGGAACCTGAAAAACAGAAATAAAAGACAAGATCATGCCCCAAGGAAAAGCAGTTGAATTTTATGCCAGGAAATTGTTTTGATAGCTGTTATTTTTAAACTTTTAAATTCTGCTTTTAAAGTGCCCCTATCCCCAGACATTTTAAGTTTCTCTATCTTCATTCATTTAATGGCTTGTCATGGTAAACTGTTGTATTTATTAAGTTTTATAAACACTGATGTGTTCTTCAGGGAGTCTGATCTGGTCCCAAACAGCTGACCTAGGATAATTGCACGGGAGGGTTCTTCAAGTTGGAGAAATTTAAGTAAAAGTGAGGCCAGACGACCACTGGGAAAGATAGTGTAGAAATAAATACTATTGCATAGGTTGCCATTTTAGAATACAATCCTGCCTAATGTACCCATCACACAGAGGAAATTCCTCTGAAATCAATTTTGAGTGATTACTCTGTCTGCCATTTTACTATTTAAATGTGAATTAACAATGATACTCTTAAATATTAAATTTCCTACTAGCCAATGAACGGAGGTATAGAAAAAATACCCTTGTTTAGTGAATTTACAATCAGTTCCCTTTCTGCCAGTGGGCTAGAATTCTGAGTGAACTTCAAAGAGGTAGTTTTAAGGCTCAGGTTATTAAATTATGCATCTACCAAATCTACCACTACATTAACCTGTGTGACTATGGGAGGAGGATGAGGAGGAGAAGGAGGAAAAGGAGGGGAGGAGGAGGAAGGCAGGAAGAAGAGGAGGAGGAGGCAGAGGAAGAGGAGGAGGAAGACAGCATGGTGTAGTTGATAGAGCACGGGCCTGGGAGTCAGAAGGTCATGGGTTCTAATCCAGGCTCTGTCATTTGTCTGTTGGGTGACCTTGGGCAAGTCACTTAACTTCTCTGTGCCTCAGTAAGCTCATCTGTAAAATGGGGATTGAGACTGTGAGCCACATGTGAGACAGGGACTGTGTCCAACCTGATTTGCTTATGTGCATCCCAGCACTTAGTAAGTGCTTAAGTACCATAATAATTATTATTATTAGTAGCAGCAGGTAATAGTAGTAGTATTTATTAAGTACTTACTGGGCCTACCAAATAGAAGTAGATATTTGATTATCAATTATGAAAATTGACCAACTATCACTAGATTGGGTTAAACTGATCAGATGGGTGGAGGGATTTTTCCTTCATTTCCAAGTGCTTGGGATCGAATCAAGTTTCATTTCATGAAATCACAGCCAACACCCTCCCCTGCAAATCAGGATTTGCTTGTCATGATTCTAGACTGTGAGCCCATTGTTGAGTAGGGACCGTCTCTATATGTTGCCAACTTGTACTTTCTAAGCGCGTAGTACAGTGCTCTGCACACAGTAAGCGCTCAATGAATACGATTGAATGAATGAATGATGTAATAGGAACGTTTTTCATCTTTCATAATGGGGAAATCATTTCTGTCTAGACAAATGAGGCCAAACAAATGACTTCAAGTACCCACGAGTGAGCTATGGCCCTAGAGATTTGTGCATTTAAAAATAGTCAGGGAGATGTGGAGTCTAGGGAACGGTGGACTAGGTTGAGAGTTGGGAAATGTACGATGAATTGATTCAGAGAAAAAGCTGACTTCACTCTTCCAGGATCGGATTTTTTAAAAAGAGCTTGACTTTATCACCCCCAGTCTACATGCCTCTGGATAACCAGCAGATTTCTAGGGTAGCTTCATTGTGGGCAATGCTACTCAAGTCTAGACTTTATGTGTCAAGGATTGTGGGCACACATTGGTCTATTCAGGCAAACACGCATACAGCCAGAAGTGAATATCATTGTCAGTGGCACCTTCTTTAAAAACTCTATGTATATATGTATGTCTTCGTGTTTATATGTGTGTATTTGTGTGTGTGTGGGTGTGCCGCAGAGGGAATCCAAGAGCTCTGAACTACAAGAAGCCCAACATAGAAGTCCTTTTATGTAGGGGTTTGTCTTCCAAAGATCTTGGTAGCTTTACTTAGTTATTGAGCCTGAGTCTTCTACTTGAAAAAAAAATGATTCTTTTGGTTTATATATGAAGAACCTTTGCCCAACACATAGGTTCCTACTTTTCATCTGGAGGGCAAAGGCAAAAAGGAGGTGGGCTTTGAGGGGGAACAGGTGGGATGGGGCTTGGGGAGGCGAGGTGAACGTCAAAGAGCTCACTGGAGTGTCTGGATTGTGGGTTTTTTCAGCCCTGCTTGAAAGCTCCAAGCAATAATTATAGTAATAATGGCATTTGTTAAGTGCTTACTATGTGTCAGACACTGTTCTAAGTGCTGGGGTAGATACAAGGTAATCAGGTTGGACACAGTCCCTGCCCCACATGGGGTTCACGGTTTTCATCCCCATTTTACAGATGAGGGAATTGAGGCCCAGAGAAGTGAAGTGACTTGCCCAAGGTCACACAGCAGACAAGTGACAGAGCCGGGACTAGAACCCAGGTCCTTCTGACTCCCAGGCCCGTGCTCTATCCACTAAGCTTCTCTAGCAAGCAGGAGTCCAGTTCACCAGGATGAAAATAGTGGCTCTTTTCCACAGCTGGAAACACCAGGGGCTCTTGTGGTGAGCTGCATTCAGTCCACCAGCACAATTAGCTACATTGGTCAGGGACATCTTCAGGTCGTTAAGTAGTCCAGCCCCAGGCTAAGGGGGCCAGGTGCTATTCCTTCTAGCTCTGAGGATGATTCCTTCCAACACTGATTTTGGTCTTTTGATATGCAGTTGCACGTCTTGGAGTTTTCTGAACCTACGCTCTTGGGTCTTAATTTCTGCATCTGTAAAATGAGAAAATCAATATGACTCTAATTCACAGAGTTTTGACAACTCATTCAATTAGCTGTGAATGCCTGTCAAATGCCATAAGGATACTATTTAATGTTATTGATCAACTTGACTCTTGCACTTTGGAGTGTGTGTAATTCAGTTCTTTGGGACTCCCAGGGCCACAGGACACAGGGGTGATCACCATTATGTTGTGGCTTACAAGCCATTTGTCAGAAAGGCCCTGCTCCCTTCCTGCTTCCTCTAGACATGCACATAGTACACACTTAATAAATACCATAAAAAATAAATCATAAATAACCTGCAGAAACTGAGGTGTTCCCAGTGCTTCAATTCAGAGAGAAATACTCAGTATTATTAGTACCATTATTAAGTCCAGGATAACTAAAAGGCCCCAAACTAGTACTTTAATAATAATAATAATGATAATAATAATGACAATGATAATGATTGCTTGTTATTATTATTATCATTATTATAGTTGCTAAGCACTTACTATGTGTTTGGCATTTTTCTAAGCACTGGGGTCACCTGTCTACTTGTTTTGTTTTGTTGTCTGTCTCCCCTTTCTAGACTGTGAGCCTGTTGTTGGGTAGGGATCATCTCTATATGTTGCTGATTTTCACTTCCCAAGCACTTAGTACAGTGCTCTGCACACAGTAAGCGCTTAATAAATATGACTGAATGAATGAATGAATAGACTGTAAAACCTATTGTGTGCAGGGAACCTGTCTACCGTTGCCATTTTACTGTACACTTCCAAGCCCTAAGTATAGTGCTCTGTGCACAGTAAGTGCTCAGTAAATACCAGTGATTGACTGATTCAAAGTAAGAAAGAATTAAACCCTAGAATAATAGGACCCTTCTCTCAGGAGAATGCAGTGGATTGTAATTCTTATTGTTACTCAGATTTTCTTGTAAATGATCTGGAAACACTTTAAAACAAAGTAGTGAATGGTCATTTGAAGAAGGCAATAGTCCTAATGATTTACATTATTTCATTCCAACTTCTCAAAATATCCCTGTACCCAAGACACTCAGCCCTGTTTAATCTGAAAAATGTGATGTGAATGGTTGAAAAGTAATCCGGTGGATGTTGTCCATCTAGGGAAGCAGCGTGACGCAATGGAAAGAGCACGGGCTTGGGAGTCAGAGGACGTGGGTTCTAGTCCGGACTTCGCCACTTACCTCATCTGTAAAATGGGGATTAAGACTGTGAAACTCACGTGGGACAACCTGATTACCTTGTATCTACCCTAGTGCTTAGAACAGTGCTTGGCACATAGTAAGTGCTTAACAAATACCATAATTATTAATTATTATTATATTAGAAAGTCAAACTGGACAATCCAGCTTCCAAAACTTGTCTTTTCCTCAATGAGAAGTTTGGGGCTTGAATTTTGCCAATGTAGTTGGAGGTGGTGATTGGATCAGCCCCAAATCTATGGTAATTTTCCTAAATGAATTTTTCCTGGGGAAAATTGCTTGGGATCCATGATTTCCTGGGGAAAAGCCTGACTCTCTGCTTGACTACAGGAGGTTCCCATAGACACCCTCTCCCTGGATGGTCTTCCCACTCCTGCCCTGCCTGAAAAGGAGGAGAAGCTATGTGGCCCAGTGGAAAGAGCATGGTCCTGGGAGTCAGAGGACCTGGGTTCTAACCCTGACTCCACCACTCATCTGCTGTGTGACCTTGGGCAGGTCACTTAACTTCTCCGTGCCTCAGTTGCCTCATCTGTAAAATGGGGATTAAAGCTGTGAGCACCATTTGGGTTATGGACTATGTCCAATCTGATTGTCTTGTATCTATCACAGTGCTTAGTGCAGTGCCTGGCACATAGTAAGTGCTTAGCAAATACCATTAAAAAAAATAAGAGACTAAGAAAGTGGCAGTGGCAGTGGCAGTGATCCTGGATCAGAAGTTGTTGGCCAAGGTGAATATTGAAGCTGTGAAAAGTGAGAACTGGGAGAGAAAAGTAGAAGAAGGGCCACTGGCACATTCACATTTTTGTAACAAATATCAGGAGAGGTGCCCGCTACTATTGCTTTAGAGTCTCCCCTATCATATTTATTGAGCGCTTACTTGTGCAGAGCACTGTACTAGGCACTTGGGAGAGTACAGTACAACAATAAACATACACATTCCCTGCCCACAATGGGCTTATAGTCTAGAGCCCTGACAACAGCATGCTGCTCTGCTTGATGCATGGCATCTTAGGTTTCAGTCCACACATCCTGCTCCTGCCCTGGGACAGGGTGGGGTGGAGGGAGGTAAATCAGTTCAGCCAGCAGAGCCCAAACAGACAGCGTGCTCTGGCATCTGTCGCCAATCACATTTTCTCTAGGCTGACCGTTGGCCATAGAAATGGGGGAAGCAGTTCTAAGGATTTGCTGATTTCATAACAATAATAATAATAATAATAATAATAATAATAATAATAATAATCGTGGTATTTGTTAAGTGCTAACTATGTGCCAAGCACTGTACCAAGCACTGGAGTAGATACAAGAACATCAGGTCCCACATGGAGCTCCCAGGGAGATCACATATTGAATCCCCATTTTGCAGACGAGGGAACTGAGGCCCAGAGAAGTTCAGTGACTTGCCCCAAATCACACAGCAGGCACGTGGCGGAGTTGGGATTAGAAGTCAGGTCCTCTGATTCCCAGGCCCATGTTTTTTCCACAAGTACATGCTGCTTCTATTTTTTCTGTTTTCTCTCAAGTCAGGGATCTCAAGGACAATATGGTCCCAGGCTCCTGAGACAGCTGACTAGCATCTTGTGTGGGGGCGGGGGGGGGGGGGGGGGGGGGGGGGGAGGAGGAGGGAGGGCAGGGGCGGTGAGAGCGCATTTTGGCCAGGTTTTGTGGGGGGGGTCAGAAACCAGGGAAGCCAAGGCGGGACAAAGCAGGGCCGACAGGCCCTCAGACCCCAGTTGTGGCTCCTGGGGGCTTAGTCTCCCCACCGACTCCCTTCCCGGGCCAGTTCAGGGATGCCAACCTGCCCCTCCCTGGGAACCTTCTCCAAACTGAGCCAGAGAAGTTTCCACTCAGCCACGCTGCTCAAGACCAGAAAAAGATCCTGATAGAGACTGGACATAGTCCAATCCTGCATGGACCTCACAATTTATTGCATCCTCATTAAATTAACGGGTGAGGAAACTGAGGCCCATAGAGGTTAAGGGGATTGCCCAAGGTCACACAGTAGACCAGTGATGGAACGGTGACAAAAATTCAGGGCTCCTGACTTCTAGTTGTAATAGTATTTATTTATTTATTTATAATGCTATTTCTTAAGCACTTACTGTGTGCCAGGCTCTGCACTAAGTGCTGGGGTAGATACATGATAATCATGTCCCACATGGGGCTCACGCTCTTAATCCCCATTTTACAGATGAGGTAACAGGCCCAGAGAGGTGAAGCGACTTGCCCAAGGTCACACAGCAGACAAGTGGCGGAGCCAGGATTAGGACCCAGGTCCTTCTGACTCCCAGGCCTGTGCCACTAGGTTCCGCTGCTTCTCTAACTTATTATTTACTATTATTTATTAAGTGCTATTTATTAAGCACTTACTGCATGCAGAGCATTTTACTAAGTGCTGGGAAAAATACATAGGTGAGATTCAGAGCTTAGACCAGGGCTTGGCACATAGCAAGTGCTTAACAGATACCATCATTATTGTTAATTATTAACATGCTTCCTGTCCCTCATGGGGCTCACTGTCTAAAAGTTTAAGTGGGAAGAAGAAACCGGAGACAGAGAGCTAGTCCCCAGCTCTTTCCACTGAGCCACTCTGCCTCCCCACTTCTGGGCCAAGAAACCATCGCCCTGGTCCGCTGCCACTGCTGCCAACCAAATTCAGGGAGGTAGTTGCCTTTAGATCCGTGTAGTGCATAGAGCACTGGGCTGGGAGTCAGATGGTCATGGGTTCTGATCGCGGCTCCGCCACTTGTCTGCTGTGTGGCCTTGGGTTAGTCGCTTCACTTCTCTGTGCCTCAGTTACCTCATCTGGAAAATGGGGATTTAGACTGGGAGCCCCATGCGGGACAGGGACTGTGTCCAACCCAATTTACTTGTATCCACCCAAGCGCTTAGTACAGTGCCTGGCACACATTAAGCGCTTAACAAATACCACAGCTATCATTATTATTATTATTATTCTAATTTCAGCTCTGCCTCTTGTCTGCTGTGTGGCCTTGGTTTAGTCACTTCACTTCTCTGTGCCTCAGTTACCTCATCTGTAAAATGGGGATTAAGACTGAGAGCCCCATGAGGGATAGGGACTGTGTCCAACCCAATTTACTTGTATCTACCCCAGCGCTCAGTACAGTGCCTGGCAAGCAGTAAGTGCTTAACAAATACCACAATTGTTATTATTAGTAGTAGTCCCTATTCCCCCTCCCAGCCTCAGTCCCTTCCCCCTGGGTCACCTGAGCCTCCTTAGCTCTCCGGTGCAGCAGTGGCATTGAGTACCTCAGAGGAGAAAGAGTCCTGCTCTGAGCTGGGCACCGCTGCTGACCCGGAATGCCTTTTACGTGCCAGGGCTCCTATCAGCAGGCAGTGCTGCCCTGGAGCTAGGGAGCCTGCAGCTCTCCCTGCCTCAGTGGCAGTCTTTCCACCCCTGCAGCCGCCTCTGCCGGCCACTTCACTACTGCACGAATGGGTGTGAAGAAATCAGAGGCAGTGGTTTAATGGACCCGTGCAGGCATCGCCCAATCTGAATGGCTCTGTCAGGTGGCCCCGAAGAGAGTTGGCAGCGTGGCCTAAAAGATAGAGCACGGGCCTGGGAGTCAGAAGGACCTGGGTTCTAATCCTGGCTCCGCCACTTGTCTGCTGCGTCACCTTGGGCAAGTCGCTTCACTTCTCTGCGCCTCCGTTACCTCATCTGGAGAATGGGGACTGAGACTGTGAGCCCCACATGGGACAGGGACTGTGTCCAACCCGATTTGCTTGTATCCACCCCAGTGCTCAGTACAGTGCCTGGCATATAATAAGTGCTTAACAAATACCATCATCATTATTATTATTATTCTCTGGGCCTCGGTTACCTCATCTGGAAAATGGGGATAAAGACTGTGAGCCCTATGTAGGAGGGATTGTGTCCAAAATGATTTACTTGTATCTACCCCAGCACTTAGAACAGTGCTTGACACATAATAAGTGACTAACAAATGCCGCCATCATCGTCAAATGCAAATGACAAATGCTAGATACCAATTCCTCTGTGATGGTTATTCGGTGGGTAGTATCCTATTGGTTGTTTTTCACAGCCAAGAAGTCTGCCTGGTGCCAGAGGATTATTGTCAGTGGGGGGAAAAAGAGCAACAATGTGAAACAAAGATCCGGCAATGCCATGCCAATCGTCCTAGGGGTGCTAACGTCTCAGGCTTCCAAGAAGAATCACATTTTGAAGGGGAATTTGAAAGCACAGGAAAGAAGGTGGTAGAATCGACAGAGGCATAGGTCCGAGGGATACAAGGGAATAAAAGCTAGGCTTACGCAGGCAAAACTGAAGCATTAAGGGAACTTTCCACAAAATACAGTCCTGAACATCTACTGATGAGGAAACAAAGATTTTTATTTTTTTTATTTTTTAGGCCAGACTATTGGAGATAGGCTGCCTGCCTACCCTGGTTAAATTCATTGCATAATTGCTCAGCTCTCGGGCTGACATTGCACAGAGAGAGAGTTGGAATTAGATGTTTTACCAATTCTGCCCTTACGTAATTGCCCTCCATACTTGAGGAAATCATCACTGACTGTGAAATTTATTTATGGGTGCACGTGTGGCTGAATAAGCTAATGTGGAACCTACAATCCCGGAGAAACGATGCACGTACAAAACGTGTCCCTTCCATGGCTTTCTGTGCTGCTGGTCCTGTTTTTATTTTTTCCTAAACATCGATTTGGACTTTTCATGGCAGTTGCCTCCCAATTTTCAGCTGGGATGCAGCATTATCTGAGGCTTTTTTTTTTTATTGGCTTCTTAAAATGTCCCCCTGGCTTTCAGTTTCCCCATTTCAGATAACCACAGAGCAGCTGTTTCGGTATCTCACTATCATTTTATTGTCTTCCTGTACCCCACCCAACCTAGCCGTGCGGAGGTGAGCACAGAGTCAATACTAGGAGATTTTGTTCCAGAACTTTATTGCTTGCGATCCTACCAACTCTGTTATATTGTAGTCTCCCAATGCCTAGTATAGTGCTCTGCACACAGTAAGGCTCAATAAAAACGACTGATTGACCGATCTTGCCATCTCATGTTGAGACTGGAGCTGCTTAAGGAGTTGAATGTGCTGTTTGGTTGGGATCCAGGTTGCACAGCGGTTAGAGAAGTTGGGCTAGCACCTCAGCTCTGTGGATGTACTGGCCTCTTTTATTCTTTCTTCTACTTCTACGTTTCTACTTCTCCTTGTCTGCTTCCTTGAGAATCAATCAATCAATCAATGGTATTTACTGAGTGCTTACTATGTACAGAGCACTGGGAGAGTACGATATAATGGAATTAGCAGACATGTTCCCTGCCCATAGCAAACTTACAGTAAGCAGTGTGGCCTAGTGGAAAGAGCTCAGGACTGGGAATCATAGGACCTAGGATCTAATCCCGCCTCCACCACTTGTCTGCTGTGTGACCTTGGGCAAGTCACTTAACTTCTCTGTGCCTGTTTCCTCATCTGTCAAAAAAGGGGATACCTGTTCTTCCTTCCCCCTAGACTATGGGACAGAATTGGGGTTAGGGAGTACAGGGACTGTGTCCAACCTGATTATCTGGTCTTGTCTTATGCCGTCGACTCGTCTCCGACCCATAGAGACTCTAAGGACACATCTCTCCCAGAACGTCCCACTTCCATCTGCAGTCATTCTGGTAGTGAATCCAATAAAGTTTTCTTGGTAAAAATACAGAAGTGGTTTGCCATTGCCTCCTTCTGCACAGTAAACTTGAGTCTCCACCCTCAACTCTCCCATGCCGCTGCTGTCTAGCACAGGTGAGTTTTGACTTGTAGCAGATTGCCTTCCACTCGCTAGCCACTGCCCAGGCTAGGAATGGAATGATATGCCTCTGCTCGACTCTCCCTCCCATAGCTGAGACTGGTAGAGTACTGGAAACTCTCCAGGTGCCATCCTCAGAGGGGAATATTGTGTCTACCCCAGGGCTTAATACAATGTTTTGATGCATAGTAAGTGCTTAACAAATCCTGTCATTATCATTGTTGTGTCACTAGCCAATGTACTACCTGTCTAGACCGCAGAATTCTGCAACAGTGTTTAACTCTGTGTAGCCAATAAACATTTTTGGTTTTGTGTATGAGACTTCCCTGATATCGACTGACAAAACACCTCGGTATTCTAGCATCTGTATCAGTATGCTAGCATCTAGAATCTGTATTCTTCTGGCTGTTCAAATCTTTATGTCCCTCAAGTTCCCGGCCTTCTCTCTCTGTAACTACTGATGGCCTTGCATTTTATTAACCCTGAAGATGAACGTTGTGGGCAAGGAACGTGTCTACCAACTCTGTTGTCTTAGACTCTCCCAAGCTCTTAGTACAGAAAGCACTCAATAAATACCATTTATGATAATGATTTGAGCAGAAAGTTACATTAAAAGGCAGAGGGAAAGGGAGACATTAATGATGCCAACGAGAGTGGGAGTGGGCACAAGCAATAATAATAAAAATAATTCCGATATTTGTTAAGCGCTTACTAGGTGCCAGGCACTGTACTAAGAGCTGGGGTGGATGCAAGAGAATCAGGTTGGACACAGTCCCTGTCCCACTGGGGCTGGTACTCTTAATCCCCATTTTACAGATGAGGTAACTGAGTCACAGAGAAGTTAAGCAGCTTGCCCAAGGTAACACAGCAGACAAGTGGCGGAGCCAGGATCAGAACCTAGGTCCTTTTGACTCCCGAGCCTGTGCTCTATCCACTAGAACACGCTTTGCTTTCACCGGACACATCCTGGTGGGCGGGGAACGTGTCTACCAATTCTGACATATTCTACTCGTCCAAATGCTGAGTTCAGTGCTCTGCACCTAGTCAGCGCTCAATAAATACCACTGATTGACGGGCAGCCCGGAATCTGGAAAGCTGGAACACCAGCTCTTGAAAGGAAAGAAAATCAGCCTAAAAACAAATATCAATGTACGTCTACCATGCCATTGCCATCACAGCACTGTCTTATGGTGTTGAGACCTGGACTTTCCCCTCTAGACTGTCAGCTCCTTGGGTGGCAGTGAATGTATCTACCAACTCAGTTAAATTGTACTCTTCCAAGCACTTGGTTCCCCTCTCAGGATAGCACCTGGAGAGTTTCCAGTACTCTACAGGCTCGGCTACCTGAGGGAGAGTCAAGCAGAGGCATACCCATTCCATTCCTAGCTTGGGCAGTGGCTAGTGAGCAGAAGGCAATCTGCTACAGGTCAAAACTCACCCATGCTGGGCAGCAGCGGCATGGGTGAGAGTAGAGGGTGGAGACTCAAGCTCACCATGCAGAAGAAGGCAATGGTAAACCACTTCTGGATTTTTACCAAGAAAACTCTATGGATACACTACCAGAACAATTGCTGGTGGAGGCGCGGCATTGTGGGAGAGATGTATCCATGGAGTCGCTATGGAGATGACTCAACAGCGTAAGACAAGACAAGCACTTAGTACAGTACTCTGCACAGGGTAATTGCTCAATAACTACAATGGATTGATTGATTGACTGGCATAAAAGAGCAAAATCTCATCCCAGGCCCCGACGTCCTTGCAATGATAATAATGTGGGATCAAAGGCTCTGAGGTGATGATGGGCAGAGCTCAGTGCACTGTATTGTCATCTTATAAGAATGGGTGACAGGAAGATTTCCCAAGACAATTTTACAAGGAGAGTTCAGCCTTGGTCATGCTCCAGAGGTGGCCAGAGGGAAAGGTACAAGTCACCCGTGACCTGGGACATGTCCATGTGGTGGCGGAGCTGACGTTCAACTTCCCTCTCCTTAGAGGGCAAATGCATCACCATAGAGAATCAATCACCCAATCAATTGTATTTATTGAGTGCTTACCATGAGCAGAGCACTGTACCTAATGCTTGGGAGAGTACAATACAACAGAGCTGGTGCGCAGATCTGGGGCAAGGCACTTAATCTCTCTGTGCCCCATTGGCAAATTGAGGATTCAATACCTGTTCTCCCTCCTTCTTAGACTGTGAGTCCCACATGGGACCTGATTATCTTGTATCTACACCGCTTAGTACAGCACTTGGCACATAGTAAGCGCTTAGCAAATACCACACTCATTATTAAATGTTTGTGTTTTTGTTACTGTCCTGTCCTTCCCATTAGATTCCATCCTCCTCATGAGCATGAACAATGACTTTCTCTTCTGCAGTTCTCACAAAGTGGATACTGATCATCTCATCATTCTTAGTCTCTTTGGCTAAAAAGTAGCCCGGTGAAGTTCAAGGACCAGGTTATTCCAGGTCTTAAAGGTGCTAGCTGGGAAGTGCTCCTGAGGACAAAACTGAGGCATTCAGTGGCAGCTACAATTTCCCGCAGACGCCCCGCATGCGGCGTCTAGAGCAGCCATGACTCCATGGGCATGATAATACAGGATATTGTTGTGCCCTCTCGAACAAGAATAGGATTGTTCACCCTGGGGTGCTGTCCAAAGTCTAGGTCAAGCATTTCCTTTGTCTCCAGGAGAACTGACCTTCACAGAGAGGCTCTCGTGCCTACAGACGGCACGCTGGGTTGGAAACACTACTAAGGGGAAGCCTCGATGGCAAGAAATGGAAGCTGTGGGCCTGTCTCTTTTTAGGAATTTGGGGGTGTTGATCTTTCTTGCCTTCTGTTGATTTTCTGCCACTTGTAATGAAGGATGAAAGTCATTCCAGTGCTTAGAACAGTGCTTGGCACATAGTAAGTACTTCACAAACACCATCGTTGTCATTATTCCTCACCAAAGGCCACATCTCCCAGCTGTAGAAAAGTCGCTTGGCCTGGTGGAAAGAGCACGGGACTGGGAATGAGGAGAGCTGGGTTCTAATCCTGACCTGGCCACTTGTCTGCTTGGTGACCTCGGTTGGGCAGTCACTTACCTTCTCTGTGCCTCAGTTTCCTCATCTGTAAAATGGGAGTTAAATACCTGTTTTCCCCTAGACTGTAAGCCCATGCAAGATGGGAACTTTGCCTGATATGATTAACTTTTATCTGTCCAAGGGTTTAGCAGAGTGCTTGGCACATAGTAAGCACTTAACAAATACCAAAATGATTATTTTTGATGATTATAGGGAGTGCTGGGGTAATTCCTTTCCCTAGCCAAACAATGACTGGAGACAACGCTTTCTGGTTCTCATATTTGGTGGAAGTCGAAGCCAAAAACATTTTAACCAGCATATGGTGACCCTGAGGTAGGCCAAACTGATCATAGCTTCTGATTAATATTTTCTCAGTTACCTATGTGAATATAGACGTCCTGCTACAAATGGAGTACTCAGTGAGTATTGGACTTCTAGTGAAGATGCAGTCTCCCTTGAATGTTCTCTGTTTGGACATTCTATCTTTCTCTAGATTGAAGGGAAGAAAACTTAGGGGTGAACAGATTTTCCCACCCCGCATACACACACTTCATTTTATTGTTGCCCACGTAGACAATCAGTCAGTCAATCTGTCGTATTTATTGAGCACTTATGTGCAGACCACTGTACTAAGCTCTTGGGAGAGTACAATGTAACAATATAACAGACACATTCCCTGCCCACAATGAGCTTACAGTTTAGAGGGGCACCCATAGTTTTTCAGATGTTCCAGTTTTAACGGTCTTGAACTCAATTCTTCAGTGCAGGTTTACTTGAGAACACTTCAAAATGTTAAAAAATAGGAGGACTTTTCAGTGAAATCATGGATGTTTCTTTTTGAAAAGCTTTTTTTCCCAAGCCCCTTGTTATTTTTATCCCTGAGAATGTGGACACTCCCCTGTTTAGAATGTCCTGATTATGATTCTTTCTGTATAGTGTCCGAAATTTCTCAATTTCCTATTTCAGAGAGTGGTCTTACTCCAAGAGAGTTACAAAAACAAAACAAAACATCCTCTAGTTGGGGAAGCGGCGTGGCAGAGTGGCAGAGCGCCAGTCTAGGAGCCAGATGACCCGGGTTTGAGTCCGAGCTGGGTCCCCAATCTGCCATATGACTGTGAGCAAGTCACTTAGCTTCCCTGTGCCTCATTTTCCTCATATGCAAAATGGGGATGATAATATCTGCCATTCCTACTTACTTCACAGGATCATTGGTTGGACAAAAACGAGCTAATTAATGTGAGAGGGCCTTGGGAATAGAAGTGCTATAGAAAACCAAGATGTAAAGCAATGTGACCTAGTGGAAATAATAATAATTATGGTATTTGTTAAGCATTTACTATGTGCCAAGCACTGTTCTACGAGGGCAGATATGAGGTAGTCAGGTTGTCCCAAGTGGGGCTCACACTTAATCCCCATTTTACAGATGAGGTAACTGAGGCCCAGAGAAGTGAAATTACTTGCCCATGGTCACACAGAAGATAAGTGGCCTTCTCCTTCCACTCCCCCTCCTCCTCCTCCCCACCCCCCCCGTCATACCTCCTTCCCCTCCCCACAGCACCTGTATATATGTATATATGTTTGTACATATTTATTACTCTATTTATTTATTTTACTTGTACATATTTATTCTATTTTATTTTGTTAATATGTTTTGTTGTCTGTCTCCCCCTTCTAGACTGTGAGCCCACTGTTGGGTAGGGACCGTCTCTAAATGTTGCTAATTTGTACTTCCCAAGCGCTTAGTACAGTGCTCTGCACACAGTAAGTGCTCAATAAATATGATTGAATGAATGAATGAAAGTGGCAGAGCCAGGATTAGAACCCATAACCTTCTGACTCCCAGTCCTGTGCTCTCCCCACTCCGCTGTGCTTGGAGTCAGAGGTCCTGGCTCCTAATCCCAGCTCTGCCACTCAACTGCTGGTTGTCCTTGAGCAAGTCTCTTAACTTCTCTGTGCCTCAGTTAACTCAACTGTAAAATGGGGATTCAGTGCCAGTTTCCCTCCTACTTATTCTGTGAGCCCCACATGGGACAGGGACTGTATCCAACCTGATTAACTTGTATCTACCCTAGTGCTTGAAACAGTGCTTGACACATGATAAGCCCTTAACAAATATGATAATGATGACGATGACGATGATAATTATAATAATAATGATAATAGTTAGGGAGAGGCAATGTAGAGGTGAAAATTAAAGTCTCCAGTAATGCAACCTTCATCTAATGGAGAGCCTGTCCTGCAAACTGATGCCAGCTGGGGACCCATGTTGAGAAGTGAGCAGGGCCGACGGGCCTGAAGCCAGTGGAAGCTAAAAGTTTTGCAGATGTGATAGAGTCATTCTCCGTTGACGGTGTCTATCACGCTGTTCTCCCTGTGCTGCCTGAATAGCTGTCACTGGAGTGCCATTGGCTAGTCTGGAGGGAGACGACCTGTCTCCGTCTTCTTACCGGTGGTTAAGTACTCTGACGCCAGCTGCCCAGAAGGCAACTGGAACGTAGAAGCAGAGCCTAAAATGGAATTGTATCATCTAGGTTGGTATTTGAATTGCCCAAGAATCAAGAAATTCATCCCTGAGGTGCTTCACCTGACCTAATTCTTTTCTCCTTTATGCACATTACACTGACCACAGTCAGGCCTTTCATGTTGTGTGAGCCTGACAGTGATGTAATATAGCAACATTTTACCCGGCTAGCATTACAAAAGAGGTCCTGAACGGTAGCTAGGTGATTCACAGGACTTGTGTTGTTCAAATTTGATTTGGAAAACCATTTGTCTCAACACAAGCTTACTCTGTAATTAAAATATACATTCAAATTGCTTTCACACTGAAAGGCAGCATGGCCTAGTGGAAAGGGGTCAGGCCTGGGAGCCAGACGATCTGGATTCTAATACCAGCTCTGCCACTATTCTGCTGTGCGACCACGGGCAAGCCACTTACCTTCTCTGGGCCTAGTTTCTTCATCTGTAAAATGGGCATTAAATCCTACATCCTCCTAACCTAGACTGTGGGACAGGGACTGTGTCCACCCTGATAACCTTATATCCACCGAAGAGCTTAGCACCTAGTAAGTGCTTAACAAATACCATAATCATTATTATATTGTATCCTCTGGTGTATGCGGGCATGTATGTGTTATGTGCATCTGTGAATATATGCTTTTGTGTTTGAAGATAGGGTGTGGAGAAAAGTTGTAGCGGAATTCACGATCTCGGAACTGGCAGTGGCCTTGGATTGTGTAGGATTGTGGGGGTGGAGATGAGTCTAAACATCAGGGGAGGGTGAAATGGAGGTGTGTGCCCTGGCTACCCCCCCCGACCCCCCAACCCTGGAATGAAAGCCCCAAGATTTGGAAAACTCATCACAGCCACCATCTTACTTTGCCATTGGACTCTTATTCTGCTTTGATCCAGTCATAGCTTGGGGAGGACAAAGCCAGCGTGTCTCTTCTGAATTTTTAGAATGCCGGCATGCGGGTGGCTCTGGATGTTGTGACAATTGGATTCTGACCAGCCCCACCTGATCGGTGAGGAGCGTGATACTGCTTCTTTAACTGCAATGTTCTACAAGCTCTGTGTGGCATAGAGTAAGCACTTAACAAATACCATAATTAAAAAAAAATTCCCAAGCTCACATGTGGCAAAGTTGGGATTCAAATCCAGGTCTTCTGACTCCTGGGCCCCTGCTCTTTCCTCCAGGCCACACTGCTCCTCACACTGCTCTTTCTTGCTGAAATGGATCGATTCTTCCTGGAAAAAAAAATACCAAATAGAAAAAAATACAAGGACTGAATTACAGTGAATCAATTACTGACTCTCGTGGCGTTCATTGAGTCATTTACCTCTTAGGCGGCCCTAAATAGTTTGCTGGCACACAGTAAAGGTTTGCAACAAGAAGAAACCTATTTTGCCACATTTAATAGAATCCCGATATGCAGGAAAAGTTAATTAAGTGTACATAGCACCCAGCATAAAGTGAATTCTTAAAGATTGACATTATAATGAGTTCTAGGATAGAGGGAAATAGATTATTCATTCTCTGGTTTACCTGTGCGAGACTTCAAAGCTCTCACCAGAGAGAGCATTTCCTCAGTGTATTGCAGCAAGTGCTGTGGCCTTCTCCGGGTACCAATAATCCAGGTCCTCTTTCACTAATTGTTTAAACAGATCCAAGAACTATTTCTCCTTGGATCCCGACCGGGACCCAAGCCAAGGAAGCAGTGAGGCTTAGTGGGAAGAGCACAGGCCTGGGGGTCAGAGGACCTGGGTTCCACCACTTACCTCCTGTGGGATCTTGGGCAAGTCACTCTGCTTCTCTGTGCCTCAGTTCCCTCATTTGCAAAATGGGAGTTCAATATCTGTTCTTCCTCCTACTTAGACTATGAGCACCATGTAGGACCTGATGGTCTTCCCAGTGCTTAGAACAGTGCTTGGCATATAGTAAGCACTAAACAAATTCCACAATTATAATTTTGAATTACCTGCATCATGGGAGATAGTGTGACTGAGTGGAAAGCACCCAGGCCAGCTGGGTGATCTTGGGCCAGTCCCTTAACTTCTCTCTGCCTCAGTTTCCTCATCTGCAAAGTGGGGATAAAATTCTTGTTCTCCCCCCTCCCCTTAGATTGGGAACCCCATATGAGACAGGGACTGTGTCTGATCTGATTATCATGTATCTACCCCAGCGCTTAGTACAGTGTTTGGCATGTGGTAAGTTCTTCACAAATACCACAGTTGGGGATCCTCTTGGCTACTAAATATAATTGGGAGGTAACTGTCCTACTTGGTAGCCTGATTCTGGCTCCCACTGGGGGAAAGAATAAGGTGTCATAAGCCTGTAGTGAAGGGAAGGGTACACATCTGTCCTTCTCTCCCATACATAGGTTGTTTTTGGTTGCTGTGGTGGCTGTCTGTGTTCTAATCCTGGCTCCGCCATTTGTCTGCTGTGTGACCTTGGGCAAATCACTTCATTTCTCCGTGCCTGAGTTACCTCTTCTGTAAAATGGGGATTAAGTGGGCAGGGAATGTGTCTGCTTATTGTTGTATTGTACTCTCCCAAGTGCTTAGTACAGTGCCCTGCACACAGTAAGCTCTCAATAAATACTATTGAATGAGTGAGTGAATGAATGAATGCCATAGTAAAAGCTTAAGGGATACCATTATAAAAATAAAACAAAAAAACAGAAGAGCCCCGGAGCCTCTGCAAGACCATTTCAGGACTGGCCTGGCGTGGTCTATCAGGAATGCTGAGGGAGATTAAGCCATCAGGAATGCCTAGGCTGCTGAAATGAATAAGTGCAGACAATAATTAGCTCTTGTTTAGAAACTAGACAATGTGGAGGAGGCTAGACGAACAGCGTCTCACCAAATATGCCTTCCTGGGACAGCTCCTCGGCTCTTGGTCGCCTGGAGTACTTGATCGTCTTCTGACTGAAGTGCGTAGAAACATGCTCAACTCTACTATGTTGTCCTCTCCCTAGCATTCAGCACAGTGTTCTGGACACGGTAAGTGCTCAATAAATACCGTCGATGGACTGATGGATTCACTCAGAACAACGAGAAAGGAGCCGATGAAGCCATCAACAAATACACATCTCTATACCCTTGTGGATTCTATATTCATGTTCATTTGTGGCGGACCACCCTGTGACTAGGCCACTAGTTCTGATAATGGTATTTTCGTTTGCAGCCCATTCTAGAGATTCCGACACTTTCAAAAATGGGAATTAGACAGAAATAGGAGTGGAAACAATTGTCGCTTTCATTGTGGAACAACTTCATAATGTTGAAAGTGGAGCAGGTGGCTCTATCCGATGAGCTAGAAATGTAAAGAAATATTAGCAGTCCCCAAGATCAGTCGAGTGTGTTGGTTGATGGAAGCCAGACGAGGAACACCTAGGCAGCTGAAATGAATAAGTGAAGATAATAATTAGCTCTTGTTTCAAAACTAGGCAACGTGGAACTGGATGGAGGAGGTGAGTTCAGTAGTGTCTCCACCAAATATGCCGAGTGGAGGGGGAGGCTGTCTGAACCCATTCAGGCAAAAGATCACTGGGCCACTAAGAAAGTAAACACACTTAGCTGGAACTGAAATTAAAACCAACTGATCTAAGCTTCAGCAGGGTTGAGAATCAACAGCCCAGTAAATGAGGAGGTCCTTATCAATAATTAGAAATACAGTTAAACCTCATTAATTAACCAAGTGCTTAGTACAGTGTTCTGCACACAGTAAGTGCTCAGTAAATATGATTGACTGAATTAATTAAGACCCCACTAATCCACAATTCATGATCAATTCCATCTGGGAGTTTACCTTCTCACCTCTCTATAGCTAGCGCTGTCCTTGATTTTTATACTAATGGCATTTGTTAAGCACTTACTCTGTTGCCAAGCACTGTACTAAACGCTGGCATAGGTACAGGATAATGAGGTCTGACACAGTCCCTGCCCCACACGGGGCTCCATGTGTAAGGAGGAGAGAGAACAGGTGTTTCATCCTCATTTTAGAGAAGCTCTGTTACCTTAATGGATAGAGAGCATGGGCCTGGGAGAAGAAGAACCAACCTGGGTTCCAATCCCAGCTCTACCACTTGTCTGCTGTGTGACCTTGGGTAAGTCACTTAACTTCTCTGAGGCTCAGTCACCTCATCTGTAAAATGGAGATTAAGACTGTGAGCCCTACATAGGACATGGACTACACCCAACTTGATTAGCTCGTATCTACCCCAGTGCTCAGTACAGTGCCTGGCACGTAGTAACTGCTTAACAAATACCATGAACAAATTACAGAGGAGGAAACTGAGAAAGCAAAGTGACATGGACAAGATCACTCTGCAGGCAAGTGGCAGAGCCAGGATTAGGACCTGGGTCCTCTGACTCTTGGGACTGTGCTCTCACCACTAGGCCACTGCTACTAATGCTACTGATGGTGAGCTCCTATCCACATTTGCAATCCTTTGTGAGTATGACTGACATACCCACTGCCAGAGGACTGGAGGCTTTGATCTAAAGAAAGAAATAGTTGATCTTAACTGTTTTTAGCAAAGTCTTACGTATGCTGCAAGTGGCAGGAGATAGTCACAGGCATCAGGAAAGACAATGAGCTCTTCCAGAATGTGAGCCAGATTTCCAGTGCCAGAGAGAGACAGCTCCTATGGACACTTAGAAGATAAATGTCAGCTTAATACACTCACCCCTACATGCTTACATCTGCACAAGGTCATTTCGGAGGCTCAGCATGGCCTAGGGGAAAAAGCACAGGCCTGGGAGGGTGAGGGTGAGGACGGTGGGTTTGCCACTTGCCTGTTATGTGACCTTGGGCAAGTCACTTAAAAATAATAATTGCAGTGTTTGTTAAGCACTTACGATGTGTCAAGCACTATACTAAGTGCTAGACCTTAGTATGCTCTTGGATGGGGCTCTCAGCAGTCTAACTAGATGGGAGAACAGCTATTGAATTCCCATTTTGCAGATGAGGGAACCAAGACACAGAGAAGTTAAGAAGTTAAGTGATTTTCCCAAGGTCACACTTCAGGTACGTGGTGGAATAGGGATTAGATCCCAGGTCCTCTGACTCCCAGGCCTATTCTCTTTCCACTAGGCAACACTGCTTCTCTGGGTCTCAATTTCCTCATCCGTAAAATGTGGATTCAATAGTGTTCACCTCTCCTCTCATACTGTGAGCTCCTTGTGGGGTAAGAACTATGTCCAACCTGATTAGCTTGTACTTAACCCATCATTTAGCACAGTGCTTGGCACGCAGTACACTCTTAGCAAATACCGCAATTACAGAAAAAACACAACCACACATAATTCTGAGGTAAAACTGCATTTTAAAAAGTGACCCTATTCCTGCTTGTTAAAATTATTTCAATCAAGCATTCAATGGTATTTATCAAGCACTTTCTGTGTGCAGAGCACTGCACTAAGCGTTAGGGAGAGTACAATTCAGTATAGTTGGTAAACCCAATCTCTACCCACAAGGAGCTTACAGTCTAGTGGGGGAGACAGATATTAAATCAATCAATCGTATTTACTGAGTACTTACTGTGGGCAGGGCACAGCACTAAGTGCAGTATGACAGAGTTGGTAGACACATAAATTGCAAATAGGGGAAATGGGGGAGTATAAGGATATCAAATATCAAAGTTCTTGAGGGTGATGTGGAGTATGGCGGGGAAGGAATCAAATTGCCCAAGGGGTACAGGCCCAAGTGAATAGGCCACACAGAAGAGAGGGCAAATAGGATGGGAAATGAGGGTTTTGTCAGGAAAGGCCTCTTGGAGAAGATGTAATTTTAGGAGGGTTTTAAAGGCGGGGAGAGCAGTGGCTTGTCAGATATGAACAGGGATGGAGTTCTAGGCCAGAGGGAGGACATGAGCAAGGTGTCGTTGGGCAGATAAGTGAGTTTGAAGTTCAGTGAGCAGGTTCTGTGAAAGGAGCAAAGTGTGTGGGCTGGGTTGTCATATAAAATTCTATATGTAATTTATGTATTTATATTAATGTTCGCCTCCCCCTCTAGACTGTAAACTTGTTGTGGACAGGAAATGTGTCTGTTTATTGTTATACTGTATTCTCCCAAGCCCTTAATACAGTGCTTTACATATAGTAAGCACTCAATAAATACGATTGAATGAATGAATGAATATGAAATCAGCAAGATAAGGTAGGAGGGGGAGAGCTGATGGAGCACTTTAAAGCTGATGGCAAGGAGTTTCTGTTTGATGCAGAGTTGGACAGGCAACCCCTGGAGGTGCTTTAGGAGTGGGGAGATGTGTCTGTGAACAATTTTTTTTAGAAAAATTATCTGGGAAGCAGAATGAAGTATTGACTGGAGTGTAGAGAGACAGGAGGCAGGGAGGTCAGCGAGGAGACTGATGCGGTAGTCAAGGTGGGATAGGAGAAGTGCTTGGATCAGCGTGGTGGCAATTTGGATGGCAAGGAAGGAGCAGACTATAGGGATGCTATGAAGAAAGAACTGGCAAGATTTGGTGACGGATTGAATGCGTGAGATGTATGTGAGGTAATAATAATGATAATAGTATTTGTTAACTGCTTACTATGGGCCAGGCACTCTACTTAGCCCTGGGATAGATATAAGGAAATTGGGTTGGATACAATCCCTGTCCCACATGGGGCTTTCGGTCTTTATCCCCATTTTACAGATGAGATAACTGAGACAGGAAGAAGTGAAATGCCTTGCCCAAGGTCACACAGCAGACGGCAGAGCTGGGATTAGAACTCAGGTTCTTCTGACTCCTGGGCCCATTAGAACTCAGGTTCTTCTGACTCCCGGGCCCACGCTCTATCCACTAGACCACAGTGTTTCCCTAATGAGAGCTATGTATGGCGGGTCATAATAATAATAATAATAATGGCATTTATTAAGCCCTTACTATGTGCAAAGCACTGTTGCCTAGGTTACGACTTGTGAGATGTGGAGGTTGTGGTGTTGTCTACAAAAGTCATCCAGAGGACAGGATTTGGACAGGAAGAGAGGAGTTCCATTTTGGAAATGTTAAGTGTGAGGTGCTGGAGGGACATCCGAGAAGAGATGTCCTGAAGGAAGGAGGCAATGCCAGACTGCAGAGAGGGAGATAAGGTCAGGTTGGAGAGGTAGGTTTTATTTTACTGCATAGACCTTAATGTGGAAGAGAGACAGATGGGAGAAGTTAATAAACGTGAATGGAAATAGTGGGGACAAACAATTGTTTTAAATAATAAAAAATTATTTTATTGCTTCCATGACAGCAGTATTAGAGATGCTGGCCAAACACAGTGGCGAAGTTTCACAGCTCAGAAAAGGTTTAAAGTTACTTACATTTAAAAAGCTAATTTGAACAGCCATTATATAATTTACATAAAGGTGCCACAATGATAAAAATAATGAGTCCACACACACTTTGATAGCAGAGTGAGGAACAAGTAACTAAAGTATCGAAAAGAAGATTAGAATAGAACATCAGTAAACCCTGAGAAGACCCAGAAAAGCTTTTGTAGCATATAAACAGACAACTATATTGCAGTACAAATAATAGCAGGCAGACCAAACAAAATAGATGCTCTCATAGTCAGACCCTTTGCTTTGAATGACTTAAAAGAAGATAAGTGGAGTGAAATAATTGCTAGGTGCATGCAAAAATCAACTGCTTCTACAAAGAGAGAATGGTGAAATAAAGAAAACAAGTCCGGGGACAATTAAAGCCAGTACTTCTAGAAGAGTAGAACAACTTTTATTTTGGTTTTCCAAAAGCAAAAAGGAGACATTAATGAGATTGGACCTTTGGTCGGAATCCCTGGCCAGGATTTGGGAGCTCCCTAAGCTCCTAAAACTGAAGGCCAGAGGTTGTAAAAAGAGAAAAATTGGGCAGAGATGGAGTCCCAGGCATGCTACCTATTACAACATCTGAAGTTACCGAAGCCACTGAAGCTCCAGGCCCTAACTGCTTGTGGAATGGTTTGTCCAAGGAACTCTGGAGTCTGATCCAGGTCTTTCCTGAGAATCTGGGTGAGTTTCCAAGTCAGGAACTGATTTATGGATCAGGTTATGGCTTCTTTTTACCTGCTTTTTATGGTGAGGATGATATTTCATTAAGTGCTTATGATGTGCCAAGCACTGGGGAATAATAATAATAATGATGGTATTTGTTAAGCACTTACTATGTGCGAAGCACTGTTCTAAGCACTGGGGAGGTTACAAGGTGATCAGGTTGTCCCACGGGGAGCTCACAGTTTTAATCCCCATTTTACAGATGAGGTAACTGAGGCACAGAGAAGTTAAGTGACTTGCCCAAAGTCACACAGCTGACAGTTGGCGGAGCCAGGATTTGAACTCATGACCTCTGACTCCAAAGCCTGGGCACTTTCCACAGAGCCATGCTGCTTCTGAGGGGAAGAAACAAGATTATCGAATTGGAAAGAGTCCCTGCCCCCCACGGGTCTCACTTCTAAGAGGGAGGTAGATCAGGGGCTTGAGCCTTACTTTACAGATGAGGGAACTGAAGCACAGAGAAGTTAAGTACCTTGTCCAAGGTCACACAGCCAGCCAGTGGCAGAGCTGGGACTAGAACCCAATTCTCCTGACTCCCAACCTTGAGCTCTTTCCACTAGGTCATTCTGCCTTCGAACAGAGAAGAGGAGAGAGGGCAGAGGGGAGGTTACTTTCCCTTTCTTCCGGTTATGAATTTCTCAATAATAATGATAATAATAATAATGGCATTTGTTAAGCACTTACTATGTGCCAAGCACTGTTCTAAGTACTGGGGAGGATAGAAGGTGATCAGGTTGTCCCACGTGGGGCTCATAGTCTTAATCCCCATTTTACAGATGAGGGAACCGAGGCCCAGAGAAGTGAAGTGACTTGCCCAAAGTCACACAGCAGACAAGTGGCAGAGCTGGGATTAGAAACCATGACCTCTGACTCCTAAGCCCGGGCTCTTTCCATTGAGCCACTAATAGCACGGCCTAGTGGGTACAGCATGGGCCTGGGAGTCAGAAGGGCCTGGGTTCTAATCCCAGCTCTGCTGTTTGTCTGCTGCGTGACCTTGGCCAAGTCATTTCACTTCTCTGGGCCTCAATTACCTCATCTGGAAAATGGGGATGAAGCATGTGAGCCCTTTGTGGGACAGGGACTGCGCCCAACCCGATTATCTCGACCCCAGCACGTAGTACAGTGCCTAGCACGTATCTAAGCACTTACAAAATGCCACTATTATCTTATTATTATTGTTATCAATAGGTTTGGTAGGCCCTGAGCTTGAGCAGCAGGTATTGGAGGATGGCGGTATTTGAGAAAAAAAAAAGCTCCAATCTCTTCAGTTCATAATTCAATCTCCCAAGTGCACATTATTTTAATTGAAATTTGTTTCCTACTTGCTGTTGGACTATATTGTTGCCACTGTTCATTCATTCATTCATTCATTCATTCATTCAATCATATTTATTGAGCGCTTACTGTGTGCAGAGCACTGTACTAAGCGCTTGGGAAGTACCAGTTGGCAACATATAGAGACAGTCACTACCCAACACTGTTCAACGTGTGGGTGCCCTGGGTGGCTACAGAGGCCAGAGGTGAGATCGTCCCAGGGGCGGATACAGTCACAGGTGCAAGATCAGCAGGGGCTCTGTTCCCTTTCTTTCTGGCTATTAATCGGAAGTGTCAGAAGATAAAGGCCAAATGTCAGTAGTGGAAAGATCACGGGCCTAGGAGTCAGAGGTCCAGGGTTCTAATCCCAGTTCTGCCACTTGCCTGCTGTGTGATCTTGGGTGAGTCACCTCCTCGTGCCTCAGTTTTCTCATCTTTAAAATGGAGATTCAATACCTGGTCTCCCTCCTACTTAGACTATGAGTCCCATGTGCACCAGGGACCCCGTCCGACCTGTTTATCTTGTCTCTGCCCCAGTGCGTAGTACAACGCTTTGGCGCATAGCGAGTGCTTAACAGATACCAAAACTATGAAGAGAAAGCTGAGCGGACCAGCCCAGTGTAAGCCAGAAGTAGAAGAAGTCAGGGTGTGATGGAATCATTATCTCTGCTCCCTGTGACATCACCTTTTCCTTTCCTGAAAGGAGGGTGGGACACTGTGCTGGGCAGATTTCAGAGGCATTCAAAATATCTTCAACATAAATCTCTACTAAATAAATATTTTATATCCCTTTACATTTCTATCACTATAAAGCTCTGTGGCCACAATGATCTTTGTGTCTGGGGCGATGAATTGCTAATCCTCTCTGGCCTTCCCCATTCCCAGAGTACTGGTGGTGCCCACCTCGGGGATTGTATGGAGGGAGAGGGAGAGAGAGCAGGGCTTGGGAGAGGAATAATGTGTCTGAAGATCAGAAATTGTTTAGCAAATCATCCCAGCCGGTATGTGAAATCTCTCCCAAAGGCTCAAGAGCCAAGAAAATCCGAGCAGGAACTAAATGGATATGAAAAATAAATTCATAGAAGCTCCGTTGTCATTTAATTGCTAGATCTGGGAAAGAGGCGATTTAAAAAATGGAATTTCATGTTATATCTTTAAACTGGTGAAAGAACAGTAGAATGTGGAGGATGCTATTTACAACACAGGGACAATTGTAGGGACGCATTTGTAATTGGTTATGGTTTCGATTGGCAATGAATCCATGAAGCTGAAAAATGAATAATACCGAGCCTGGCTTTAAAAACGTGCGGGCAAACAACATATCATTAGCCTTTTACTCTAAGTGGGCAGTTCGAAGCTCTGTGCCAACTCAGCCTTATCAACTAGTACAATGACAAAGAACCAGTGAAGATGTGTAAATGGAGTGTGGTATAGATAATACGCCTCAGTGTCAATGGTGAAAGGAAAATGTCCTGTAATGAGTGGATTCACTGTCAGTGAAGACTGAATAATTAAAGACACCATTCACTGGGCTTGTAAAATACCCCAATACGGACCAGAGGCCATCCCGAGTTTTGGTGGGGAAGCACTGCGTGCCTCGCTAATGGCTGCCATTGAGAGGATTGCTCTGCCATGTGAAAAGAAAGAAAGGGCAGTGCTTAATGGACAATCTCAGGGCTCTTCTTACGGCAAATCAGATTGCGGCCTGTTTCTAATTGGAAATTAAAACTGATCTCAGTTTTACCCCTCCGTCCTATAGAATGTAATACGACAGCAAATGGGCAAAAAATTTGCCAGCAAGCTTGGGTTTGCGAATGACGAGAGATGAGAGGGAACCACCAACATCTATTTTGTGACCTTGGGCCTTCACTTCCCTGGGCCTCGGTTACCTCATCTGTAAAATGGACATTAAAACCGTGAGTCCCATGCGGGACAGGAACTGAGTCCAACCTGATTCACTTGTATCTACTCCAGTAATAATAATAATAATAATAATGGCATTTATTAAGCGCTTACTATGTGCAAAGCACTGTTCTAAGTGCTAGGGAGGTTACAAGGTGATCAGGTTGTCCTACAGGGGGCTCACAGTCATCATCCCCATTTAACAGATGAGGGAACTGAGGCACAGAGACGCTAAGTGACTTGCCCAAAGCTGACAATTGGCGGAGCCGGGATTTGAACCTATGACCTCTGACTCCAAAGCCTGGGCTCTTTTCCACTGAGCCACGCTGCTTCTCAATAATAATAATGGTATTTGTTATATGCTGACTATGTGCAAAGCACTGTTCTAAGTGCTGGGGGGATACAAGGTGATCAGGTTGTCCCACGTGGGGCTCACAGTCTTAATCCCCATTTTACAGATGGGGTAACTGAGGCACAGAGAAGTTAAGTGGCTTGCCCAAGGTCACACAGCTGACAAGTGGTAGAGTCGGGATTCAAACCCACGACCTCTGACTCCCAAGCCTGTGCTCTTTCCACTGAGCCACGCTGCTTCTCCAGTACTTAGAACAGTACCTACCCCAGCGCTTAGAACAGTGTTTGACACATAGTAAGCGCTTAACAAATACCATAAAAAAAGTGGATTGGTGTGGGCAACATCAAAAATGCTGAGGAAGAACCTGGTTGACAGTACCTTACTGAAAAGGGCTGGAAGTCAGGGAACCTGGGTTTTAATCTCGGCTCCACAGCTTGCTTGCTGTGTGACTTTGGGCAAGCCATTTAACTTCTTTGTGCCTCAGCTTTCTCATCTGTAAAATGGGGCTTTAATGCCTCCCCCTTAGATCGCGAGCCCCGTATGGGTCAGGTACTATGTCTGATATGATTGTATCATATCTACCCCAGTGCTTGGCACATGATAAGTGCTAAAAAAATCCACAATTATTATTATTAGCATTATAGATACAGATGATATGTAGCATACAAGAAGATCTGGGATATGAGCCTAGGTTGCTGGGGATTATGAACTATGCTGTTAAGGTTATAAACCTTCAATTCTGAGTAAACATGTTAATTTGCACTGTATTGTAAATATTAACCAATCCAGAATGTACTGGAAAACAGTCACTATAGGAAGGACTGAGACAAATGTAATCAACAAAATCTGGCTGACCCACCAAATACTCTGCTGATAAGGCACTGAATGCCGTTATGCCTGGCATTTTTCTATGTTCTGGGGATTTCCCAAAAGAACCTTTCCTTATGTCCTTATGGTCTTGTTATGTGGTATTATGCAGCCTACGTATCACACTCCTGTAATAATAATAATAATAATAATAATAATAATAATTACGGTATTTGTTAAGCACTTAATATGTGCCAGGCACTGTACTAAACTCTGGGGCGGATACAAGCAAATTGGGTTAGACACAGTCCTTGTCCCACATAGGGCTCACAGTCTTATTCCCCATTTTACAGATGAGGTAAGTGAGGCCCAGAGAAGTGAAGTGACTTGCCTAAGGTCACACAACAAGTGGCAGAGTCGGGATTAGAACCCATGACCATCTGACTCCCAGGCCCGTGCTCTATCCACTATGCTATGCTTCTGGGGTTGACAAAGGAATGTCTGATATTCTCAAGTGCCATCATTGGTCACCCTGTGGATGGGTACAGAGTGAGTTTAAAAGGATTCCCCGTCCTAAACTGCTGGTGCACTTCTCTGCCCTTTTCTCTTCTCCCCTTCTCTCCTCCCTTCGATCCCCTATTGTCCCCCTTCAAGTCCAAATACAAGATGCCTCAAGAAAACCAATTCCTGTACTAGTGGACACGCTGTGCTTTTGTGAGAGTGTATAATCAATCTATTGGGCAGTTGTATTTATGGAGCGCTTACTGTGTGCAGATCACTGTACTGAGCACTTGGGAGAGTACAATATAATAGAGTTGGTAGATGCATTCCCTGCCCACAGTGAGTTTACATAAGTGCTGTGGAACTGTGCTTTTGATATAAGGCTTCGAAGGTGGGGAGAGTGATTGTCTGTCAGATATGAAGAAAGAGGGCTTTCCAGGCCAAAGGCAGGATGTGGGCAAGAGGTTGGCAGCAAAATAGACAAGATCTAGGTACAGTCAGTAGGTTGGTCTTAGAGATATGAAGTGTGTGGGCTGGGTTGTAGTGAGGTGAGGTAGGAGGGGGCAAGATGATTGAGTGCTTTAACACAGGTGTTTCTTCTTCTTTTCAATAGTATTTGTTAAGAATTTACTATGTGCCAGGCACTGTACTAAACACAGGGATAGATACAAGCTAATCACGTTGGACACAGTTCATGTCCCACATGGGATGAGGGTCTTAGTGCCCATTTTACAAATGGGGTAACTGAGGCACAGAGAAGTGAAGTGTCTTGCCCAAGGACACAGAGCAGAGAAGTGGTGGAACTGGCTCCCAGGCCCGTGCCCTATCCACTAAGATACACTGCTTCTCTACATATCCGTAATTCATTTGTTAGAACCGTGATTTGTTATGTCTGTAATTTATTTATTTATCTGTGATTCATGCACCATCTCCATAATTTATTTACTGTATCCATAATTGATTAATTAAATAATTAATTTATATTAACATCTGTCTCCCCTCTAGGCTATGAGCGTGTTCTGGGCAGGGAATGTGTCTACCAATTCTGTTGGATTGTACTCTCCCAAATGCTTAGTGTAGTGCTCTGCATTCGAGGCCCTCAATACATATTGATTGATTGATTGATTGATGAACGGGGTACCTTTAACTGTCCAATCCCCCTCTGATGCTCTGCTTGGAGGTGGATACCTACCGCAAGGTCGATCTGTTATTACTCTATTTATTTTACTAGTACATATCTACTATTCTATTTATTTCGTCGGTGATGTGCATTTAGCTTTAATTCTGTTTGTTCTGATGACTTGACACCTGTCCACATGTTTTGTTTTGTTGTCTGTCTCCCCCTTCTAGACTGTGAGCCCGTTGTTGGGTAGGGACCGTCTCTATATGTTGCCAACTTGTACTTCCCCAGTGCTTAGTACAGTGCTCTGCACACAGTAAGTGCTCAGTAAATACGATTGAATGAATGAATGAATACCAGCTTGCCACTTGCTGATCCTGCTGCTGCTGCTAAAGGCACACTGAGGCATGAGATGGGGCTACCTGAGAGACTTGATGATTTTTGACTTGATGAATCCAGTTTTTACTAAGGATTTTTCAAGTTGTCAAGTCAGAGAGACTGAGCTTCTGGTCATCACACTTTGGAAGGACAAAGCAAAGCATGAAATGATCCTGAGAAGGATAGTTAGACTGTAGCTCCCACTAAATCCCAGAAATCAAAAGGAGATAGTTCTTTTATCCAATGGATGCTATTAAACATATGGAATTAATTACCTCAGGATGCTGAGGGCTGAAAATATCAAAAGGTTCGAAAAAGATTTAGAGAGATTCTTGGGTGACAAATCCATAATGGATTACAAGAGGAGACTATTAGGGAATTCAGGAGAGTTGGAATGCTATAAGAAACACAGGCATTCTGCTTCAAAATGCTCTCCTTTGATTACTTTCTCATGATAGCATTATTGCATCATAATGCCAGCATCTCATTGAGATAACACTCTGATTTTGCAGCCTGATTAAAATTTACCTTGCCTTAAACAGCCCCTTCTCTGTCTCTTCCCCACATCACTCAACCTTTGAAGTGCTCTGACTTGAATAGAAAGATTAAAAGCCCATTTCAACATCTCATTTTCTCTGTTTAATAAGGAGAGATCTCTAGTATGTCACCATATGGTGTTTTTTTCCTGAACAGGATGTGGAAGATAACACTATGAAAATTAAATATTCATATACATATATATGTATATATACATAAAACACCTTAAAAATCTTATTATTCTATTATTGACTTAGTGTTTTAGGACAGTAATACATCCCAGTTAGTGCACTGTCTCACTGTTCTGCTGCCATTCCTTTGGGCCATTTTCAGTAATGTGACATTAGGCTGGATGCATTGGTCTGACCCATCTAGCGTGGCTTAGAGTCAGATGTTCTAGTGATGGCTAATGAAATGAATCTTGAAACCAACCCTCCTTATGATGAAGCATCTACAAACTTTGAAACTAAATGAATGGCTTCATTGCAAGACATTACACTATCCTACACCACCACTTCATTTCTCTCGTTCAAAGCCTGTTTATTGTTATATTGTACTCTCCCAAGCACTTAATGCAGTGTTATGCCTACAGTAAGTGCTCAATAAATACGATTTAATGAATGAACGAATTTCCTCTAAGAGGCCTTCCTTATCTAAGTCCCCCTTTCCCCTATTCCCTCTCCTTTCTGCATTGTATTTATTTTATTCATGATCTGTATATATCTATAGTTCTATTTATTTATATTGATGCTATTGATGCCTGTCTACTTGTTTTGCTTTGTTTTCTGTCTGTCTCCCCCTTCTAGGCTGTGAGCCCATTGTTGGGTAGGGATTGCCTTTATCTGTTGCCGAATTGTACTTTCCAAGCACTTAGTACAGTGCTCTGCACACAGTAAATGTTCAGTAAATATTATTGACTGACTGAACGAATGAATTTGTACCTTTAGCACTTGATATGAGGGCTTATGTGCATGTCCATAATTTATTTATTTATATTGTCTGTTTCCCCTTCTAGACTATGGGTTCCTTGTGGGCAAGGAACGTGTCTACCAGCTCTGTTGTATTTTCCCAAACACTTAGTACAATGCTCTGTGCACAGTAAATGCTCAGTAAATACTATTGGTTGGTTTATTGTACCCATTCTACTAGTGGTATTCAGGACCAAACTAGGGGAGAACTGAAGCTTTGTAGAAAAACTGCTGCTAGAAGGGAAAGCAGAGGAGAGAGCCTTCCTGGGGTTAAAGAGCATCCTGCTATGTGAGTAAAGAGAAAAGAAATTTTTTGTGGGGAGGGTGAAGTTGCCATCTGACTCCGATGTGGCAACTTCCTTTAAAGATGAGTACATTTCACCTTAGTATCACAGACCAAAGTGATCTGTCTACTTCGTCCCTAATTCAAAAATCAAAGTGCTGCACTACCTCTTCAATTACCCCTTTCTATGACTCCCCTCATTTATTTTTCGTGGGATGCACTTATGTGTCTGCTGTATTATTAATAAGGTTGACTGTACTGTGACCTGAAATTGCTGTGAACCACTTACTGCATTTAATTCTACATTTAATCCAATTTTCTCTTTCATGCTAAGGAATTTATGTTCTCTGGGGGTAAGGGAAGAGGGATTTCATCTAGAAGTTTTAATGGCATTTGGTGAACACCTACCGGGAAAGGACAGCTGAAATGCAAGACATGTTACTGGCCCCCAAGGAAATTCCATTCCAGTAGGGGAGAGGGGCGTAAAAATATTTGCATATAGTGGAGTAAGAGGAAATAATTGAATGGAAAATTGATTACATGTGTAAACACAGGTGCTGTGATCCTTCCCTTTACGCCTGTATGAGGGGAGAATCTTCTTGCTGCCCAAGAGCTCCACTTTGAAACCCTCCTAGAATCACATCTCCTCCAAGAGGCCTTCCCCAACTAAGCCCTTAATTTCTCATCTACCGTCCCTTCTGCAAACCCTATGCACTAGGCTGTTTATCCTTTATAGTCACTTAGATACTCACCCCAGCCCCACAACGTTTATGTACATCTCCTTACACTCTACTATCTGTAGTCTATAGACTACAAAGTCTATTGTTCTGCACACAGCAAGCGGTCCATACGTGCCACTGAGTGAGGAGGCTATGTGCCGTCATGGGGAACTGTACTTGCATTCAGTCGATCGATGATATCTGCTGAACGTTCACTGTGTGCAGAGCACTGTACTAAGCGCTTGGAAGAGTACAGAGTTGGCAGACACGTTTCCTGCCCACAGCAAGCACACAGACAATGTGGGGCTGGCATGCGCTGTTGTCTTCTTCCTGCTTTATAGCCAGGTAGACTGGTCTCAGTCAGACCAGTAGCGCTAGGGAGAGGGAGAAACTAATACTCCTTCATCCAGGGAATCATTCACTGACCATGACACCATACCTGGGTAAGGTCCCTCTCGTCTCCAGGCAGGGGGTGAGTTATGGAATTGTGCAAAGGCGAGAACACCCTCAGAAACTGTGCCCTGTGCCCTTTGGATACGTGCATTAGATACTCTTGCCTTTAATTCTAAACTAAATTCTCCAGAGAGATTACTCCATTTAGGAATACATATGTGTGAAATGCAATGACTTAAAAACAAAGCTGTTTGGGAGTTATGCAAACAGTGGCAGAGTGTCTGAACAATTTACTTAACTGCTAAAACACACAGATCTTTTTAAACGTGTTTGGATATGTCACACAGCTAAATGGGGTTTTCTCCAAATTAAAAAGTAAATCCCTCCGGTCTAAGACAAAGTGTGAACATTTCTATTCCCAAAGGTCATTCTTCAGTTTCAGTGACAGGGGGATTTAGAATGGGAAAGCAACCGTATTCTTCGCTTTAACCTTACTATTAGCAGCAGCCTGGGCTAATGGAAAGAGCAGTGCCTTGGGAATCAGAGGCTCTCTCTCCCTCTCTGCAGACTCACATTTCCTCCTGCCTTCAAGACCTCTCTACTTGGATGTCCCACTTAATGTGTCCAAAACAGAACTCCTTTATCTTCCCATCCAAACCCTGTCCTTCCCCTGACTTTCCCATCACTGTAGACAGCACTACCATGCTTCCTGTCTCACAAGCCCATAACCTCGACATTATCCTTGATTCATCTCTCTCACTCAACCCACATATTCAATCCATCACTAAATCCTGTCGGCTCCACCTTCACAACATCGCTAAAATCCGTCCTTTCCTCTCCATCCTAACTGTTGCCACCTTAATCCAAGCACGTATCCTATCCCGCCTTGGTTCCTGTATCAGCCTCCTTGCTGAACAGATATTGAACCCCTATTTTACAGTTGAGGAAACTGAGGCTCAGTGAAGTTAAGTGACTTGCCCAAGATCACACAGCAGGCAGGTGGTGGAGCTGGGATTAGTCAGAGGACTCCCAGGCTGGCGCTTTATCCACTAGACCACGCTGCTTCTCGGTAGACAGTGTCTCAGCGAAGAATATTGAACACTTGCTGATTGATGTTAACGTTGGAAAGTAGTTATGAGCTACCTCCACCCGGCAAATTTTACACTTTTCAACTGTGTGTGCCAGAATATAGTCATTTTTCTCTCCTGCCAGGGATGTTACACAGCACTGCGAGAGCCTCAAAAAAAAAAAAAAACCTCATACATGAAAATCTTGACATGGTTTCAGGCCATCTGCACCACCAACTCTAAATAAGATTGATGCCTAGGAGTTTTGCAGCAGGGACGTTCCTCTAGACTGTAAACTCGTTGTGGGCAGGGACCGTTTCTGCCAATTCTGTTGTATTGTACTCTCCTAAGCGCTTAGTACAGTGTTCTGCGCACAGTAAGCACTCAAGAAATAACACTGGTTGATGGATTGATTAAATGCAGATGATTCTAAGGGTCAGGAATCGGCACCCCAAACAACATTCCTCTCCCAGAACAATGCAGATTTTTACATAATCTTAGGCGAGATTCCCTGACTGCCCAACACATTCTTTTTTTTAATGGCATTTGTTAAGCACTCTCCCAAGCTTAACTTTAGTACAGTGCTCTGCACACAGAAGGGGCTCAGTAAGTGTGGCTGATGGATTAACTGTGTAGCCAAATCAGTAGTCAAAATTGAATATATGTTGGAAAAAGATCTGCCGGGTTTTTTTTCATATTTTTAGGACAGTGAGGAGACCCCTGAGCAAAAGACCAAAGAAGTTGGGAGGCAGATGAATGCAGAAATGAATGGTGTACAGGGACTGTGTCTGTTTATTGTTGCATTGTACTCTCCCAAGCGCTTAGTACAATGCTCTGCCCATAGTAAGCACTCAATAAATCCGACTGAATGAATGAATTGTTGAGGAGTTTATCATTGCATCTCATTCAGAGGAGTAATTGTCCCACGAAGATCATATTGAACTTTGACAATCCAATGCATCGCTGAAGAAACTGAAACAGATAAATATCCATCTGCCTGGAATGGTGTAGTTGGAGCTTGGTTTCAGGCAGAGAGATCACCCTGATTTATACCTTCTCTCCCTCCACCCCTGCTCTCTCTCTCTGCTCCGGCCAAGTTAAATTGTTTACTGTCTCCTGCAAATAGCTGTTTTCTCTCTGAGAGCTTCACACAACATACCGTTTTATTCTTATGGTACTTGTGAAGTACTTCCTTAATGCCAAGTAGTGTTAAGTGCTGAGGTAGATACAAGATAAACAGGTTGGACAAAGTCCCTGTTCCACATGGGACTTGCAGTCTAAACTGGAGGGAGGAGGATTTAATCCCCATTCTCCAGTTAAGGTTCCTGAAGCACTGGGAAGTTAAGTGACTTACCCAAGGTCACGTAGCAGACAAGTGGCAGAATCAGGATTTGAACTCTGGTCCTCTGACTCCCAGGTCCATGCCCTTTTGAGTAGGTCGCACTGCTCTAATTTCCATCCCTACTCCCTATTCTTAGAGTGCTTAGTGCAGTGCTTTGCACACAGTAAACTCAATAAATAACATTGGGTGACTGATTGCTCCTCACGAATAAGTCACTCTCCTCCCCGCTTCTCACTTCTTCCATAAAGCCTTCTCAGTGGCCCATCTTAGAAGGATGCAAGGATGGGGCTAAGGAAAACTTGTCAGCTGCAGGGCCATTAATTGGGGGAGGAGAAGGAATGGGAAGGGAAGCATCGAGAGAACAAAATTCCACATTTCAATCTATCCTTTTCTCTTGCCTTATTTTTTTTCCTGGTATTGTTAAGTGCTTACTCTACTTACTATACTAAGCACTAGGGTAGGTAAAAACCAATCAGGTTGGACACAATCCATGTCTTGTTGTACTGTACTGTCCCAAGCGCTTAGTACAGTGCTCTGCACATGGTAAGCACTCAATAAATATGATCCACTGACTGACTGACATGAGGCTCACAGTGTTAATCCCCATTTCACAGATGAGGTAACCTGGGTTCTAATCATGGCTCCCCCACTTGTCTGTTGTGTGATCTTGGGCAAGTCATTTAACTTCTCTGTGCCTCAGTTACTTCATCTATAAAATGGGGAATAGGATTGTGAGCCCCATGCGGGGCATGGACTATGGACTACTCCAATGCTAAGTACAGTGTGTGCCACATAGTAAGCACTTAACAATTACCATTAAAAAAAATGACCATTCCTGCTTCTTCTATTAATGCCTGTTCAACCACTCTCTCCTGGCATTTATGTATGTCTCTGCAAAGTAAGTGTTTAGGATTCAATAGTTTGTATACAAATAGAGAGTTTATGTTCCTAGACTGCATTAGTTCCATTTCATATCTACAACAGAACTCTATTTGGAGGCCCAGTTTCAAGCACACCAGCTTCCTGAGGAACATGGGGATTTCCTTAACGAGACCCAGTTTCCGAAGGCCGATTGCCAAAGCTTAATCTGGGTCTGGGCTTGCCAGCCACCTATTCCGGGACCCTGGCCCCCCTTCTTGGGGAAGAGGATCCGCAGGTGGCGGGAGAGTGTTGACAGAGTCTGTGGTGGGAGGCAGGAGATTGATGCCAGCAAGCTGCGGGAAACTGGGGTGAGGAGACACGGCGGCGGACAGCAGTAGCAGGGCTTCTCTGCTCTTCAGATGTCTCCTCCCTTCTGTTCTCCAACGTGCTGGCTGATGGTACATGCGCTCTGTCACGGACGCGGGGCCGGTTTGCTCATTTATTAGCACCTCCACGCGTCTCCCACTTCAAGTTAACTGCTTCCTAGAGCTTTTGCTTCTCCCTTGTCTTCCAGAGGAAGGCAGGTTTGGGTCTAAAGTAATGCCGTATGATAACGAACTGAGGCTTGTTCCAGCAGACGGATGGGCTGGGAGCACAAATCAATTAATCAATGGTATTTATGGAGTGCTCTTTTTATGGTATTTGTTAAGCACTTACTATGTGCCAGAGACTGTTCTAAACGCTGAGGTAGGTACGAGTAAATTAGGTTGGAAACAGTCCCTGTCCCACATGGAGCTCACAGTTTTAATTCCCATTTTACAGATAAGGGAACCGAGGCGCAGATGTCATGTGACTTTCCCAAGGTCACACCGCAGACAAGTGGCAGAGCCAGGATTTGAATCCAGGTCTTTCTGATTCCCAGGCCTACGCTCTATCCACAAGGCCATGCTATTTCTCTGCCCATAATGAGTTTACAGTGTAGAAGGTGAGACAAATATTAATGTGAAGAAATAAGTAATTTAAAATATATAATTTAAAGGTGTGTCTGTAAGTACTAGGGGGTTAGGGGTGGGGTGAATGTCAAATGGCCAAAGGTCACAGATCCAAGTGCACAGAAGACGCAGAAGGGAGAGCGTGCCGGGGAAAAGAGGGGTTAATTGAGAAGGCCTCTTAGAGATATTACCTTAATAATGCCTTGAAAGTGGAGAGATTGGTGGTCTGGAAAAGAAGAAAGCCTTCTGGAGCAGAGAAGTAGAGATCAGATTTAAAGAGAGTCAGGAAGATAGAAGAGAAAAGGCTTAACCTCAGCACTCTCACATACACAGACCTGGGTTCAATCCCGGCTCCACAACTTGCCTGCATTGTTACACTGGCATCTTAACCACTGAATGATTGTCTGATCAGATGGTGGTGCCAGAATCACTTACATTATACAAGTTCCTGAATGGATTGGCCGATGAACAAACACTTAATTCTTAGAAATCAGAAGCTCTGCTGTCCACAGACAACCTGATGTGGCTCCACTCAGACACATTGGATATCTTAGTTACTTAGTTGAAAGAGCCGTGGAACATATGGCTGAATCCAGGGGTGCAATGAAGCTAACTAGCAGGTCATAAGCAAGGCAACTTTCACTTCCATAACCAGCGTTCTAGGCTGCGATGAACTTGTAAACATCAGGGCTGGTTTGATGAGAATGGCTCAGCGTCTAAAGGCCTTCTGGCGTTCACGCAGAGCACAACAAAGCCCGGGTGTGTGACCAAAATTCGCCATGCAAAAGATCACTTACAGGAATTCAAGTAAGTGGTGCCCAGCAAGATTTGAATAATGAAAAACAAATGATGAGCTGACAAAAGGGTAGAGTTCCAAGATGCTGCTGATCAGCAAGGTGCCTGATACCTTGTTTTGATGGCATGAAGGCAGTTCATGGCCCGACGATCAACAGGAAAAGCTGAAATGGGAAGCCTTGCTACCTGTAATGACAACCAGAAGCATGAGACTGTGCACTTCAATGTCTAAGTCATTCTGGTACGATTTGCAATGATGCACTCCGTGGATTTCCACATCCACTCTCTCTTCCGTCTCCAGCATCTCTCATGAGAAGATCTCCCACGTGATTTCAAAATCTACTCTCTCTACGCATGCCTCCAACGCCATCCCTTCTCACATCGAAAAACAGCTGTGCCTATTCTTATTTCCCCCCTGACTTCCATCTTTGACTGCTTTCTTTCTGATTGCTCCTTCCTCTCTGCCTTCAATCTCATGCCTCCCCTATTCTTCCAACAGTCTCCCTGATCTTACTATTATTGCTATTATTTTTTTGTTAAGCACTTACTGTGTGTCAACACTATTCTAAGCACTGGAGTAGATAAACATTTATCAAGTTGGACACAATCCCTATACCTCATGGGGCTCACGGTCTGAAAAGGAGAGAGAACAGACACTGAATCCCCATTTTACAAATGAGGAAACTGAGGCACAGAGAAGAGAAGTGACTTGCTCAAAGTCACACAGTAGGCAACATTAGAACCCAGTTCCTTTGACTCCCAGGCCCGTGATCTATGCATTAGGCCACACTGCTCCTCATGCTGCTCCCCTCCTGTCCAAACTCTGGAAATCGATGGCTAGGTCCTTGTGGGCAGGAACATGTCTCCCAACTCTGTTATATTGTACTCTCCCAAACGCTTAGTACAGTGCTCTGCACACATTAAATGCTCAGTAAATGTGATCTATCGATTGATATCCCCCCCATCTCTACTCCCTCACCCTCCTTTTTGATGGACCAATCAATCAATAATATTGATTGAATGCCTACTATATGCAGCACACTTTCCTAAGCATTTCAGAGAGTATACTACCTCTAAATCCCCAAAGAACCTGCAATCTAGTAGCAGTAAAAAATAAATTATGGATAGGAGAAAATAATAGAGTATAAAGACGTGCATGGAAGTGCTGTGGTGAGGAGTGAGTACCCAACTATTTCTAGACATTTCACAATCCCCAAGGAAATGATAAGAGGTAAAGTCCATGGTCACCAAGGCATCCCTGTTAAATCTAAGAAATCCAGTGGTCCCAAGGTTGCCGTGAATGGTGGAGCAAGTATCCAGCAAAGTATGTCGAGGAAGGGAAACTTGCACCCCAGGAATGTAAAGATGCCAATTACTGACTGTAGAAATACAGAGGAAATTGCGAACAGCAACGATTACCATCCTATCTCTCTTCTAGCACTTGGATGGCAAAGATTTTGGCAAATAAGTTCACTATTGAAATAGCTAAAAGATATTGCTAGAATGCCAGTGTGGTGTTTGTTGACAAGCACCATACTAAGCACAAGGGTAGATAAAAGATCATCAGGACAGACAGTCTCTGCCCCTCATGGGGGCTCACAGTCTACATAGGAGGCAGTAGAATTTAATCCCATTTCACAAATTGACAGAACTGAGATGCGAAGTTAAAATGACTTGCCTGAGGTTACCCAGCAGGCAATGATGATGATGATGATGATGGCATTTATTAAGTGCTTACTATGTACAAAGCACTGTTCTAAGCACTGGGGAGGTACAAGGTGATCAGGTTGCCACATGGGGCTCACAGTCTTAACCCCCATTTTACAGCTGAGGAAACTGAGGCCCAGAGAAGTGAAGTGACTTGCCCAAAGTCACACAGCTGTCAAGTGATGGAGTCGGAATTTGAACCCATGACTTCTGACTCCAAAGCCCGTGCTCTTTCCACGGAGCCACGCTGCTTCTGGCAAGTGGCTGAACCGGGATTAGAATCCAGATCCTTTGATTTCCAGGCCCATGTTCTTTCCACTAGGCCAGGCCGCTTCTGGTCTGACTGTGGATGACATTCGTCATCAGAGAGATCCAGAAAGGAATTCAGGAAGTCAGACTGTAGTTTTCACCCCATCCATTCTCTGACCTGATGAAAGATTTCAACATGCTTCCTTCATCCCGTTGGCAGCTCTTCAGGAAATGTGTCCACCTAGACAAATTCTTCCAGGTCATCCAGTCATTCGGTGACTGGGTATGCTTGCCAAGGTCAAAGATTTTGGGAAATTCTCAGAATCATTTACCATTGACCGTGCACCTAACAAGATCACTCTGTTGTTGCTTAGCTCACCTTCTCAGCAAAGCGGCTATACGGATGTTCATGTTTATTATTATTATTATATTTGTCAAGAGCTTAATATGTTCTAAGCACTTGGGTAGGTACAAATTGATCAGGTTGAACACTGTCCCTGTCCCACATGGGGCTCACAGTCTGAGTAGGAGGAACAGATATTTAATCCTCATTTTACAGACGAGGTAACTGGGGCACAGAGAAGTGAAGTGACTTGCCCAAGGTCAGGCAGCAAGCAATTGGCAGAGCCTGGATTAGAACCCACATCCTCTGACTCCCAGGTCCTTGATTTTCCCACTAGGCCACGCTGCTTTTTTGCTGGATAGAAGGGCCATTTTTAATTGTCCCAAATGTTCAAAAACCAAAGCCACCCATCTTCCAGGATGTTGTTCATTCTGTGAAGACGACTACTTCTGTTGGTTACTCAAAAGCCTTGAAGATGCTCACTCTGCAGTGGACTGCTTTGCAGGAACAACAACGATAATGATAATATTTGTTAAGCACCCACTATGCGTCAAGCACTGTTCTAAGCACTGGGGAAAATACAAGACAGTCAGGTCAGACACAGTCCCTTTCTCACACAGGGCTCGCAATCTAAGTAGGAAGGAGAACAGATATTTTGAATCCTTATTTTACAGTTGAGGTAACTGAGGCACAGAGAAGTTAAGTGACCTGTCCAAGATCAGACAGCAAGCATGTGGTGGAGTCCGGATTAGAACCCGATACTTCTGATTCCCAGGACTACACTCTTTCCACTAGGTCATGCCACTCCTCACAGAATAGTAACTTGTTTTGGTCTTTATAGTCAAGATAAAATGACAGCAGAAGTTCCCAAACACTATTTGTTCGAACTCAATCACATGTCTGGCAACAAACCCTATATTCTCTAGATTCGGATTTGCTGGGCTGGGCATTTACTATGCTTGCCAAATGGAAGATTGCCCGAATAATAATGACCAGGAAGTGATTATGTCAAGCACTTTGAGGTCTACTTTCTAAATCGGTGAGCACATTTTGAGTAGTTGGGGACAATCTGTCCAGAATAATCTGTGATTACAGCCACATGAAGGAAAACCAGTAATAGATTGTGGCTTTGTCTCAGCAGTGCCAGGGCAGGAATGTTGGGTCTTTGGACATATGCATCATCTGCAGCTGGAGACGCATAGTGGTATGGGAATTACTATGTTTTAAAGGTTCTGACCCAAGAGCAGAAACCTATATCTATTATAATCATCATCATCATTATGGTATTTGTTAAGGGCTTACTATGCATCAAGCAAGCACTTTTTAAATTGCTGGGTTAGATACAGTTCATCAGGTCAGACACAGTCCCTGTCCCACAGTCTAAGTAGGAGGAAAAACAGGCATCGAATCCCCATTTTACAGTTGAGGAAACTGAGGCATGGAGAAGTGAAGTGACTTGCCCAAAGTCACAGAGCAGGCAACATCCTCTGAGCCCCAGGCCTGTGCTCTTTCCCTAGACTGCTGTCTACCTACCTACCTATCTATCATCATCATCAATCGTATTTATTGAGCGCTTACTGTGTGCAGAGCACTGTACTAAGTGCTTGGGAAGTACAAGTTGGCAACATATAGAGACAGTCCCTACCCAACAGTGGGCTCACAGTCTATCTACCTACCTGTCGATCAATCAATCAATCATTAACTAGAGGAACCAACATAACCGTCCTATCCCAGGCGGAAACAATAATCCGCACGCCTGTAGGCCAAATCTTGTCACAAGATGGAACATCTTCTTACTACTCAAAAGACAAGTCTCCATCTCTTTCATCTCCTCTATTTTCATTTCCAATTCCATCGGCCTATTAGCGGTCTTCTCTTATAATCTCCGTGTGTCTTTGGTCATTGGAATGGTAATGATTATTCAGCTCAAAATGGGTCTGTGGAACTGCCAACCTAACAGAATGGGTAGGTGTTCTTTTGCGATGCCAGGTTGATTTTCCCTTCAGCAATATGGTGGGATGGCAAAGCTGAAGAGATCCAGGGATGGGCTGACTTTGTCACCAAAATGAAGACTTTTACTCATCACTAATAGGACCTCTGTGGATTTATACACCTTTCTTCTGCAGCATTTTTGATGATGGAATCCCCTCATCATAAGTGGAATTCCAGGCCTTGCCTCCCCCTAAATGGGAGGAGGCCCTTCCAGGATTAGGAAAACTGGCAAAATGTGAAAGTGTGACTCTAGTGCTGATTTTAGAGGAAGTAACCTTTGCAGACAAAGCCATGAAATCTCAGAAAGCATCGGGATCTGCTGGCATTCATGCAGAAATCTACAAGCTGATGAGGAGAAACTAATTCTCAGATGTCTGCCTGAGCTGTTCCTCAACATATGGACCACTGAGGAGATATTGCGAGACAGCAAAGATGCCACTGTAATTACTGTCTTTGAGAAGAAACAGTGGGGAGGCGACTGAAAACAACCAGCAGGTCTCCCTGCTTTCCATTACAGGCTAGAGTCCTGGGACGTGTGGCTGGGGGAATGGAACAGGGTCTGAGAATGAGCAGGGGAGCAGGGGTCTTCTTACCCTCAAATCATCCCCACCCCATCAAGAGACCAAAGGCAATTTGGGGTGGTGGAAAGGGGACGGTGGTCCAAGTCTATGGTCTTCCTTGGGGGCTGGGAACTTGTCTGCCAATTCTGTTGTACTGTAATTTCCCAAGCACTTAGTCAATATTCTACAAACAGCAAGCACTCGATAAATACAATTGATTGATTGATTGAGAGATGTTGAGTTGGGAATCCCATGGGGCCACAAGGGGGACTTGTACCGTAAGACTAGGATCTGCTTGGTGGCAGTAGCTGAGAAATACTCTTCTGCAAATGGTTCACTCATTCATTCAATGGTATTTATTGAGTGCTTACTGTGTGTAGAGCACTGTACTATGACATCATTTTATCCAAACTGTGCACATGAGCATCGTGATCTGATGATGTCATGCAGAGAGTGGAGGAGTCTCACTACCCCTAGTTGACTTCAGCATCCATCTCCCCCCTTAACTCCTTGAGGTCAGAGATCATGTCTCTTAATCCTCTTGTACTCTCCCTAGCTCGTAGACTGTTCTTTGCACACAGTAAGCACCCAATAAATACTATGGATTGAAAGATTGATCAATTGATTGATTAGCTGATTTGTTCCTGTCTCAGAAGGACCAAATGTCAGAAGCTGGCTCTGCCTACTGGGCTTGCCGAAATGGAAGCTTGCTTGGATAAAGTTTCTCATCTCTCTTCCTGTGCTCCATTTTTCAGTAGCTACTCAAACTAGCTCTTCTATGCTCTTTGGGCTGCAAAATGCAGAACCAGTTACTATAGCAGCACAGGTCTCAGTCCTTCATAATCTTGATTTTTATGAATTACTTTTTTTATGCTCAAAGGCAATTTACAGAGCTGGATTTCTTCATTAGTTTAGAAGTTGAAGTTTGGCTTGTGACAATTCAGGTATGTGTAACAAAGAAGTCTGAAGGTCCTCTCTCTGTCTATGACTTGCTAAACAAAATACCAATTGTGTCCTTTGTTCATGCTTCAATATCACATTGGAATCATCTATTGTGTTTTTATCTAAAATAGTTTCAGCTGCATCAAGCTTTTGCATAAACTATCAAAATAAACCTGAGCAAAAATTGAGAAATTCTTTTCAAAGGAAAAGTTACACCTTTTGTCACAAAGCCTCCCCTATTCTTATTTTGGAGACTCAGTAGACAACAAATCTAGGCAAATTAATTGCTCACTTTAAACCTCTGGGCTATGAAAGAAGTGTCATGTTAGCAAGTGGAAGCATAACTGTGCCAGAGAAGGAGCTGGGTCTTGATCAGAGCTGGGGGAATTAGAGAATGAAAGAGGGCATTCACACCCGGCAGTTTAAATGTTTCTTTCTAGACTGGAAGTTCGTTGTAGGCAGGGAACACATCTACCAACTCTCTTATATTGAACTCTCCCAAGTGCTTAGTGCAGTGTTCTGCACACAGTCAGCCCTCAATAAATATGATTGATTGATTGATTTCTGCAAAAAAGATGGAAAAACGTATCAGTTAGGGACATTTTAACCCAATAGAAGCTTATCTAACTGTTCTTTGTTTTTGATGTCCCTAGTAATGGTGAGATCCTACCCATGCATGCAAGTGTGGCTCAAAAGATCAATGTGCAACCAACCAGCCTTGTTTGCTACCAATCTCCTTGTCCCATTGCTTAACTTTGTTGCCTTTCTCTCCTTCCTACCCCCACTCCCTCTTCCTATCTTGAGTCTTGGGGATTTCAAACTCAGTGTTGATGATCCCTCTGACCCTCTGGCCTTCCACCTCCACACACTACATGAAGCAGTATGGTGTAGTGGATGGAGCACGGGCCTGAGATTCAGAAGGTCATGGGTCCTAATCCCGGCTCCGCCACTTGTCTGCTGCGTGACCTTGGGCAAGTCACTTCACTTCTCTGTGCCTCATCTGTTACCTCATCTGTAAAGTGGAGATGTTCGCCCCTCTACTTAGACTGTGAGCCCCACGTCTACCCCGGCGCTTAGTATAGTGCTTGGCACATAGTGAGCGCTTAACAAATACAACAATTATTAAAGCTGCTGCTATTTCCAGCTTTAATCTTTGTGGGTTAAGTAGGAAGCTGCACCCTGGCCTCTAGGACCAACGGGAAGTGGGAGAGGATGGAAGTCAGTGACTGGCAAAGACTTCCACCTCCAGCCAGCCACTAGTCTTCCTCATACAGAGCTCTTCTACTATTTTCTTCTGCCAGCCTTTGGGGAGCAGAGCTGGTGCCTGATAGCCTAAGATTAGCATCAACGTAGTCAATTTCAGCTATTCTTGATGAACTCTCTTCCTCCCTTCAAAGCCTACTGAGAGCTCACCTCCTCCAAGAGGCCTTCCCAGACTGAGCCCCCTTTTTCCTCTCCTCCTCACCGTCCCCCCACCCTACCTCCTTCCCCTCCCCACAGCACCTGTATATATGTTTATACAAATTTATTACTCTATTTATTTTACTTGTACATATTTACTATTCTATTTATTTGTTAATGATGTGCATTTCGCTTTAATTCTATTTGTTCTGACGTCTTGACACCTGTGCACATGTTTTGTTTTGTTGTCTGTCTCCCCCTTCTAGACTGTGAGCCTGTTGTTGGGTAGGGACCGTCTTTATACGTTGCCAACTTGTACTTTCCAAGTGCTTAGTACAGTGCTCTGCACACAGTAAGCACTCAATGTGGTAGTCGTTTCTCCACTTCAATGAAAAATTTGTTCAATTTAGGTTGAACAGTATCCCTCTTTGCTTCTTAAAGCAGTGTGTAGGAGGCTAAAGCCTTCTGAATAACTGCTCACTTTTTAATTACTTCGAGGTCTTCTTCAGTACTATTTTTATATTCATTCTTTTTTTTGACAATTGGTGGCAGATTCTTTTAACCCTTAGATTTTAGCAGGTGGTGCAGAAACCCTAACTTCTTCATCTGTTTGGCGAGCCTCACCATGATGGATTGGATAGTAGGGGTTCGATGAGGTCTTTGTTGGCTGATTCCTTTAAAATGAGATGAAATGAATTTATTGACATCTGTGTGATTTTTTCTAAAATAAGTTACTTCCAGTTGAATGACATCTTTGGTTATATGTTCAGGGGTCTCTTCAGTTATACACTGTACACAAACTATGGGAACACCTTCCCTGAAAAATCCATTCACTGCTGAGCATTTGATCTAAGTTCAGTGTGGAGAGGACAAGAAGGGATTTATTTGTCCAAAACTCTGTGCTGGAACTTTAGAGTGGTCAAGTGTATACATGGGGTAGCACACTAAAAAAAAAAATAATGGTATTTGTTGAGCACTTACTATGTTTCAAGCACTATTCTAAGCACTGGGGTAGATATCAGATTGGACACAGTATCCGTCCCAACTGGGGCTCACAGTCCAATTAGGAGGGAGGACAGGTTTTGAATCCCCATTTTACAGTTGAGGAAACTGAGGCCCAGAGAAGAGACTTGCCCAAGGTCACTCAGCAAGACGTTGGCAGAACTAAGATTAGAACCCAGGTCCTCTGACTCCCAGACCCACTAGGCAGGGTGGTTGTGTTGTGATGTGGTTGTAACCCAGGGTATGTCTGAAGATGGCTGCATTTTATTTTCAGAGACAATGCTACTGATGTTCAGGCCCAGTTGATGTTTAGGAGTGTGATTGGAAAGACCAGTGCGGGATCAACACTCATCCAATCAAACGATAGTATTTATTGAGCTTCTATTGTTGGCATAGCACTATACTAACCATTCATTCATTCATTCATTCAGTCGTATTTATTGAGCGCTTACTGTGTGCAGAGCACTATACTAAGTGCTTGGAAAGTACAATTCAGCAACAGATAGCGACAATCCCTACCCAACAACGGGCTCACAGTCTAGAAGGGGGGAGACAGACAACAAAACAAGGCAAGTAGACAGGAATCAATAGCAGAAATAGAATTATAGATATAGACACATCATTAATAAAATAAATCGAATAATAAATATGTACATATATACACAAGTGCTGTGGGGAGGGGAGGGAGTCTGGGGAGGACAACAGAGTCAGTATTTGTGATGTCTGCCCTCGAGGAGTTTAAAATCTAACAGAGGAGGCAGTCACTAAAATGATTTCCAGATAGGAGGAAGAAGATAAAGTGGATTTTTTAACGTTATTTTTAAAGTGCTTACTATGTGCCAGGCACTGTTCTAAGCATTTGGTTACATACACGAGTTAGTACTTATCAGGGTATGTGAGACGTGTACAGAAGTGCTACAGATGGTTGTGGGTATACAAATGTGTAGTTGGAGCAAAAATTCTGGTGGCCTTTGGTGTGATATTACCTGAGGAGAACAGAAATTAATTGGGGAAGAAGGAGATGGGGGGGGGGGGGGGGGGGGGGGGGGGCGGCAGTTCCAGGCAACAAGAGGGGTCTGAGGAAGAGTTTTTGCAGTGTTGACACATTTTGACACCTGTCTACATGTTTTGTTTTGTTGTCTGTCTCCCCCTTCTAGACTGTGAGTGAGCCCGTTGTTGGGTAGGGACCGTCTCTATATGTTGCCGACTTGTACTTCCCAAGCGCTTAGTACAGTGCTCTGCACACAGTAAGTGCGCAATAAATACGATTGAATGAATAAGGCTAGATCTTGGCCACACTAATGGATTGGTTCCACAAAGGGGTTTCTCTCTGTTTTCGAGACTGAATCTCAGCATGCCAGTCTTCATGAAGCATTTGCTCTAAGGGGAATGGCCTCTGTCCCAATTCCAGGCCCCAAGAGTGGTCTGTGCGCCACACTGGTCTCTAACAGATCCTCTCGTTTGAGATGACACTTCATTTTGGATACAACTCTGGTTTCTTCAAGACAAAATTTTATGTAATTTGAGAAAGCAGAGTGTTCCTAAGCCATGTTTCCAAAGGTGTTTGCTCCCGCAGTTCTGAGGACATTGGGGAATTTTGCAGTGGTGCAGGGCTTGTGAGGTCCCAAGTTCTTTCCTTCTCAATAGATCCCTCCTCGGGGAAATTGCTTAATTTGCAGGGCCTGTGGGGTTTTTCATTTCCTTAGTAACAAAGAGAAAACCTTCGAATCCCAAATGTGTGAAAGGCACTACCATTCTTCCCGACTCACAAGCCTGCAACTTTGGTGTCATCCTTGACTCTGCTGTCTCATTCACCCTACATATCCAATCTGTCACCAAAACCTGCCGATCTCACCTTCACAACATCGCCAAGATCTGCCCTTTCCTCTCCATCCAAAATGCTACCTTGTTAGTACAGTCACTTATCCTATCCCGACTGGATTACTGCATCAGCATCCTTTCTGATCTCCCAACCTCCTGTCTCTCCCCGCTTCAGTCTATACTTCATTCTGCTGCCCAGATCATCTTTGTGCAGAAATGCTCTGCACACGTTACTCCCCTCCTCAGAAATCTCCAGTGGCTGCTGGTCAACCTACAAATCAAGCAAAAACTCCTCACTCTCGGTCACAAGGCTCTCCATCACCTCGCCCCCTCCTACCTCACCTCCCTTCTCTCCTTCTACAGCCCAGCCCTCACCCTCCGCTCCTCTGCCGCTAACTGTGTCTCGTTCTCTCCTGTCCTGCCGTCGACCCCTGGCCCACGTTCTACCTCTGGCCCAGAATGCCCTCCCTCCTCACATCTGCCAAACTAGCTCTCTTCCCCCCTTCAAAGCCCTACTGAAAGCTCACCTCCTCCAGGAGGCCTTCCCAGACAAAGCCCCCCTTCTCTTCTGCTCCTCCTCCCCTCCCCATCACCCCAACTTGCTCTCTCTGCTCTACCCCCCTCCCCGCCCCAGAGCACTTGTGTATATATGTACATTTTTATTTATTCTATTTATTTTAATATTAACAATAATAATGATGATGACATTTGTTAAGAGCTTACTATGTGCCAAGCCCTGTTCTAAGCGCTGGGGTAGATACGAGGTTATCAGGTTGTCCCACGTGGGGCTCACAGTCCTAATTCCCATTTTACAGATGAAGGAACTGAGGCACAAAGAAGTGAAGTGACTTGCCCAGGCTCACACAGTAGACAAGTGGTGGAGGTGGGATTAGAACCCACATCCTCTGACTTCCAAACCTGTGCTTTTGCCACTAAGCCATGCTGCGTCTCAAAGATGTGTATATGCCTATAATTCTATTTATTTATATTGATGCTATTGATGCCTGTTTACTTGTTTTGAAATCTGTCTCCCCCCTTTTAGACTGTGAGCCCGTTGTTGGGTAGGGACTGTCTGTATATGTTGCCGACTTGTACTTCCCAAGTGCTTAGTACAGTGCTCTGCACACAGTAAGCGCTCAATAAATATGATTGAATGAATGAATGAATGAATAAGGTTCCCACTGGGCTCAGTTTTATCAAGAGATCCCCTGACTATCTGACATAACTTACATGGGTAATTTCATTTATTTCTCTAAGTAAAAAAGACAAAAAGTGATGAACACGCTATTGCTTTTTCAGTTCTTTGTCAGCAGATTGCCATCTCTAATCTGTCATGAATTTCTCCCTTTCGCCCATGTAAAGGATATTCATTCGTTCATTCATTCATATTTATTGAGCACTTACTGTGTGCAGAGCATTATACTAAGCTGTTGTATTGGAAAGTACAATACAACAATAGAGAGAATCTCTGTCCACATGCAAGACAGTTTTGAAAGTTTCTCTTCATTTTTTTCCAAAGGGATGCTTTCTGAGTTAATGGCTTTGAAAAATGTTTCTTTTTCAAAGTGCGGCAATAACACTGACCTCAATCTGTAATAAGCTAGTAACAGGCAACAGAGCAGAATTCCAGAAAGCTGCACTGTTCCCACCCACTCCCATAGGGCAGAGCCTGCAATAGGAAGAGCAATCTGTGATTTGGAGCTGGAGTTGGAGTTGGAGATCGATCAACTCCTAAATACTTTTCTATGGGCACAGGTTCTCAGTCCTGAGAATTTCAGGGCCTGAAGGCTCATCCATCATTCCTGATGGGAAATTCCATCAAAGTGCTGTTATTGAAGATTTTTCAGAACTTTAATAGTGAAAGATTAATCGTTGTTTCAGTGCCAATGCCCACCATTTTCCAACCCTTCAACTGTGTCGTTCCCCATATTTTGTGACTTTCCAATCCCCAGATATCTTTGTGCCTCTGTCTATATTTGTCCAGCTGAGAAAGCAGTGGTATTTAGGAAGTGTAGCCTGGACTGTCAAAAATGGAAATGAATCTTCACCGAAGCTATAAAGTATGCTGTTACAAAGAAGTCATTTTGTTTTATCTAATCTCGTTCTGTGACAGAATGGCAGGTCCAGGATTGAAGGGAGACATTAGAAATGATTTATCTTGACTTCAGCAAAGCTTTCCAAACAACCTATTCATCAGTGACCTGGGAAGCTCGATCCCAGACCGCACGATCGCTGAGTGGATTGGAGTTATGTACTCAAGGGTCAATTTCGACTTGACATTTTGACAAGTTTCTCCATCTCGATAACTTGATGGGTCATCCAATGAGGATGGAACCTGCTCATTAATACATGTAGATGTTATTCAGTCATGAAGACTGGGTAAAGCTGGGGAGTTGTTAACACTTTTAAAACAGGACTGGAGTTTGGACTGATGGTAAATTGCAGGAGTGGTCAGAAACCAGCACAGTGAGTTTTGGTGGGAATAAATGTGGAGAGAAACATCTTGCGGTCATAGAAGCAATGTCCTTGGCATCTTAAGGGTTTTGGGTCCATACTGTCATTTCACCCTCCCAGCACCTGTCTTCATAAGGTAAATTCACTCTCTGTCACAGATCTAACTTCTGTGTCCACAGCACTTTTGAATGCTGTTGGCCAGCTGAGGATGTGTGTGTGTGTGTGTGTGTGTGTGCATATGCATGTGCACATGTGTCTGTGTGTGTGTATGGATGTGCGCTGATGAGTCCCCCTTTCCCATATTTCAGCCCATCATTCACTCCACACTAACAACACAAAATCAGTCCTTGTGGTAACACCCAGGTAAAGGAACGGGACGAAGGGGAACTGCATTCTTCCAAAGGAAGCCGAGCACGAAAGGCAATCCATCTCTGTTTTGACTGAAGAATCCATGATGCCATGAGGCAGAAATAAGGGTACCACCTGAGAGAGCCATGAGAAAGTTCTCCAGAGTGAGCGTCAAATTGCCCTCCTCAGCCTCTCTCCAGGGAATGACCTAACCTCCCAGCTGAATTGGTGTACATTATTTGATCCAATAAAGCCCAGCAGGGTGATTAGCCACCACCTCCCACTGAGGGCTTGTTGCCAATTTGGTGTTTCTCAGCCTCCTCTGGGACTTCTGATGGTCTCTGGGAGAGCTGGGAGAACTGCTGTGGGGGAGGGGAGAGGTAGAATGGCCTCTCCTTGCCCACCTCTCCCTCTCAGAGTTCCCTGGGCTGGACCCCCAAGGTTACCGGTGGAGCAGAGCCGATCTCCTGTAGGGTAAAGTCCGTGCCCTTACTCTTACTGTCCCCTCATTACTCTCTTCAACTTCTTCCTCTCTGCTGACTCCTCTGCCCCCTCTGGCTTCTCCCCAACATCCAAGTCTTCTTTGCCTTCACCTCCCTGTCCTTTCTTTCCTGTGTAAACTCCTCTAATCAATCAATCGATGGTATTTATTGAGAGCTTACTATGTGCAGAACACTATGTTAAGTGCTTGGGAGAGTACAATATAACAGAAATAGCAAAAGTGTCCCCTGCCCAGGACCAGCTTACAGTGTAGAGGGAGTTGCATATACCCCGACTCCACTTCCTCTCTTTCGTCCCTCTTTCAGCGCCCTGACAATCTAGATTTCTTCTTCTTCATCCGGCTGACATTATGATGTAAAAGTTTCCAGTGACTCCCTCCCTAGCCAACAAAATTGCTTCGTTGTTCATGCTAATACTCGTTAATCATTCTGTTATTTTGGACATGGTTTCCATCTAGAAACTCTCTTGGGGTTCATCCTCATTCTCTGCCTCACCCCCACCTTGGTTTCCTTGTGTAATAATAATAATTGTGGTGTTTGTTTTCTAACCTGTTCCTTTATCTGAAGGTTTCCTGGCTACTCTTTACCCTTTAGCCTCATGCTGTTTAGAATTTCCACGCTCTGTCTGAAGTGCTCTCTTCACTTGTTTTGCTGAACCATGTCTCTTCCCCTTTTCAGAGCCCTCCTAAAGAGTCACCTCTACCAGGAAGCATTCCCTAATGAACCCCTCCTGCCTTTCTGACTATGCCAACCCATCAGCCACTCCACACTAATTGATTATTGATTCACCTGGGCTTATTATTCATAGTGTCTCACTCAACTTTGTCAATTTGTGTCTACTTTGCCCCAGACTCCATTTTGAATGTAATAATAATAATATTTGTTAAGCACTAACTATGTACCAAGCACTATACTAAGCACTGGGGTAAGATACAAGCAAATCAAGGTGGACACAGTCCCCTTCCCATGTGGGACTCAAAGTCCCAATCCTCGTTTTACAGATGAGGTAACTGAGACACAGAGAAGTGTAATGACTTGCCCAAGCTGTGTGATCTGGGTTCTGGCTCCCAGGCCTGTGCTCTATCTACTGTGTCATGCTGCTTCTAAGCTTCTTGAGGGCAGGTAACTGTGTCTTTGTCTTTTGCATTTTTTTAAGGTATTTGTTAAACACTTACTATGTGCCAGGCTCTTTACTAAGTGCTGGGTTAGATACAAGCTAATCAAGTTGGACTCAGTCCCTGTCCCACATGAGGTTCACAGTCTTAGTCTCCATTTTCCAGATGAGGTAACTGAGGCACAGAGAAGTTAAGTGACTAGCCCAGAGTCACACAGCAGACAAGTGGAAGAGTCAGGATTAGAACCCAGGTCTTTTTGACTCTCAGGCCCGTGTCCTATTCACTGGGTGACACTGGCTCAAACCCCTAGTATAATGCTCTGTGCTCAGAGTCAATAAATCCAGGCCGATCTTTAACACAGAACTCTCCTTGAAAAATTTTGGATAAAGGTGAAATCACACTGTAGTATTTTCACTTTGATCTACTTTGTGCCCACAGCCATTTCTTCAGGACTGCTTTGGGTTTTATCCAGACCAATTCACGTTGTCAGAAGACTGCTCTCTAGCAGAGACACGTAATGGAAACACCTGCTGAAGAAGAACTCACTGTACTGCTGAGGGACTCTCCCTCTGGGCTTGGTCCTGAGATTCAAGAAGGAAAACTTGCGTGGACAAACTGGTAATAGCGACGGTGGTTTACGCGGCACCTCTTGAACTCTCTTGTCCCTCCAGGCATGTTTCCTCTGGGGTCTGAAGTGCTACAAACAAGCAGGCGGTCAGGGAAGAAGCAGATTGCCAAGTGCATGCAATGAGTTTGTATGTGTAGGGTTCAGTTTTGTCCAAAATGATTACATCATAGTGCCTATGTTGTGCTGTGGTGTCATGACCTGGCTGGACATTGCCTTGGTAGCATCAAACAGAAACTCCTTAAGGCTTTAAGGCTGTCATTCAGCAATCCCCCTCTTACTTTACCTCACTAATCTCCTTCCACAATCCAGCCCTCACGCTTCACTCCTCCAACACCAACCTCTTCACTTTACCTTGATCTCGCCACTGACCCCTTGTCGCCATGCTCCCTCTGATCTGGAACTTCTTCCCCATTCGAGTATGAAGACCACGACTCTCCCCACCTTCAAAACCCTCCTAAAATCATATTTCCTCCAACTGGTCTCTGACTAGGCCCTCGTTCCTCCTATTTGCCTTTCCATCTACGTAGGAAGGATGAGGGAACTGAGGCACAGAGTGTTTGAGGGACTAGAAATTGAGCTTGAGAGGTCCTACGGCCAATGGTATTCAAACTGTACGTATGGGGAGTACTGGAAGGAGCAGGAGAATAGTGTAGAGCAGGCAGTTCCTGGCAGTAACACAAAAAGGCCACAAAACAGTAAATAGAACACAAAAGGATGATGGGATTTGGACAGTTAGAGGCACGAGAGAAAGGACAATAGGGTTAAAACAAAGGTCATCCCATCACCATCAGGAAAACTATTGATATTGGCCACATTGAAGGCCAATTGAACAACTTTCCACATTTTATTCTCTGGGCAATCAGCCTGACCCAACCATGACCCTTTAGCGAGGACTGCATAAACTTCTGACCAGGAGACACCCCAAAATATGCGGACACACCTCAGGAATGCCCCAGACCGCTCCACTCCAAATGATCTCAGAGTTGAGGAAACCCACCTTCAGGGAGGAACCGGGGATGGGCGAGGATTGTTGGAGAGGGTAAAAATGAAGGCTGGGGTCCACTGATCCCTACACCAGTGAAAAGGTGAGTCAGTACACTACATTACTGTGGGCCTCTTGACGTCCTCTTGTTCTTGGATTGGCAATTATGTTGGGGCAATGGGCAGGTTCTCTCCCATTTTTGTGGGGGTTCTCTTAAAGGGACCCCTGTACCTTGCTGATGGGAGGCAGTTGTCGGCAATGCAGAGAAGTTAAGTGATTTGCCCAAGGTCACACAGTAAGCAAACGGCAGAACCGGGAAGAGAATCCGGGCTCTGTCATTCCTGGGCCTCCACTTTTTCCATTAGGCCACACCGCCTCTCTGTTAATATGGATTTTGTCTCATGGTTTTAACTCCCACCTCTTTGTGGCTGATTCTCAGATATCCATCTTTAGCCCTGACTGTTCACCTGTTCTACAGAGATATTTCCCTCTACATGGCCTGTCCCCATTTCAAACTTAGCTGAAATTTCCATCTCCCTCCTAAACACTCTCTTTCCCCACAACTTTCCCTCACCGTCGATCACATCCCCTTCCTCTCTGTCCCCAAAGCTCTGACTACCTCGGCATAGACTTTGACTCTTTCACAGCAAATCTCTCCCCTCCTCTCCTACCTGACTATATGACGCTAAGATGACTGTACCAAGCTCCTTACTAATGTCTCTCTGCCTCTCCTGATGCCTGAATAATTTTCCTAAAATGTCAACCGGAAGTCATCCGGTCCCTCGTCAAAAGGTCTCCTCCAAGGCCTCCCATTTCCACTTTCAGAAAACATAGACTTGATTTCATAGACTACTTTGCCCTTTGGTTTCACAGGCCACTGCCCTTTTCTCTTGCTACGCTCCAGCTCCAGACCAGTGTCCGATGGGCAAGTTCAATTCTTTCTTCCACTTAGCTCTCTCACTTCCACACAGTTGTTCATACCATCTCCCTACCTGGGAAGTCCTCTCCATTCAGTGTCATCAAACCACACCTCCTCTGTTCTGCATTGAGTTGTGAAATAGAGTATGCATGCAAGAGGAAATGTTTTCATAACCTCTAGGATCACTTACCAACAGTGTTAAGGATTTAAGGGTTATAACTCATAATAATAACAATGGTACTTCCTAAGTGCTTACTATGTGCTAAGTACTTACACTGTACTAAGCACTCCGGTAGTCACAAGATAATCAGATTGGACCCAGTCCCTGGCCCACATGGGGTCTCCAGGTCTAAGTAAGGTAGAAACAGTAAGACAAAAGACAGTTACCAGCTCCCCGTGCCCTCAGAGGAAAAGGAGGAGAAATGAGCCTGAATAGCAGCATGAGGGATGTAGGTTAGGTATGAGGAATGGATTTTCAACATTGTGTGCGATATCAGATATTGAAATGTCTCTCTGAGGGAGGTTGTGAAATCTCACTTCATCTAAGCCTTTTAAAACAACAGCTGGGTTGGTGTAGGTGTGCCTCTTTCAAAGATGGAGGGTGAGTAGGAAGTCTGGAATGTAATAGTTCAATATTCAAGGGTGGATTTCAGGGTGGGGGAAGGGTGGAGGTGTGCGAGGGTGTGTGTGTGTGTGTGTCCTCTGTCCCTACTCCTTAGAGCTGCTGGGAGCTCCATGTGGGATGGGAATTGTGTCCAACTTTTTATTTATTTTTCAGTTGTAGTCATTAAGCACTTCCTATATATCAGGCACTCCAGGCACCATACTAAGCCCTGGAGTAGATACAAGATCATCAGATTGGACACAGTCCCCGCCCACATTGGGCTCACAGTCTAAATTGGAGGAAGGAGGATTTAATCCCCATTTTAAAGATGAGGTAACTGAAACACAGAAAAGTTAAATGACTTGCCCCAGGTCACACAACAGACACGCATGCTCCTAAATGCTCGGGAGAGGACAATACAGTAGAGTTGGTAGACATAATCCCTGCCCTGAATGAGCTAATTTCCTGTCATCTCTGCATCCCCAATCCAAAACCTCCCACCCACTCCTGCTGACTGAGCAACCTTCAGGACAGTGGCAACAGTTGTGTGTGACCCCTAACCCCTCACCCCATCCCCGTGCCCCTGCCCTGGGCATCCGAGCCTGGTCCCCTCCCGGGGCTGGACCACCCTATGGCTCAGGGGGCACAGGCTCTGCTGGACGGGGGTGGGCAGCCATGGACCTGCCCCTGACCTGCTGGTCTGCTCCCTCACCCCCCAGCATGCCCCTGCCCTTCTCTCTTCGCACCCCCAGCCATCGGCTCTGAACCTTCTCTCCCACCCCCGTCGGTGGGGTCACTACCGGTGGGATCGCTGAGGCCCGGCCGGGTTCTCGCCCCTTCTCGCCCAAACCCTCAGGACCTTGGTAAGTGGAGGGACCCGACCAGATGGGGCTGGGGAGGGGGGCTTGGGGAGCCCAGGGGAGAGTGGGGAGGCTGCTGATCCCTTTGTTTGTGGAGGGTGGGGGGGTGTGCCCTCGGAGATTTTGGCGGGGGGGGGGGCTGCTGTCAGGGGATGGGTTTGAAGGGGAGTGTCTCACCTTCACTCTGGACTTTTGTTTCCCTTTCTGTCTCTCCTGGGGTCCGTTATGGGCTCTGTATTTGTTTCTGTGTGTTAGACACTCTCTGCCTGTCTCTTTATCTGAATGTCTTTCTCTCTGTGTGTGTGTGTGTGTGTGTGTGTGTGTGTGTGAGAGAGAGAGAGAGAGAGAGAGACACTCGCTACACATCTCTGTGTCTCTGTTTGAATGTTTTCCCATGTGCTTGTTTGTGTGAGACACTCTCTATGCATCTACCTCTATGCATCAACTTGTACTTCCCAAGTGCTTAGTACAGTTTACTGCACACAGTAAGCGCTCAATAAATATGATTGAATGAATGAATGAATCTACCTGTCTGTCCGAGTGTGTGTGTGTGTGTGTGTGTGTGTGTGTGTGTCTGATACTCTCTAGGCATCTCTCTGCCTGTCTGAATCTTTCTGTGTATGTGTATGTGACACTTTCTATGCATCTCTCTACCTTTGAATGTATTCGTGTGTGTGTGTGTGTGTGTGTGTTTGTGATACTCTCTATGCATCTCTCTGCATGTCTGAATCTTTCTGTATGTGTGTGACACTTTCTATGCATCTCTCTACCTTTCTCTCTGAATGTCTTTCTGTGTGTGTGTCTGTGTGTGTGTGTGTGTGTGTGACACTCTGTATGCATCTCTCTACTGTCTGCCTGAATGTCTTTCTTGTGTGTGTGTGTGTGTGTGTGTGTGTGTGTGTGACCCTCTCTACACATCTCTGTACATACGAGAAGCAGCGTGGCTCAGTGGAAAGAGCACGGGCTTGGGAGTCGGGTCATGGGTTCAAATCCCAGCTCTGCCAATTGTCAGCTGTGTGACTTAACTTCTCTGTGCCTCAGTTACCTCATCTGTAAAATGGGGATTAAGATTGTGAGTCCCTTGAGGGACAACCTGATCACCTCCTGTGCCTTCAGGAGATGTGCCTTCAATAAGGCTTTGAAGGGGGCGAGAGTCATTGTTTGGCTGATTTGAGGAAGGAGGGAGTTCCAGGCCAGAGGCAGAACCTTGACAAGGAGCCAGCAGCGAGGTAGACATGATCGAGTTACAGTGAGAAGGTTAGTATTAGAGGGGTGAAGTGTGAGGGCTGGGTTGGAGTAGAATAGTAGCGAGGTGAGGTAGGAGGGGTGATTGAGAGCTTTAAAGCCAATGCTGAGGAGTTTTTGTTCGACGCAGCGGTGGATGGGAAGCCACTGGAGTTTCTTGAGAAGTGGGGAAACATAGCCTGATCATTTTTACAGAAAAATGATCCAGGCAACAGAGTGAAGGATGGACTGCGGTGGGGAGAAACAGGAGGCTGGGCGGTTAGCAAGGAGGCTGATTCAGTAATCTAGTTGGGATAGGATAAGTGGCTGGATTAACGTGGTAGCAGTTTGGATGGAAAAGAAGGGCGGATTTCAGGGAACTCAGAACATTGCACCAAGCGAGTGCTCAGTAAACACTACAACTGGAGACTATTACTCTACTGATCTGTGGCTGTCAGCCACATTATATTTTTGGCTTGTGGCTTTTCAGTTCTGAAGGCCTGGCCACCCTTATCTTTTATCATTATTCCATTAAAATAACAGGATTACTTTTCATATCCTAAAATTACTCTCCTCTACTTCAAAGCCTTACTGAGGCCATATCGCCTCCAAGAGGCCTTCCCTAAGCCCCCCTTTCCTCTTCTCCCACTCCCTTCTGCATCACCCTGACTTGCTCCTTTTGTTCTCCCCCCCGCCTCCCAGCTCCACAGCCCTTATGCATGTATCTGTAATTTATTTATTTACATTAATGTCTGCTCTGCCTCTAGACTGTGAGCTCGATGTAGATAGGAAATGTCAGTTATATTGTTGTGTTGTACTCTCCTAAGTGCTTAGTACAGTGCTCTGCACATGGTAAGTGCTCAAAAAATATGACAGATGCTCGTTCTTATTTTACCATATTAAATGTTTTAAAGTTACAAAAACATAAGGTATCATATGGTCCAGTAAGACTGAAGCAGAAGCTAGAAATAATAATAATATTTGTTAAGTGCTTACTATGTGCCAAGCACTGTACCAAGTGCTGCGGTAGATACAAGATAATCATGTTGAGTGCAGTCCATGTCCCACCTGGGACTCATAGTCTTAATCCCCATTTTACAAATGAGATAACTGAGGCACAGAGAAGTAAAGTGACTTGCCCAAGGTCACACAGCAGACAAGTGGCAGAGCCAGGATTAGAATCCAGGTCCTCTGACTCCCAAGCCCATGCTTTTTCCACTAGGCCAGGCTGCTTCTCTTAGAAAGCAGATCGACAATACACTTTGAACAAAGCACGCAAAGCGCTGTGCCTTCCTACACCGAAGCTACTTGGACCAACTTGTGGATCCTGTTATATCAGAACAAACTTGTGTCGAGATAAGAATATTCTCTAATTATTCCATTGTGTTATATCCATCTCATATAATGGAAACATATGTTACAGCAGAACTGGGGAGGCAGTGGGACCTGCTGGAAAGAACGCAGGCTTGGGAGTCAGAGGTCCTGGGATCTAATCCCACCTCTACCATTTATTTGCATGCTGGGCAAATCCTTGGGCAAATCACTAACTTCTCTGGGCCATAGTTTCCTTAACTGTAAAATGGAGTTAAAGGACAGGAACTGAGTCTCACCTGATTATCTTATATCTCTCCCCGTACTTCATACAGTGCTTGGCACATGTGAGCACTTAACGAATACTATTAGTATTATGAACTGAGGGTGTGTGTAGAGAGCATGTGGCAATCTTGATTTCTGCTAAACCACTCTCAGGCAATAAGAGGGAAATTTTAGCCCTCTCATAGAATTTTTTATAAGTCCGAACAAGCAATAATCGTTCCAATTCTACCCACTTTTTACCTTGCCATCTTTCCACAAAAGCCTTATAAGCAGAAGAGCAGAAAGACAAGCCACGCCGTTGTCATCTCATTTATAAACTTGTCTCGACCTGAGTTAGCAAACCACACTTGAAGAAAATGGTTTCATGAGCAATTTCATGCCTATTAAAATGTCTTTCCCTTTTTTTGATATAAGCTGTGATATGGGCAATAGTTGACTGAAATGATCTCTGAGGAGAAGGTTGATTCTGGACACCTATTGAACCTTATTCTGGTGGTGGGGATGGCGAGCTTATCACCTCCTTTTATAACTGTGCAGAGAGGATAGTTCAGCACAGTCCCTACCCAAGCTGAATTCCTGTTCACTTTGTTTTAGTGGTATTTGTTAAGTGCTTACTATGTGTCAGGCACTGTTCTAAGTGCTGAGGTAGATGCAAGGTAATCAGGTTGGACACAGTCCATGTCCCACAAGGGGCTCACAGTCTTCATCCCCATTTTACAGATGAAGTAACTGAGGCACAGAGAAGTGAAGTTACTTGCCCAAGCTCACACAGCAGACAAGTGGCGGAGCCGGGATCTGACTCCCAGGCCTGTGCTCTATCCACTGGACCACACTGCTTCTCTTGATCCAAAGTCCCTCTTGGGGGTGAAACAATCCTGATAATCCTGCCGACTGCATGGCCCCGGACAGACCATAATCATCATGATAACAATAACTGTGGTATTCTCTATGTGCCTACTATGTGCCAAGCACTGTACTAAAAGCTTGGGTAGACACAGGTAAATCAGTTCAGACTCAGTCCTTGTCCCTCATGAGGCTTGCAGTATGGGGCATGGGGGAAAAATAGGTAGTTCATCTCAATTTAACAGATGAGGAAACTAAGGCCCAGAGACATTAAATGAATTGCCCAAAAGGCACACAACAGACAAGTGGCAGAACCGGGATTAGAACCCAGGCTCCCTGACTTCCAGGCCTATGGACTAGTGTGTGTGGTTTCTAAAATTTTCAGCTTCTGGCGATGGCATTTCCGAGACCTATATTTTGGATATGCAGAGCGGGGTTCTGCCCTTCCTTAGTCCCGATTGGAGCCCAAGGGCTCTCTGGTGGGGGCTCCAAAACTCCAAGCAAGTCCTCCCCAGGCCTCAAGGATGCCCTGAAGTGGGACTGGCCCCTGCTGGCTCCCCAAAGCATCTTGACAGGGTCTGGGCCCCTTGAGCTCCCCTGCTTCCCCTGCTTTGGTGGAGGGAACTTCTGCCCAATGGCGTTGTAAGCCTGGAGGTCAGTGCCCAGAGCAGGCAGGGAGGCTGGCCCTGCTCCAAAAAGAAAGGCTCTAGAGAAGTTGAACTCTGCCCTCGCTCTCTGGAGATTCCAGAGCTGGAGCCTGTTTTTCAAGAGAATGATTTCACTGCTGAGTAGGGGGCCACTGGGCCTAATCCAGGAGTCACTTAGAGCCCATCCACCATTCAATCAAATGCCCCTTATGCATACATACGACAAAAGCCTGACCCAAGCAAGAATGCAAGGGGAGCCGGCTCTGTCTGCAGCCTGGGGGTTCCAGCAGCTTTGGACTTGGCACACATGGCCTCTGCAGCTCTTTGAGTTGGAGATGGGCTCCAGAAAGAGCATTCTTCCCCATCTTCTCTTCCTTTTCCCTGTAGGCAAGAACTCATGGGCTGAGGCCCCTTACTATTGCTCTCGAGTGTCCGAAAAGACCCGCACCGCTGACTTCTTCTTCCTGCCTACCCTTGCCTCCGGACTCACCTCTCTTCCTCCTGACCTTCAGTTCTCCATAACTGAGTGACAGATAGTCCTGACCCCGTGTTTCTCTTTCTGCGGCCTCTGGTTCTCCGTAATCGAGGGACCATTTCTCTTTCTGTTCCTTCCCTTTGGTGATTTCACACAACTCACTGGGACTTCCATAAGAAGATGGACAGAAACTAGGAGAGGAGAAGTAAGACATTCAGTTAGACCTAGTGGTGGAAAGCAATGGTTAAAATGCGAGTTTGGATTCATCGCGGGTTCCACTTTTCCAAGCTTTCTAGTCACATTATCTCCGGGAGTTGAGCAGAGCCGGTAACAATGCTGATTTGGGTTTGGGGATTTCAGAAATTTGACATCCCTTCCCACATATTTTAGGCTTTTAAGGTGGCTTCCACGTGGAAAAGAGAAGGGGACAGGACCTTGGAGGAAGTTCCCTGGAGTTTCCATTTGCTCTAAAAGATCAGCGTACCCTCTGCCACATTTTCAGAAACCTGGCAGGTGAAATGGCATTTCAAAAATGTCCACAGGGTTCCCGTTTTCACTCCTGAATGAATACTACCTCAGAGAGCATATTTTTACAGAAGTAATTTAGATTAAGAAGGGAGTAAGGATTAAACATTCCTTGACTCATTTGTTAAGAAGCAGGCAGGGAAATATTTCCATAAATCAACAGGAGGGTTTCCCTTGGTGGATGGCAGCAGAGAATCTTGGTCAGAAATACTGCTGTTCCATTTGTGTGCTGCATCAGTAAGTGAATTTCTGAACACAGAATTTTAGCTTGTTTGCTCTTTGCACTTGTCCTGGATGGCTCTTGGCCTGCAGCATTGGAAGGGTGTGATAATGGAGCCCAAGAAACAAACAAAACAATGTAAATGAGCTTTTAAATCCCTCCTGTTCCCTATGTCTGCCCTACCCCACTTAGATGAGGCATCTCTTGTGGATAAATCTAAATGCCTTTTTCTGATTAAAAAAAAAATCTTTACCAGCCTGTGTAGCATAGGATTCAGTAAGTGCTGAATCAATATCAATAGTAGAGAAGCACCGTGGCTTAGTGGAAATGGCACAAGCTTGGGAGTCAGAGGACGTGGGTTCTAATTCCGGCTCCGCCACTTGTCTGCTGTGTGACCTTGGGCAAGTCACTTAGCTTCTCTGTGCCTCAGTTACCTCATCTGTAAAATGGGGATTAAGACTATGAGCCCCATGTGGGACAACCTGATTACCTCGTAACTACCCCAGCACTTAGAACAGTACTTGGCACATAGTAAGTGCTTAACAAGTACTATATTTATTATTAGTAGTAGTACTACAATAAGGGTAGTATAGCCTAATGGAAAGAACACAGTTCTGCCTCTGGCTTGCTGTGTGACCCTGGGCAAGTAACTTATTCTCTCAGGGCCTCAATTTCCTTCATTCAATTGTATTTATAGAGCGCTTAGTGAGTGCAAAGCACTGTACTAAGTGCTTGGGAGAGTACAACATCAAACACACATTCCCTGCCCACTTCAAGCTCGCATCCTCATCTGAATATAGGGATAAACTACGTTGCGAGTCCCATGTGGGACAGGGACTGTGTTCAATCACATAAACTGATATCTACCACAGTAGATATCTACTTACATGTAGTAAGTGCTTAATAAAGTCATAGTGTTTCTAATAATAGTTAATCGATTGATGGTATTTATTGAGTGCTTATCATTCATTCATTCATATTTATTGAGCACTTACTGTGTGCAGAGCACTGTACTGAGCGCTTGGGAAGTACAAATCAGCAACATATAGAGTCGGTCCCTACCCAACAATGGGTTTACAGTCTAGAAGGGGGAGACAGACAACAAAAACAAAACAAGTAGACAGCTCACATGCTCACACCTGGCTGGAAATCTCTCCAATCCTACACATAGTAAGCGCTTAATAAATGCCATCATTATTATCCAACAGAGAAGCAGTTTGGCCTAGTGGAAAGAGCACTGGCCTGGGAGTCAGAGGACCTAGGTTTGAATCCTGGCTCTTCCACAGGTCTGCTTTGTGACTTTGGACAGGTCATTTAACTTCTCTGTGCCCAAGTTACCTCATCTGTAAAATGGGGATTAAGACTGTGAGCCCCATGTGGAACTGACAAGAAAGTGGGTCTCTTGAGTTCTCTTCTGCCTACTTATCGTTTGCCTCTATAATAATAACAATAGTGATAATAATAATGATGGTATTTGAGCGCTTACTATGTGCAAAGCACTGTTCTAAGCACTGGGGAGGTTACAAGGTGATCAGGTTGTCCCTCAGGGGGCTCACGATCTTAATCCCCATTTTGCAGATGAGGTGGCTGGGGCACAGAGAGGTTAGGTGACTTGCCCAAAGTCACACAGCTGACAATTGGCGGAGCCGGGGTTTGAACCCATGACCTCTGACTCCAAAGCCCGTGCTCTTTCCACTGAGCCATGCTGCTTCTCTGATGATGATGGCATTTGTCTAGCACTGTTCTAAGCACTGGGGTAGGTACAAGCTAATCAGGTTGGACACAATCCCTGTCCCACATGGGGTTCATAGGCTCAATCCCCATTTTACAGATGAGGTAAGTGAGGCCCAGAGAAGTTAAGTGTCTTGCCAGAGGTCACACAGCAGACAAGCGATAGAGCGGTGATTAGAACCCAGGTTTTTCTGACTTCCAGGCCCATGCTCTATGTACTAGGCCATGTTGTGTTCTCCCACTCCAAACCAAGCTGCAAGCATTGGTCCTATAACTCCTGTATATATGTTTGTACAGATTTATTACTCTATTTATTTTACTTGTACATACTAGTAAATAAATAACATCATTTATTTTGTTAATGATGTGCATCGAGCTTTATTTCTATTTATTCTGATGACTTGACACCTGTCCACATGCTTTGTTTTGTTGTCTCCCCCTTCTGACTGTGAGCCCGTTGGTGGGTCGGGACCGTCTCTACATGTTGTCAACTTGTACTTCCCAAGCGCTTAGTACAGTGCTCTGCACACAGTAAGCACTTAATAAATATGATTGAATGAATGAATGAACATGGACTGTGCCCAGCCTGATTATTTTGTTCTATCCCAGAACTTAGTACAGGGCCTGGAACAAAGTAAGCAGTTAAAAAATACCATTTTAAAAAACATACAAAAAACCACTCTCCCTACTAAAATTACATCTCCTCTAGGGAGTCTTCCCTGACTAATCTCTCATCTCCCCATCCTATTTTCTCTTCCTATCCTCTCCCCTATAGACTTAAGTCCGTATCCCTTAAGCACTTAGATATCCTCCCAGCCCGCAAGCACTTAAGTACATATCTATATACTCGATCATCTTCCCTACATGGAATTTATTTTAATGTCTTTCTTCCCTGCTAGACTGTAAACTCTGTGAGAGCAAGGATTGTGTTTACTTACTCTACGGGACTCTCCCAAGTGTAAACTGTAGTGCTCTACAGGGATGAGCCTTGGGTTAGAGAAGCTCTTCATCATCATCAGTCGTATTTATTGAGCGCTTACTATGTGCAGAGCACTGTACTAAGTGCTTGGGAAGTACAAATTGGCAACATATAGAGACAGTCCCTACCCAACAGTGGGCTCACAGTCTAAAAGGGGAAGACAGAGAACAAAACCAAACATACTAACAAAATAAAATAAATAGAATAGATATGTACAAGTAAAATAAATAAATAGAGTAATAAATATGTACAAACATATATACATATATACAGGTGCTGTGGGGAAGGGAAGGAGGTAAGAAGGGGGGGATGGAGGGGGGCGAGGGGGAGAGGAAGGAAGGGGCTCAGTCTGGGAAGGCCTCCTGGAGGAGGTGAGCTCTCAATAGGGCCTTGAAGGGAGGAAGAGAGCTAGCTTGGCGGATGGGCAGAGGGAGGGCATTCCAGGCCCCGGGGATGACGTGGGCCGGGGGTCGATGGCGGGACAGGCGAGAACGAGGTACGGTGAGGTCTGGACTACTGCATCAGCCTTCTCTCTGATCTCCCATCCTCATGTCTCTCTCCACTTCAATCCATACTTCATGCTGCTGCCCGGATTATCTTTGTCCAGAAACGCTCTGGGCATATCACTCCCCTCCTCAGAAATCTCCAGTGGCTACCAATCAATCTGCACATCAGGCAGAAACTCCTCACCCTGGGCTTCAAGGCTCTACATCACCTCGCCCCCTCCTACCTCACCTCCCTTCTCTCCTTCTACAGCCCAGCCCGCACCCTCCGCTCCTCCGCCGCTAATCTCCTCACCGTACCTCATTCTCGCCTGTCCCGCCATCGACCCCCGGCCTTGAGAGCCACCCTGATTCATTTCCTAGAATTCCTTCTCCTTCCTGCATAAGTCCATACCCTCATCCTCACAGCCTCCTCGTGGTTGCCCTCTCTTACTTTTTGAACAGGAGAGAGGCAAGGTAGGTTCTGCGGGGATGCCCCCTGGGGAATATTTAGAGTCATTCCAGAGCTGTCGAATTCACCCTTCCCAAATTTGATAAATGCATCTTTCTTCTGCTAAGGAAGAAAGAAGTCAAAAGTGAAGAATCAGGGGCCAGATCAGAGTAAGAAAGAGAGCAAAACCACATGAATCCGATAAGAATATTTAGATTTGTTTCTATCTTCTGTGTGGTAGTTGAAAAATCTGTGATGAATACTTGTCCTCTGGATAACAGGCAGAAAGGATCTGTTAAGAGCCAATCTGCTCTTAACTTGTACAAACCTCCTCAATTATTCACTGCCCGTGGGGGAATTTTTCAACAATCCTCTAAGGGATGGACTTGCCTCTGGCTCTCCATTCCTCTCCACTGAGGGACTGGGAGGTTTGGCCAGTTTCGTGGTAATGAACCCAGCCTTGTCAGGAGTTGAAACTCCCATGCCAGAGCCAAATGGTAAGTCAAAGCCAGTTAAGTATCTACCACCCTAGAGTGGCTCCAGTGACACAGTGGGTCAACTGACTTATTTTATTCGCAATTCATAGTGAAAAAAGAAGAAAGGGTTTTTCCTTATATTTTGAGGTTCCAGAATGATCGACTTTGCAAGTCTATAAAAACATCGATCTTGGTATTTAAGGGAAGTGGGATGAACTCAAATTCTTGTTTTTTCAATTTTTATTTGTATTTGCATACAGTCAAGGCTTGTGCTCTTGCAAAAGTAATCACATTCAAATAAAGTAACCCAGAGCAAAACAGCAGACAACAGCATTTAAATGAAATGGCAAAATATTACTACCATATTTTTTAAAAAGGCTTATTCCACCATTGGTGGAAAAGTTCTTTTGGGGACTAGCTCTCTCAGCATGGGGTGAAGGAAAGAAAATAGTTGAATAGCTAGCCTAACATTAGCCCTCTGCCACTGATTCTGGCTTGGGTCAGTAGTTCCATGCATTTTGGAGTTCACATCACTGTCTGGGTCTGGCCAGTTAGCTTGTGTGGAAAGCAGAGATAAGCATCTCGAAGACAATTGCACCGTAATATGTGGACATTAAAATACCTCTGTGACTTCCTAGTACCTTCTGGTTATCAGCTCCTTTGAGTTCAGTGACACACAAGACCCTACCTCAAACAAACCAAAGATAAACCCACATCGCTCATCTCCTCTGCAGGCAGAGCCCCGGTGATGAGCAGCTTCTTCCCCAAGAACTTTGGTTTCCCAAGTTGGTTTGGCATTGCTCTGGGAAGATTAGGGGAGAAGATAGGAGCTAAAACTGAGTGAGGGCTGAAAATCCTGCCTCTGTCTCAGTGCATGTAAGGAAAAAAAAAGTTTCAAATAAAATAAAACTGGGATTTCCAGAGTCTAAACCTGAGGATATTATTATGAATGAAAAACATCAACTTAATTCCAGCAAGGCTTTAGTCCTATCCTTCACCATTGGTATCACCATCCAATGCCACAAGAGTGTGTGTGTGTGTGTGTGTGTGTGTGTTCCTTTTTATGCCAAGAGGACAATAAGGATCTTGAGGGACAGACCAAGCAGGTGGGTGTGGCCAAAAAGGCCTATTCCTGATCACCAACCCAATCCATACTGTGGTGTAGTAATTCCCTTGCTGTGCTGATGGATTATTATTATTATTGACATTCCATAGCTATGCCCCCTGGTTTGAGGCTATGCGTCTACGGCATTGTGATGGTTAGTCTGCCGTTCCTGTTTAGGCCTGCCCTCGTTCACTTTCATTCATTGGTTCATTCCATCGTATTTATTAAGCGCTCACTGTGTGCAGAGCACTGTACTGAGCACTTGGGAAAGAACAATACAACAATAAACAGTGACAATCCCTGCCCACAACAAGCTCTCAGTCTGGAGGGGGGGCACAACATACAGCACCCTAACCCAACAGTACACAGTAGCTGTTGAGAGTATCTCACAGGCATCCATCCACCTCACGGGCCCTGCCCAGGGAGCTTTTCATGAGCTCTGCCTTAATGCTGACAAATTGACTCCATTCCATGATGTCAATTTGAAGTGATTGGCCTTGCCCTCTGATATTGGGAATAACTCGTAGGTGACATGGACACCAGATAGTCCTCTAGACCATAAGCTCATTATGGGTGGGGAACTTGTCTGCCAACTCTGGTGTATTGTATTCTCCCCAGCGCTTCATACAGTGTTCTGCATATAGTAAGCACTCGATAAATACCACTCACTGATTGATTGATTCCTACTATGTTAAGGCCAGGTTTCAATGCTCCATATCGAGGGTTGTGCTCTTCTACATCTTTGTGGACATATAGCTTGGCATCATGCCTGACAATCTACTTACAGGATTCTAAAGAAAAAAGTAGTAGTCTGTGAGCTGACCCAGATGCTGCTGCTTTTTAAAAAATGCTTTTTGGGGAAGACTTGGGGATTAAATTTGATGATGTCTTATTGCCGCAAACTCTGCCAGTTTCCCCAGGGACATACTGTCGTTCTTGATTTGGTTTTCTCCTTTGTTTATCTGGGCATCCATGGATAATTTCCTACATAGAGATAGAATTAGGTGTTGGTAGCATTTAGCTCTGTGGAACTGAGACAAAAACTTCCATTGGGTGTAGGGTGTCTTTGATGCAGGCTGCTACAGACCCTGTCTTTTTTTAATTTTTTTCAGTGGTATTTGTTAATTCCTCTTTCATGGTCACACCTCAGAGTTTCCAGTACTCTACCAGTCTCAACTACAGGAGGGAGAATTCAAGCAGAGGCCTACCCATTCCATTCCTAGCTTGGGCAGTGGCTAGCGAGTAGAAGGCAATCTGCTACAAGTCAAAACTCACCTGTGCCGGGCAGCAGCGGCATGGGAAAGAGTCGAGGGGGGAGACACAAGTTGACTGCTCGGAAAGAGGCGGTGGTAAACCGCTTCTGTATATTTACCAAGAAAACTCTATGGATCCACTACCAGAACAATTAGAGATGGAGGTGGGGTGTTCTGGGAGAGATGTGACCATGGCGACGCTATGGGTAGGAGACGACTCGACAGCATGAGACAAAAAATTTGTTAATTGGACAGGGAATGTGTCTGTTCATTGTTGTAGTTTACTCTCCCAAGCGCTTAGTACAGTGCTGTGCACATGGTAAGCGCTCAATAAATATGATTGACTTACTATGTGTCATTCATTCATTCAATTGTATTTATTGAGTGCTTACCGTGTGCAGAGCACTGTACTAAGCATTTGAGAGAGTACAGTACAACAATAAACAGACATATTCCCTGCCCACAATGAGCTTAAAGTCTAAAGGGGCCACTGTAGTAAGTCCTGAGGAAGATACAAGATAGGTTGGACATAGTCCCTGTCCCACTTGGGGTTTACAGGCTTAATCCCCATTTTGTAGATAAGGTAACTGAGGAACAGAAGAATTGTGACTTACCCAAGATAACACAGCAGATAAGTGGAGGAGCTGTCATGAGAACCCAGGTCCTCAGACTCCCAGGCCTGTGCTCTTTCCACTAGGGATTGCTGCTTCTTATTCAGTCTTCAGTCTCATTCCCAAATTAAGGGTTCTAATCCTGGCTCTGCCACTTGCTTGCTCTGTCACTTTGGGCAACTCAATTTTTCTGTGCCTCTGCCTTCTCATCTGTAAAATGGGAATAAAATACTTGCTCTCTCTACCTCTTTGATCACGAGTCCCACATGAAACGGGTATTTCGTTTCTACCCCAGCTCTTAGCACAGTGCTTGGAACATAGTAAGCACTGAATAAATGCCATAGTTATCCAAAGAGAGCACAGGCCCTGGCCTTCTCAAGCTAGGTGTTGAGATTCCCCAGAGGAACCCTGGAGGGTTTGGAGGGCATCGTGGAAGCTGGAATATTCCTTGTTAGCCTCTTTTCTCAAGTGAAATCAAAGAGGTTGTTTGTTTTTACTGTTCAATGGCTCAGAGACCCAGGTGCTGCTTTTTTTTTAAAAAAAAAAGAAAACTAATGGGTGATTTGGAATAATAATAATGATATTTCTTAAGTGCTTATTAAGTATTGTATTTAGCCCTGGGGTAGATACAAGATCACCAGTTCCCACATGAGGCTCACATTGTATGTAGGAGGGAGAATGGGTGTTGAATTTCTATTTTACAGATGAGGGAACTGAGACCCAGAGAAGTTAAGTGATTTGCCCAAGGTCACACAGCAGGCAAGTGGCAGAGGCAAGATTAGAATCGAGGTCCTCTGACTCCTAGGCCTGTGCTCTCTCCTTAGCATTGCTTCTCTTTTGAGAAGGCAACGGAAGCCTGTAGGGGATCAAAAAGGAGCCGTCTCTGGATCAAAAAGATGGAAAACCAATGGGCTAGGCTAAGAGCTGCTCTTTGACAGACATTGCCAATGCTGCCTTTTTTTTTCCTTAGAAAAATACTCTTTTAAATGAATCCTAAGCTCTGCGAGGACGTTCTTCAGCATTTTTGAAGAATCCTCATCTTTTACCTGATGACTCATCTTTGGCATTCTTTGGTCAGAGATTAATATTGTGAGAAGGTTCCCCTTCTGGCTACAGTCAAAGCTGAAGTAATCGTAACTCTCTCTTCTTTGGCTCTGTTGGTGGATGAACTGTCAGTAGTAAGAATTTCACGAGGTTATTATTTTTTTGCCTCTTTTCTGAAAACCTCCTCATCCTCTAAATCCCCAACTCTGAGGGTGATCCTGACTTTTTTGTCCTCTATTTAAATTTCCCCTTCCACTTTTGCTCATCCTCAGTTTCAACCCCAGGCATGCCTGCTCCAACTTTTGCTGCCCAGATGTAATCTCAGTTATCCCCTTAGCTTCCTCCTCCTCTAATGACCTTGAATATTTTTCTATCACGTCTCTTGTTGCCCTCTGAAAGCATCTTGTTCTTGACTCTCCCCAATCTAGCCCATGGCCATGCTCTATCTACGGCCGTGAACTCCCTGCCTTTTCAAATCCGCCAGACTTCAGCTCTCCCTCTTTTCAGTACCCGCCTCCAATCCTATCTGCTCCAGAAGGTTTTCCCCAGTTGATTTTTCTCCTCCCCAAGGCACATTCTCACTACTATCATCTGAGCTCTATCATACCACTTTTGCACTCAGTATTTCTCATTGCACTTTGGAAAGTATCAATGTACATGCTGTACTAATCGAGCTCTTCCTCTGACAATATTTTATGTCTGTCTTCCCCACCAGATTGCAAGCACTTATTATAGAGCTCCGTCAATGCTGTTAATTGATTGATTTGTGGTTGTGACCCCTCTTGGAGGATAATTATGCCAGTCTTCTAAATTTTTGAAATGATCCATCCTTTGTAAATCAATCAATCAATCGTATTTATTGAGCGCTTACTGTGTGCAGAGCACTGACTAAGCGCTTGGGAAATACAAGTTGGCAACATATAGAGACGGTCCCTACCCAACAGTGGGCTCACAGTCTAGAAGCACAGTCTATGCTAAATTAGCATAAATTCACCCGCACACCCAGAATCAACCACTGAAAGTCTGTATGTCTTCCTAAACAGATAAGGCATCGCTGAGGATGGGTGCTGAATAAAGAATAAAGCGGAAAAATATTTTAAATGGCATGGCTTGACATAAAGAGCACAAAACACAGCGTGAATTAGCAAGCATGCAGTATGACTACCCAATTAGTCACTTGTATGAGTAGTCATTTGCCCCTTTGAACTGCGGTGTGCTGTGATATATATCACAGGGAGGCACAAACACAGAGATGTACAGGAAAGAGAATATCATGCACAGGCTCCAGATTGATCAGAACAACTAGAATCCACGAATAAATCAACACCAGGAGCTAAGAAAATATGGACCTGAGGGAAGTGTGTAGATTTCATAAAAAAGAGGTTTTGAGTCTCTAGGTTCTTTTAGTTTCCAACCTCTGATTTTGGGAATGAGCTTTCCATCACTTCCTTAGCTACATCCTCTCTACACCCTGGTAATAGACAACCATTCGCCAATTTCACTGAGCTTGAAGTATAGTCAAGAGCAGCTTTTGGCGAGATTAGCACAGCTCCTTCTCTTCCCAAGTGGGTCAAGACTTACAAGTCAAACTGTGATTCTTTCGAGACTGATGCCATAAAGCAAATGACCACAATAACTCACACCCTGTTTTCTTTGGCAAACTCCAGTACGAGCTGTTCGGTCACCTACAAAATCATGTCGAACAAGCCGGAACACCAAGAAACAATCCTTTCCTCCAGAAAGAAAGCAACCAGTCCTCTGCTCAGAGCGCATGTTCCTCCTTTGGAAGAAGATACGTGTTTTCCAGGGATCTCGGTTCTAAAATATAAATAAATCACTGAAACTGCAGAGCAAAGGGATCACTTTTATCATTCAGTTTTCCTAGAACAAAAATAGAGTACTTAACTTCTCTCCTCAGTCTTTTAAAGCCAAACCTCTTTCAATAGTACTTTTCTAGTCTTATTTAATTGTGCACACTAACACTGATCTGTTATTTGCCTGTTTATTTAGGTAATGCTCCTTTTATGAAGATTGCCCAATTGTCTGCCTGCCTTTATATCCACCCATCATTTATGTATTTACTTATCCTGTTATTTGTTGAGAGCCTATTTTGTGCACAGAACTGTACTAAGCCCCTGGGAATATAAAGCTGTCAGTATTTTCTGTTTAAAGGATAAAGGCAAACAAAGATAGTTCCTTCAATAATTGCTTTTGGTTGTTGCTGCTCTTGCTGTTGATGGTGATGATAACAACCACCCAAAACCTACCTAACGGAAGTCCTGGTTCTAAATCATCATCGATTCACTGTTAGAAACGTGGACCCGTCACCTTCCTGGATCTCAATTTCCCATAATAAATTATCTGCTTCTTGCCTCCTGCTTACATTTGTGAGAATTCATTATCATCACCAACCACCACAAAGGCATTTATTGAGTAGCTATTATGTGCATCACGCTGCTATATAGGCCCTAGGGAATGTAGAGTTGAAGGAAAACTGTTCTAGAAGAGCTTTCCTGAATAATGTTTGTAATTTTCCTATTAGCTCCTGGAAGAAAGATACTACAAATAATAATGATGGTATTTGTTAAGCGCTTACTATGTGCCACGCACTGTTCTCCCGTAATCTATGCAGTGTGGCCTAGTGAGTTGGAGGACTCACCAGCACAGGGCTAGGAGTCAGAGGATTCTAATCCCTGCTCCACCACTTGCCTGCTGTCTGATCTTGGGCAGGTCGCTTAACTTCCTCATCTGTAAAATGGGGATTAAATACCTGATCTCCCTCCTCCTCCTTAAACTGTGTGGGATAGGGACTGAATCTGAGCTGATTATCTTGTCCAGCTCTTAGTAAAGTGCTTGGCACATAGTAAGAGCTTATCAAATACCACAGTTCTTCATCTCATTGCCTCGGTATAGACTTTCCTTGGTTTCGGCCATCGCTCGTTATCTCAGGGAAGAGTCTTTGCCTGGAGACAGCGCCTGTTTGGATCAAAACAGAGATTCCCTCTTTGGAGAAGCAGAGTGGCCTAGTCAATCTGTGTTCTAATTCTGGCTCCACCACTGGTCTGTTGTGTGACCTTGGGCAAGTCACTTAACTTCTCTGCACCTCAATTACCTCATCTGTAAAAAGGTGATTAAGATTGTGAGCCCTCTGTGGGATGGGTACTATGTCTTGTATTATCTTGTATCTACTCCAGCACGTAGAACAGTGACTGGCACATAGTAAGCGCTTAACAAATACCACAATTATTGTTATTATTATTGTTATTGAGTCTAGACCTCAGGATCGGACAGAGCTGGACACCATAACCTCTAGGTGAGAAATAATTGCTATCGAAGCCCTCCAACCATTAGCATGGGTACAAGCGAGTTTGACCCCTATTCAGGCAAGTTAACTGAACTGGTGAATAGTCCCTTAAGCTCTCAGCTCCATGTGGAACAGCCACTGTGTCAGATCTCCTTATACTATACCTCCTACTGTGCTTGTCACATAGTAAAGGCTTACAAATACCACAATATTATTATTATGGTAGGACCTGATTTGGTATGATTTTCTGTCTGTAACTTATTTTAGGGTCTCTCTCCTGCGTGCTCCTTGTGGGCAGGGAACACATCTACCAATCCTTTCGTATTGTACTTTCCCAAGAGCTTAGTGTGGTACTGTGCTCAGGGTAAGCACTCCATAAATACCATCCATTGACTGATTGATTGGCTTTCCAAACTGGCAAGCAGGCTACCAGAGGAGAGCTGAAGGAAAACAGCTTGGTGTTTGTACTGAGGTTCAGCTTGGAGAAAATGGGAGGGTTCTAGAAACTAACCCAGAGGCAAAGTTTTGTGGGCTGACAGGTGAGAAATGGGGGCAAAGGAGGAAGCTATGCTACTCGGTGTGCAGTCATGGGTTCTAATCCTGGCTCTGCCACTTGTCTTCTGTGTGACCTTGGGCAAGTCACTTTGCTTCTCTGTGCCTCAGTTACCTCATTTGTAAAATGGAGTTTAAGACTGTGAGCCCAATGTGGGACAGGGATGGTGTCCAACCTGATTTGCTCATATTTCTCACACCCTGACACTTGTGCAATGCCTGGCACACAGTAAGTTTTTAACAAACACCACAATTATCATTATTATGATTATTGCTAATAATAATAATAATAAGCACAGCATACCAAGTAACACTGAGTGACAAAATGCCCTGAAACCAGGTTAGGAACCAGGCCGCTTGGCCATGGCAGTAGTGCTAGGTTGGAGGTGGTGGGTACCATTGTCCAGTGAACTTGTTCTTAATGATGGTGATAATAATGGCTGTTTGTTAAGGATTTACTATGTGCTAAGCAATGGCCCTGGGGCCATCCCTTGGTTCCTGAACTCTGCTGCGTTGTCCTGGGTCACTGACAGTCTTAAGCCTCCATTCCTAGTGTGAGTTGAACAACCAGGCTCTCAGAAAGAACAATGTTGCGAATCAGACGTTGAACAGACGGTTCTTTCAGTGAGGTGATCTTTCTCTCCCAGCATCTGGTGAGTAAGTAAGGAAGGGGACCCTCCCCCCACTCCACACTGCCCCACCCTGGAGACCACCTTACCTCCTCACTGGCTGCTATTACTGACAGCTAATCCCAGCTCTGCTCACTGGCTGATACCATGAAAGCTTTGTTTTGTAAATAAGGCAAAAGGAAATTAGAACATAAGGGGCACTAAATGGTAGTAAAATGCCATCTTCCCTGCCATGGCTCCCTACAAGAGTTAATTTGGTCTTTATGGATCCAAGACAGCAGAAGCCTAGCATACCCTGGGTGCCCCAGTGAGCTGCGGGGGACGGGGAGAGAAAACTGAGGAAAGGGTCAGTTACCACAGTTCTAGGGAAGGGCTAGCTACAGGAGGACAGGTCAGGCTGCCCTACAGCACAGCTATCAGTCTAAACAAATATTAAGTGTCTTCTTACACTTAGCTTGCATTTTAAATGAGAGGGCACAGGAATCCAAGCTCACATCGCACCTGTCTTAATGAACTCTCTGAAACCCTGAAGAGGTCTGTGGCCAGGGAACATGCCTACCAACTCTGTTGTATTATACTCTCCTAAACACTTAGACGTTGCTCTGCAGTTGTCAAGCATTCAATTTATTGAGAACTTACTGCGTGCAGAGTACAGTGCTTGGGAGAGTACAACAGAGTTGGTAGTCACCTTCTCTGCAGATAAGGAGTCTAACAGTCTAGCATGAATTTGATGCTACTCTCCGTACATGTGGTTATGGCCTCCAGGAGGACTTCCCTGACAAAGCCTTCCTTTCCTCTTCTTCCACTCCAGCATGGTGTAGTGGATAGAACACAGGCCTGGGAGTTAGAGGGTCATGGGTTCTAATCCCGGCTTCTTCACTTGTCTACTGTGTGATCTTGGGCGAGTCACTTTATTTCTCTGTGCCTCAGTTTCCTCATCTGTAAAATGGGGATTAAGACTGTGAGTCCCATGTGGGACAGGGACTGTGTCCAGCCCAATTTGCTTGTATCCATCCCAGGGCTTAGTACAGTGCCTGGCACACAGTAAGCACTTAACAAATACCAGAATTATTATTATTATTAATAAATACCATTGATGATGGTGATGTCAAACCAAAAATCATGCTTTAAGATAGCATTTGTGTTTCAGTGTACTTCATTATCACTTCCAAGATATAAAAATGTAGGCATGGAGAAGTCATTCATCAATCAATCAATGTTATTTATTGAGCACTTATTGTTTGCAGAGTACAGTGCTTAGGAGAGTACAATACAACAAAGTTGGTTGACACATTCCCTGCAGATAAGGAGCTTAGAGTCTAGCAGGAATTTGATGCAACTCTCTGTACATATGGTTATGGCCTCCACGAGGCCTTCCCTGACTAAACCCTCCTTTCCTCTTCTCCCACTCCTTTCTGCGTCGCCCTGACTTGCTCCTATCATTCATCCCCCTTCCCATCTCCACCGCACTTATATATGTATCCTATCTATTGATATTTATATGTCTCCCCCTGTAGACTGTAAGCTCATTAAGGTCAGGAAATGTGTCTGTTTATTGTTATGTTGTGGTCTCCCAAGAGCTCAATAAATACAATTGAATGAATGAAAGAATGAATATGGCTACAAAACCCCAGGTGTGACCAGTGATCCTTTACGTACATGTCTAGATTGTTGTATGCTGGGTTGATGTGTTTGTCACTTCCTAAGTCTTCTCCTGGAGGGAAATCTCTCCTGTTTGCTGTATGTTTGCCCTACTGTCTACTGCCGTTTCTCATCAATTTATTGCCAATCTCCCTTCCCTCAGGACCCTCTAATGGTTACCTATATCTTTTGAATCAAGCAGAAATTCCTAACCAATGTATTAGAAATAGGAATATGAATACTAATAGTACTACTACTAATAATGGCATTTGTTAAGCACTTTGTGTCAAACACTGTTCTAAGAACTGGGACAGATACAAATTAATTAGGTTGGACTCTGTCCCTTTCCCACATGAGGCTTACAGTCTAAGAGGGAGGGAGAACAGGTCTTGAATCCCCATTTGACAGTGGAGGAAATTGAGGCACAGAGAAGTTAAGTGACTTGCCCAAGGTCACACAGTAGGGAAGTGGCAGAGCTGGGATTAGAACCCGGATCCTCTGACTCCCAGAGCCATGCTCTTTCCACTAGACCATGTTGCTTCCCAAGTTCTTCCCCAGGCCATGCTCTCGTCACCCTTCTCTCTGCTCACCAGGTCCCCATTCTCCTCTCTCCTACTCCCAAGTACCCCACCCCCAAGCCAGGGCTGCCTTTGCCATATCCCGGTTTTAGCTTCCACATTCCTATCTCACCACTATCCAACTCCATTTACATATGGCCTTGGAAATGCCTGCTCCATCATGGGAAACACTCCTAAATCCCAGTCTGTTCCTGCCTTGTTCATTCTACCTCCTTGGATCACAGAGGCCTAGTTCTCTCCTGATGCTGTGTCCTCTGGCTCTTTCTCCTGAAAAGGTCTTGCTTTCTCACACTCCCCCTGACCCACAGAGAAAAGTGGAAGAACTGGCATTAGAGTGTCCACTGACAACATTCAAGAATTCAGGTTAACCTCCCCGATACCACCACATATATTTTTTTAAAATGGCCTTTCCTTGCAAATCATTTCTATTCATGATTTTAAAACATACACTACTCAAATCTTTTGGGTCTCGATTTCCAACTAGAAAATCTATAAGGTTGTTGTGGGGTCCAATCACCTAAAAGACGGTGAGACCTGGACTTGGAGGAGTCAGCGTAGTCTATCAGATAGAGCACAGGCCTGGGAATCAGAAGGACCTTAATTCTATTCCCGGCTCCGCCGCTTTTGACCTTGGCAAGTCACTTCACTTCTCTGTGCCTCGGTTCCCTCATCTGTAAAATGAGGATTAAGGCTGTCAGCCCCATGTGGTTGGAGGACTGCATCCAAGTCAATTTGCTCATATCCATTTGAACCCCAGGGATTAATCAATCAATTGATCAATAATATTTATTTAGCACTTCCTGCAGAGCTCTGAACCAAGCACATGGGAGAGAATAATTTTCTTGGTTGCTGCCTTCAAGGAGCTTATGATTCACTCATTCAATCGAATTTATTGAGCACTTATTGCGCAGAACACTATACTAAGTGCTTGGGAGAGTAAGCTATGTTCCTGGAACACGGTAAGCACTTAACAAATACTACAAATACTATTATTATTACTGCAGAAGACCCGTCCGTCTTCTACAACAGTTTCCCTAGCATCAGGCTCAACATCAAACAGGAGGATCAGACTAACAACAGTGAGGTTTGCAACACAGTCAGCTCCACAACATGGCAACAGTGCACACAGCAACAACCCTGTGCTATGTGGGAAATATGAGGAGAATGGAGTTCATCAGAATACTCAAGCTGCTGCTTGGAGACCTAAAAGAGGGCAAGCACAAGCCAAGAGTGCAGAACAATTTAAAAACCTAGTGAAGCCCAGTGTCAAACAATGAGGCATGATTTTTTATTTTTTAAATGGTATTTGTGAAGTGCTTGCTATGTATCAGGCACTGTACTGAACCCTGGAGTAGATACAAGTAAATCAAGTTGGACACAGTCCATGTTCCACATGGGGCTTACAGTCTTCATCCTCATTTTACAGATCAATCAATCGATTGTATTTATTGAAAATTTACTGTGTGCAGAGCACTGCACAAAGTGCTTGGGAGAGTTCAACACGACAATATAACAGACACATTCCGTGTCCACGATGAGTTTAGAGGTGAGGGAACTTAGGCACGTAGGAACTTAGAAGTGAAGTGACTTGCCCAAAGTTACCCAGCAGACAAATGACAGAGCCGAGATTAGAACCCAGATCCTCTGACTCCCAGGCCTGTGCTCTTTCCACTAGGTCACGCTGCTTCTGAGGCATTACCAGTAGATCTGTATGGTTGTGTGTTTGTACACTCCTGTGTGTGGCTGGCCAGAAGTAGAGTGTATATCCTTGTAAATGGACAGCTCAGCCAATCCTTCTTGATCTCTCCGATTCTCTGTAACTCAAGCTTGAGAATGTGGACCAAGGACTGCGTCCAACCTGACTAACCCGTATCTACTCCTACACTGTGCTTGACACATAGTAAGCATTTAACCAATTCAGCAGTACTACTACTACTAGTGGCTCTCAAGCTAACCTACTCACTGGACCTTTCTCCCCTCTCTTCCATTGCTGACCTCTTGCCCATAGTCTCCCTCCTGCCTGGAATTCCCTCATCTTTCAAATCCAGAAGACTACTACTCTCCCCATCTTCAAGGCCCTTGTGAAATTTCATCTCCTCGAGGAGGCCTTCCCCGATTCATTTCTCATTTCCCACTCGTAAACTCCCTCTAGTCTGTAAGCTCATCGTGAGCAAGGAATAAGTCTACAAAGACTGTTGTATTCATTCATTCAATCGTATTTATTGAGCGCCGCATGCAGAGCACTGTACTAAGCACTTGGAAAGTACAGTTCAGCAACAAAGAAAGACAATCCCTGCACACAACAGGCTCACAGTCTAGAAGGGGGGAGACAGACATCAAAAACAAGTAAATAGGCATCAGTAGCATCAATATAAATAAATAGAATTAGATATATATCTTCCCTATGTGGGACAGAGTCTATGTCTCACTGATAACCTTGTACCTACTCCAGTGCTTAGAACAGTGCTTGGCACAGTTTAAGGACTTTCCAAGTACCATAATTATTATTTGTTAATTGCTTACTATACACCAAGAAATGAACTGGGGTTTAGTAGATATGAGATATCAGTCCCTATCCCACATGGAACTCGCAGGGAGAACAGGTATTGAACAGGTATTATATATATCTAATTCTATTTATTTATATTGATGCAATTGATGCCTGTTTACTTGTTTTGATGTCTGTCTCCCCCCTTCTAGACTGTGAGCCTGCTGTGAGCAGGGATTTTCCCACTTTGTTGCTGAATTGTACTTTCCAAGCACTTAGTACAGTGCTCCGCACAGAGTAAGCACTCAATAAATACAATTTAATGAATGAATGGAGTCTCTATGGGTCAGAAATGATGTGACGCAATATTTTATTCTGAAGAAGTATTCCCTACTCCTCCTTGTAACACGTATGTACGTAACTTTGTAGTCTATTACCTCCTCCTACCTGTAATTTAAATTAGTGTCTCTCTCCTCACCTAGACTGCACACTCCTTGAGGGCAGGGATCATGCCCATCAACTGTTGTATTCTCCCAACCAGTTAGTACAATGCCACAGTAGGCAGTATTGATGGGCTGAACTCTTTAAATTCTCATCCCCTGTTGCTTGTATGTTTTTTTTGGGGGGGTGGGGATGGTTGTATTTGTTAAGCGCTTACTATGTGCCAGGTACTTTATTAAGCGCTGGGGTAGATACAAGCTGATCAGGTTCAACACAGTTCATGTCCCCTATGGATTCACAGTCTGAATCCTCATTTTACAGATGAGGTAACTGAGGCACAAAGAAGCTGACTTACCCAAGTTCACATAGCAGATGAGTGGTAGAGCCAGGATTAGAACCCAGGTCCTTCTGACTCCCACGCCCACACTCTATCCACTCGGCTATGCTGCTTCTGTTCCTTGCATGCACCTTTTGCTCTTCTGCTTGTCCTGTGCTGGTCTGAGATTTTAAAAATCACAGCTTATAGCTGACATTCTTCTTCAGGTGGAGGAAAAAGAAATAAAGGCTTATAGGCAACTAACTCAGGGTGCATCCATGCTTTAATAACAATATGTGCTTATCAGGTGTCAGGAATTACATTAAGAGTTTGGTGCCATCTCTGTCCCACCCAGGGCTAACAGTCTTAAGTGCCACAAAAAATAGGGGAAGAAATGCAACTTGGGTCGAATTGCGTTTTGTATCAAATATGACTACATTTGTACGGGTCCCCTCCCATCTTCTCGGCACACTCTGACCCAGGAATAGCCTTCCTACTAATTGGAGGGCCTGCCATTAACCCCTAGGAAGCGGCCTGGCTTGGGGGAAGCAAATATGACTTCAAAATACTTTCTATAAGTTTCTTTGCTTTCGGTCCAAGTCGTGCCCCAAAGCACACCCACTGTGAAAGCACTCCCAATAGTCAAAGGACCAAAAATAGGCAGAGGAAAAGTGCTCAGTTGGTTGCAGGCTTTGCAGAGACTCTGGGGCTCCGGTTACACGGGAGATGCCAAGATCTGAGCTTGCCTCTTCGGAACCCAGCTACGCTTTCCCTTTCCCTTTTGGCCCGGATGCTACATGTCAGTGCATGACCCACTTCTCAAAACTCTCTGTAAAGAAAGATAAGATGAAACCCTCCCAAGCCTTTAAACACTTCCAGAACAAACCTCAGCAAAATAAACTCTGCAGATAGCGGGGAAACTTCAGGCCAGGAGTAATAATTGAAGCTTTTGTTAGAAAAGTGGCATGGCCTTGTGGAAAGAGCAAGGGTCTGGGTGTCGGGGGATCTGGGTTCTAATCCCCACCCCTCCACCTGCCACTTGTCTGATGTGTGACTTGGGCAAGGCGCTTAACATCTCTGGGCCTCAGTTTCCTCATCTGTAAAATGGGGATTCAATCCTACTCCTTCTTCCCTAGATGGCAAGCCCTATGTGGGACAGAGTCTGTGTCCCATTGATAACCTTGAACCTACCCCAGTGCTTAGAACAGTGCTTGGCACAGTGTAAGCGCTTAACAAGTACCATAATTACTATTTGTTAATTGCTTACTATGCACCAAGCAATGAACTAATCACTGGGGTTTAGTAGATACGAGATATCAGGTCCCTATCCTACATGGAACTCGCAGGGAGAACAGGTATTGAAACCCCATTTTACAGACGAGGCAACTGAAGCACAGAGAAGTTAAGTGACTTGCCCAAGGTCATACAGCAGGCAAGCGGCAGGGTTGGGATTAGAATCCAGGTCCTCTGACTCCCAGGCCTGTGCTTTTTCCACTTGACCATACTGCTTCACTACAGCCAGAGGCTGTTTATGGTACTCTATCAAATGAGAGCAGACAATAAATTTGGATTTTCCCATACTGGACATTAATAATGACCAGTAGTTTGCTACCTATAGTCAGTTTTTGCAAACATGAATTTGGAAACAGAAGCAAGAGCTGGCAGTATTTTGGGGATCCTTCTTGGTGGAATTCTCTGAGAGACTGACTTAGTCTGAATGATGCGACTGGACAGGGATTGTGTCTACCAACGATATAATAATAATAATAATGATAATAACAACTGTGGCATTTAAGTGCTTTCTGTGTGCCGGGCATTATTCTAAGCACTGGGGTAGATACAGGATGATCGGGTTGGGTTGGACACAGTCCCTGTCCCACATGGGGCTCACAGTCTGAACCCCCATTTTAGAGATGAGTTAGCTGAGGCCCAGAGAAGTTAAGTGACTTGCTCAAGGTCACACAGCAGACAAGAGGCAGAACCAGAACTAAAACCCAGCTCCTTCTGACTCCCAGGCCCGTGTTCTATTCACTAGGCCATGCGTTCTCCCAGGTGCTTAGTACAGGGCTCTGTATGCAATGTCTCAATAAATACGGTTAATTGATCGATTTCTGATTAGCACAGGCAGATACTGCCACTTTGTTCATCGTTCAGGTTCTCTGTCATCCATTATATAACCTGAGGTTTGGGATTGAAGGCATTATTATTATTATTATTATGGTTATAGCACTCATTTAAGCTCTTACTATGCATTGTAGCTGATACAAGACAATCAGGGAACCCACAGTCCCCGTCCCACACGGGGCTCACAGTCTACCTAGGAGGGAGTGGGATTTAATCCCCATTTTACAAATGAGGAAACTGAGGCCCAGAGGAGTTAAGGGACGTGCCGAAAATCACACGGTGACAGAGCATGTGTGCGCCTCAGGATCTAACAGCCACGTGCAGAGGGGCCACGGTCCATCATGGAGGCCCATTGGGCCCCACCGGTGTGATCCAGAGCCATCCGTATGACATTTCAGGGATTTTTTTTCAGTGTGCAAGCACTTACCAAGCAGAGCCCAGTGAAATTGTCACTGCTTCCAGTGTGAAAGGTTAGTAGATTGATACTTAGTCATCGTCACCTTGATCACTATCGTCATCAGGGTTTACGGCACATTTACTCTGCACAGAGCACTGCGTGACCTGCTTGGGAGAGTATGGTGAAAGTAGAAGACTCCATCCCCTCCCCCTGGAAGATTATAATCTAGTGGGTAAATGCAATATGCATTCAGTGAAAACAAGGGAAAACAGGTACTCACAAAATTAAGGTAAACAATTAATATGCAATGAAGAGGCCTTCCCTGATTAAACCCTCTTTCCCCCGGCTCCATCTCCCTTCCGCGTCATCTAGGCACTTGGATCTGTAAGATTTGGGCATGTGATATTCACCCCACTTTCGACCTCACAGCAATTATATACATACCTTTAAATTACATATTATAAATTCCTTATGTATATTAATGTCTGTCTCCCCTTCTGGACTGAAAGCTCATTATGGGCAGGGAACATGTCTGCTACTCTGTTGTACTCTCCTAAGCGCTTAGTACAGTGCTCTGCACACAGTAAGTGCTCAATTAATGCCATTGATTGATTAAACAAGCAGAATTAATAAACCAATGTACACGTGAGTGCTCGGAGTAACTGATGGGATGACATCATCAAGGAAGTGGGAATTAGATGGGGAATATTCCTAGAAGGAGGAGGGTTTTTTAAAGATGGTGAGGGAGGTGTTTATCAGATTTATTGATTGATTAAAAGGGAAAGGATGTAGGTAATGGTTGAGAGGTAAAAGAGCTTGAGAGCGAGGTGAATTTGGGAAGAGTGAAGAGTGCAGCTGGGGCAGAAGAAGAAAGGAGTGCAAAGGTGAAAAGAAGGAGACAAGTGGTGAAGAGTCTAAGGTTCAAGGGCCGGGAGTTTCTATTAAATGTAGAGAGAAATGAGCAGTTATTGGGTTGGAATAATGATTCAGACAGGAGCACATAAAGTAGACTGAAGAGCTGGGGTGGTAGAGGCAGGGAGACTGGCAAAGGAGCGAAGCCCCAATGTTTTAAACTCAGAAAAACTGATCTTTGTTTTTGTAATTTGAATTTATGCTGTCTTAGTGTTTTGTTTCATCTCTCCTTATGTGTCTGTCACCCCTTGAGGGACAGGGACCATGTCTAATTCCCACCTGAGTTTTCTTCCCTGCTGCTTAGTACAGTGTTCTGCATGCAGTAAGTGCTTAATAAATATTATTATTAATACTACTAGAAAAAGATGTCATCTTCCTGTTTTATTTCCTTTTTTAGGGTACTTGTTAAGTACTTTGTGCAAGCACTGTACTGTACTGAGTACTGGGATAGACAGAAGCTTATCTTGAGAAGCAGCTTGGCTCAGTGGAAAGAGCACTGGCTTGGGAGTCAGAGGTCATGAGTTCTAATCCCAGCTCCGCCACTTGTCAGCTGTGTGACTTTGGGTGAGTCACTTAACTTCTCTGTGCCTCAGTTGCCTTATCTGTAAAATGGGGATTAAGACTGTGAGCCCAAAGTGGGACAACCTGATCGCCTTGTATCCCCCCCAGCACTTAGAACAGTGCTTTGCACACAGTAAGTGCCTAACAAATGCCATCATTATTATTATTATCAGATAGGCCACAGTCCATGTCCCACATGGGGCTCACAGTCTTCATCCCCATTTGACAGATGAGGTGACTGAGGCATAGAGAAGTTAAGTGCCTTGCCCAAGATCACACAATAGACAAATGGTGGAACCGGGATTAGAAACCAGGTCCTCCTGATTCCTACGCCTGGGCTCTTTCTACTAGCCAACGCTGCTTCTCGGGAGCCCTGCACTTCCTCACCTCCTTTCCCTCTCAAACCCTACCCAAACAACCACTCAGTTGTGCTCAGCAGTTGGCTGAGCTCACCTATCCTTCACTAACCAGAGCAGGGAAGTATAACCATCAACCACCTTTCCTTGGACAGTTCCTTGCATCTCGAATGCAATCTATTCACCTGCCATTATGTTAACGAGGAACTGGACCTCTGAAGAGACAGGACCCATCTAACATAGAAACCTAAGGAGTTAGGAGAGGGAGCTATTCAATCAATCAATCAGTCAATGATATTTATTAAATCCTTACTGTGTGTAGAGCACTGTACCAAGGGCTTGGGAGAATACGCTACTGATAGAGATTTTCTGTTTACTACTTTTAGTAACATAGCAAGACTTCCAGTGGAACGAAATACACTTCCCCATGTACTTTTGATTATTTCTCGAATACAGAACACCCTACCGCATCCAACCCAATTTGCTTGTAGCTACCCCAGGGCTTAGTATGGTGCCTGGCACATAGTAAGCGCTCAACTAATACCACAATTATTATTATTGTCATTCTGGGGACACAGGGAACAGACAAAGGAAGAGGTAAGCATCCCTGCATTTGAAGATCATGTTACTTGGTCCCTACATAAAAAAAAAAGATAGGTCTGTAGAATATGTAGTAGCACAAGGAAGGTTCCACAGACTCTGACTGTAAGAAGGACTGCTTAATCTGCTATTGTAGCAGTTTACCCAGCATCTAGAAACCAGATGGGATTTTTCTCCCTGCAACATGACTGAACAGATTCTTACCAGAAAGTTGCAATGGTTGAATTGTTAATGGTTCAGTGAGTAACTATACTGAATCATTAATTGTACAATGCCTCTAGAGAGGGTATTATTCCATGGCTTGTCCAATGGACCATGCTAGAATACCCTTTTTGATCCTGAAGGCTTTTGTGTTTCCTGTTGAAAAAATAGTGAGTACTGAAAAAGCATCCTTTAGCTAAATGATCCCACTCAACCACCTGCTGGAAAGGAAACTGGAAGCAATGAGGGAAAATCCAACTTTCAGCCAAGAGTTGACCTACCCAGTTTCCAAACCTGGCTTAATTCTTGGACTATTGAATATTCATGAAGCCACAGAGAAAACCGATTGCCATGAATGTTTACTGTGTGCAAAGCACTGTACTGAGCACTTGGGAGAGTACAATATGACAAGATAACAGACATTCCCTGCCCACAATGGGCTTGTCTTGTTTTATGCAGTCGAGTCATCTCCAACCCATAGCGACTCCATGGACACATCTCTCCCAGAAAACCTCACCTCCACCTGCAGTCGTTCTGTTAGTATATCCATAGAGTTTTCTTGGTAAAAATACAGAGGTGGTTTACCATTGCCACCTTCCACGCAGTCAACTTGAGTCTTCACCCTCGACTCTCTCCTGTGCCGCTGCTGCCCAGCACGGGTGAGTTTTGACTTGCAAAAGATTACCTTCCAGTCACCAGCCATGGCCCAAGCTAGGAATGGAATGGGTATGTCTCCGCTTGTCTCTCCCTCCCTCCCGTCATCGAGACTGGTGGAGTACTGGAAACTTTCCAGATGCGATCCTGAGAGGGGACAATGGGCTTACAGTGCATGAAAAATTTAGATAAGAAGCTGGGAATTTTTTAACAGACAAAGTTAGGACCATGTCAACCCTCAATGGGCCCAGGGCTAATGGATTTTGCTGGTCCCCCATGTGACACATGACATCATTACATCATGCTGACCGTTATGACTTCGGTGATTCATTCATTCATTCAATCATATTTATTGAGCACTTACTGTGTGCAGAGCACTGTACTAACCGCTTGGGAAGTACAAGTTGGCAACATATAGAGACGGTCCCTACCCAACAACGGGGGTGATTTGCATCCCTTGAGGAACTTTCCCCATCCCTATGCTCCGTTCTCTCATGACTCTCCCAGCCCAGCCACCTCCCTATCCCACTGTGCCCACCCTTAATATCTTAATATTCACTAATCTCCCCCCCCCTCCCCGACCCATTAACAAATGAATGTTAATGGATGGTGTCATTAGGTCGTTCTAACTGATAAGGCTATTAACTAGCTAGTGGCTGGGGCTGTTTTTCTTGGTGGCTGATGGGAGCCTGTACTCTCCTGGGGCCATCACTTGGGCAGTTCTGCCAGGGCCAGTTGTCTTGCGACCAAGGAATTTTGGGGCTACTATGCTAATACAATCTCTCATCCTATTCTGCCTGGATTACTGCATCAGCCTCCTTGCTGACTTCCCAGCCTCTCCCACTCCAGTCCATACTTCACTCTGCTGCCCAGATCATTTTTCTACAAAAACGTTCAGGACAAGTTTCCCCACTCCTCAAAACACTCAAGTGGTTGCCCATCCACCTCCGCATCAAACAAAAACTCCTCACCGTTGGCTTTAAAGCATTCCATCACTTTTCCCCCTTCTACTTCACCTTACTACTCTCCTACCCCCACACACACTTCACTCCTCTACTGCTAACCTTCTCACTGTGCCTTGATCTCACCTATCTCCCTGCTGACCCTTGGCCCACATCCTGCCTCTTGCCTGGAATGCCTTCCCTCCTCAAATCTGACAGACAGTTACTCTCCCCCCCCACCCCACCCCGCTTCAAAGCTTTGTTGAAGGCCCATCTCCTCCAGGAGGCCTTTCCTGACTAAGCCCCCCCCCTTTTCCTCTTCTCCCACTCCCTTCTGCATCACCCTGACTTGCTCCCTCTGTTCTTCCTCCCTCCCAGCCACACGGCACTTAGGAACATATCTCTAACTTTTTTGATATATTAATGTCCGTCTCCCTGACTCTAGACTGTTAGCATTCTGTGGGCAGGGAATGTGTCTGTTTATTGTTGCATTGTACTCTCCCAACCACTTAGTACAGTGCTCTGCACACAGTAAGCGCTCAATAAATATGATTGAATGAATGAGACGAGACGGGAGGATGGGTGTGAAGGAGTAATCTCCTGCTCCTGCTTCTCTTACAGAAGGTCTGGGTGCCTCCCTTCCCCTCCCAACTTGCCTAAGTTGAGACCTGGGTCTTCTGAGTCAGGTTGGTCAGGGCTGTGTCTCACACGAGGAGGCTGAGGGACTCCTCCACGAGGAGGAGGCTCCCACACATGTCCTGCACACTGTCCCCAGAGACAGGTCCGAGCTTCAGGAAGGAAATTACTGACCCTGGGTGAGGAGTAATTGGAGAGGAGGGATACTCCATCTGGCTACACTTGAGGGTCGCATTTGCTGGTTGTCAGGGGTGCAGCATTGGTGGGAGTCTGTAGCCTGATGGCCACGATGTGGGGTATTATAAAGTCCTCCCTGCCGCCCCCTCTGCCCAGGGTTCCTGAAGTTATGCCCCATGAGCTCTTCCATTAATCCAACCCTGGGTGAAGCAGACCTGTTCTTCTTTCTCTCTCCCCTTAATCTTGTCCTTCCATCCCACCCAGGTCAGAGTTGGTCTGTGAGGAAAGTGGGGTTTTAGGGAAGTCCTTTCTGAAGAGATCTGCAGATCTCCACCCCCCACAAAAGGAGGGTTTTATTCCTCCTTCGCTTGGAGACCACCTACCCTGCCCTCTCCTCAAGCAGGTCAGCAGAGACAACTTTCCTAGCTTGCTGATATGCCAGCATTGTCAAAGGCCCAGATTTTGCAGAGTCAAGGAGCACTGTTGGGTAGAAATTCTTTTTGGGGGTGGAGTCTGTGAGGGAATCACTGGGCTTTTTCTCTCCTGCCAAACTCGTTTAAGAAGTAAGGGCAGACACATTGCAGATTCCAAAGAACATTATTGACGATGGGAAAGAGTCAACATTGGCTCTCAAGCAATCAGTTACCATTCATGTAGTCCATGGAAAACAAGTAACTTGGCTACTCACTCTCCACTGTTACAACACTGACCTGAGGTTGGGAAGGAGGCCAGTTGTCAAACAATAGGATTGATATCAATAAATGACATCAGAATGAGGCTACATGGAAGGATGCTATTCTGTCCGGTTTGGTTAATGACTTCTATGATTCAACCTCCCTGGCTGCAGTGGAATCAGCATGGTCTAATGCAAAGGTCACTTGGTTGGGAATCAAAAGACCTGAGTTCTAATCCCAGCTCTTCAGTGACTGAGTGACCCTGGTTAACTCGTAAACCATTTAGACACCGCATTTTCTTCAGAACAGTACATCTTGTCCTGGACTCTCCCTAATTCTCAGGAATGTTATGAAGAAAATGGCATGCTATGTATGAAAGTACTCTGAGTTCTCTGGAAAAAAAGCTGCCCTGTGAATAAAGTATCCTAACCCTTAGATTATCCAGTGTTTTTGTTAAACAGCAATACTGTGGGACATTTATCAACTGGGGTTCCGAATGAATTTGAATAAATCAGTCTTGCTGTATTTCTACAAATAGTGATACATTCTCAATCGGTAGCATTTAACCAGTCTTGTTCGTAAATATTGATAGGTGAGATTGGTCCGATTTGAGGACTGGGTCTTTTCTTTGGACACGTTGGAGACGAGAGATGGCGTGGAAGGAGTTTTGAGTGAGAAAACGCAATGTAGCTGAGACATATTCAGGGCCAAACCCAACATAAACTACTTTGTGTGGCCTGGTTTCCTCTAGGACAAATGAGTGTGTAGGAAAGGTGATGGCGACCAGAGTACTCGCTCAAACCTCTAGAGTGAGTTGTGTTTAATTCTTCCCCTCACAAGAGATCAAGGTGGACCATCTGGCCCTCTGTAACAATCCCTTAGTTTTGTGCTTCCTGGAGGTGGACAGAGAACCATTTGAATGCTAACTATCATCTCTGCCTACTGCATGCAAATTCTAAATTCCTAAAAGAGGAACTACTAAACTTATGAATCTCCAGATGCTCATAAGTCTGAGGAATATAAAGACTATTTACAGCTTGCTAGATTGACTTCTGGCTGAGCATTTAAAAACAAAAGAAAACAACATTTTTTAGGATTCTTGACCTATGATAGAGACTATCCTTCTCATTTGGCATATAGGAAATGGAGACTCAGAACAATCAGAAGATTTATGGAGACACCATCGTTTCAGTAGCAATGCACTTGGCTGTGTATCCCTTAAGCACTTTGAAACTCACCCCAGCCCCACAGCACTTAGGTACATAGCCTTATATTCTGCTATCTCCCCTGTCTGTAATTCATTTTAATGTCTGTCTCCCTTTTTGGACTGTAAGCTCCTTCTGGGCAGGGATTGTGTCTGCCAACTCTATTATAGTGTACTCTCCCAAGTGCTTAGTACAGTGCTTTGCACCCAGTAAGCGCTCAATAAATACCATTGTTTGACAAGGAGCAGGACTGAAGTTCTCTAAACACCAGGCCTTTGACCCTCATCCCCATTAACTATGGTATTTACCGGCGGGGGGGACTCCTGAATGCCAGGTGTCAGTTTCCCCATCTATGAAATGGGGTTGAGCTAGATTGTGAGGGTTGGGGACCTGCTGTTGATCTCAAAACTTTGTATTGACCCAGTGCTTACCACAGAGTGTAAACACTTAACAAATGCCACCCCCATCACCATTATTACTACTAAGTATTTAGGTGGGTACTTTAGAGAAGCACTGTATCAAGCGCTAGAGCAAATACAAACTAATCAGGTTGGATATGGTCCATGTCCCAGATGAGGTAACACAGTCACAGAGAAGTTAAGTGACTTGCCCAAGATCACACAGCAGACAAGTGTCGGAGCTGGGATTAGAACCCAGGTCCTACTGACACCCAGACCCCTGCTCTAACCACTAGGCCATGCTGCTTCCCTAAGTACTGCAGGCCTGAGGGAATGGCATATAAAGGGTGCAAATTCAAGTGCAAGGGCGACGCAGAAGGGAGTGGAAGAAGAGGAAATGAAGGCTTAGACAGGGAAGGCCTCTTTGAGGAGATGTGCTTTCAATAATAACAATAATAATAATAATGGCATTTGTTAAGCAATTACTATGTGCAAAGCACTGTTCTAAGTGCTGAAGGTGATCAGGTTGTCCCACGTGGGGCTCACAGTTTTAATCCCCATTTTTGTCCCACGTAGGGCTCACAGTTTTAATCCCCATTTTACAGATGAGGTAAATGAGGCTCAGAGAAGTTAAGTGACTTGCCCAAGGTCACACAGCAGACAAGTGGTGGAACCGGGATTAGAACCCCTAACCTCTGACTCCCAAACCTGTGCTCTTTCCACTGAGCCGCACTGCTTCTCTAAGGCTTTGAAGGTGGGGTGAGTGATCATCTGTTGGATATGAAGAGGGAGGGCATTCCAGGCAAGAGGCAGGATGTGGGCGAGAGGTCAGTGGTGCAGTAGAAGAGATTGAGGTACAGTGAGTAGGTTCGCATTAGAGGAGCAAAGTAAGTGGGCTGGGTTGTAGTATCAAATGAGGGAAGGAAAGGTAGGAGGGGCCAAGCTGATTGAGTGCTTTAAAGCCTATGGTAAGGAGCTTCTGTTTTATGAGGAGGTGGGTGGGCAACCACTGGTGGTTCTTGAGGAGTGAGGAAACATGGACTGAACTTGTTACTCACTAAAATGTGACCCACATTTTCTCTGCGGGTTCATGTTTTAGAACGAGTGATGTTCTCCTCTATTTTTCTCACTATTAGTTTGAGCTGTACTTCCCCAATACTTTAGTAATGATGTTGAAGTTTATTTTTTGTTATAAATAATTGGAATAAAATCATCATTCTAGGAAATAGAAAAGGACAAGTCCATACTACAAACACTTGGAATGAATTCCGTGGAAACTTTCATTAAAGTCCCTAGTGATGTCATGGACTCACTCGCACTCATTTCCCTCTAGAACTTGTACGTTCTCTCCAAGCCGCCTAAGTCTCCCTTGGAGAGAAGTCAACAGTGGGAATGTGTCCAGCCCTGACTTGAATCTTTAAGCAAAAAATTGGATGGCTGCCTATTTTTCTATGGGTCAGAACTCCAGCCTGGCATAATTCTAGAAGCTTTCATTCATCTGCCTCAGGCTTCAGTCCCACCCAAAGCAGTTCCTATAAGTACCATTTTCCTCCACAGGAAATAGCATTTGACTGGCAATTAACTGGAAATCCCACCCCTCTCCTTGGACTCGGTTGCCTTGCCTGTGCTGGAGGCTCACCTTGCCTGCGATCCAGGCTCATTTTGCACAAGGGGGAAATTCTCGAGAGACGAGAAATCCCTCCCTGAAGTTATCAGAGCAGTCTGACCCTTCCCCTTAGGACACCCGGTCAATCACCAACAGTGATCATTGAGCGCTTCTTCTGTGAGAGCACTGTACTAAGTGTCTGAAGGGTGCAATAGAGCTATTGTACACAATCTCTGTCCTCAAGGAGCTTACACTGAAATAAGTAGCAGGTAGGAAGAAGCAATGGAGTATAAAGATACGTTCATAAGGAAAATGGGTTAGGGAGTGTGTGGAGGAAGATGGGTAAGTAAGTACCCAAACGCTTAGGTGGTGTGGAAGTACTGATGTGGCAATAGGAGGGTAGGGGGATGAGAGGTTAATCAGGGAAGGCCTCCTGGAGAAGATGTGATTTTCAAAGGCCCTTGAAGATGGAGAAAGCAGCGACTGTCGGTTTGAAAGGGCTGGGACTTCCAGAAAGAAGGGAGGGGGTGTGCAAAGTGTTGACAGCACGAGAGGTGAGAATGAGGCCCAGTGAGTGGTTTGGCATGAGAGGGAACTGGGTGTGTAGTGGGAGAGGAGCAAGGATAAGTAGGAGACACAGGGTTGGATCCAGTGCCTTAAAGCCGATAGAGATGTCTGCTTGATGTGGAGAGGACGGGCAACTGTCAGAAGGTTTTGAGAAGCAGTTGTTGTCTAGTGGAAAGAGAACAGGCCTGGGAGACAGAGGACCTGGATTCATCCTGGATCCGTTTTTGCCTGCTGTTTGTCCGTGGAAAAGTCACTTAACTTCTTTGGGCCTCAGTTTCCTCATCTGTAAAATGGGGATTAAATACCCATCCTCTCTCCCCTTTAAACAGTGAGCTCCATGTGGGTTAATAATAATAATAACGATGGTACTTGTTAAGTGCTTACTATGTGGCAAACACTGTTTTAAGCACTGGGGTAGATACAAGGTAACCAGGTTTTCCCATGTGGGGCTCACAGTCTTAATCCCCTTTTGACAGATGAGGTAACTGAGGTACAGAGAAGTTAAGTGACTTGCCCAAGGTCACACAGCTGACAAGTGGGGGAGCTGGGGTTAGAACTCGTGACCTCTGACTCCCAAGCCTGTGTTCTTTCCAGTAAGCCACGTAGATTGTGTTGGATCTGATTATACTATATCTACCCCAGAGCTTAGTACAGTGCTTGGAACATAGTAGATGCTGAGCAAATACCACGATTATTATTATTATTTGAGTGGGGAGTGGATGCAGGATGATGTTTGGAACTGTCTTACCATTATCCTCCGTCAATCAATCAATCGTATTTATTCAGAGCTTACTGTGGACAGAGCACTGTACTGGTGTGTGAGAGAGTACAACATAACAGAATTTATAGAAACGTTCCCTGCCCACAGTGAGCTTCCGGTCTAGAGGGGGAGGCAGACATTAATACAAATAAATAAACAAATCACATGACAGTATATTAATAAATTTATATAAATAAAGATGAATAAATACATTTATTAATATAAAACAATCCTGCAATTCTTTCATGGGCTTATATCTTATTCAAATACTGTGATAAAAGATAATCTGAACTTCCATGGAAAGAGCATGTGTGAATTTCCTTTCATCTAGGAGGATTTGTGTTCTCAGCATGGGGCTGTTCACTCAGCAAACCTGACTCCCAAGGTATCTGAGACTCTTGTCAGTACTCTGTTGTCTTACTTTGACTGGGCAAAGCAGGCTGGTGTGGAATAATAATAATAATAACAATACTAATAAGTTATTTGTTAAGCACTTACTGCCAAGCACTGGGTTAGATACAGGATAATCAGGAATGTGGCCACTGACTTCCTGGAATCAATTCCTGGCTCTCCCTGGTGAGTGAACACTTCCCCCTCTAGACTGTACACTCACTGTGGGCAGAGAATGTGTCTACCAAGTCTCTTATTTGAACTCTCAGGTGCTTAGTATAGTGTGCTACACATAGTAGACACTCAGTAAATACGATCTACTGATTGATTGATGGAGTGAGTGGAACCATCAAGTCACCTGGACTAATTTATTTGTGTTTAAGGTAGAGGATAAAACTCCACACTGCGTTCTGTTGCTGTCAGCAGACAGCTGTTTCTCGGGCCTTCTGAACTTTGTGTCCTGAATAGGAGTGGTGGAGAGCAAGGTCATTAGGAGGTTGGTCGAAGTTGTGAAGAGATCGTGCAACAAGTGCTCTGAGGAGGCTCACTGGTGGCGCACGCTCGGACTCCTTTGCCCAGCGTTCCTAGAGGATAACTTGTGGGCAACTGGACAGAGGGCAGTGGCTTGCCCAGTTTCTGGCCAGCTCTGTTGTCTGCCCGTGGGGCAAGATTCACTGTGACAATTCCACAAAGGCAATACAGGGGACAATCAAATCAATTGGGAAGAAGTCTTATTACCAGTCCTTTTTTCCTTCAAAAAGAGGGGTTCAGATTGCTCAACTTCCTGGTTCCTGGTTGGAGCCCTATTGTGAGACTAGGGTGGGAGGAGATAGGGAGAGGGCAAAATTCCTCATGAATGTTGATCCTAATGCCTGGAGCTGGGGAGCACTGAGCCGTGGTCAGAGAAGGGAGAGTTGGTGCCGGACTTCCTTCTGCTATTTTTCCTAGCCTGATGCTAATGACTGGGAGCTCATTGTGGCCAGGGAATGGGTCTACCAACTCTGTAATAATAATAATAATAATAATAATAATAATAATAATAATAATAATATCATTTGTTAAGCACTTACTATGTGCAAAGCACTGTTCTGTAGATTCTCGGATGCTTAGTACGGTGCTCCATGCACAGTAAGTGCTCAATAAATAGCACTGATTGATTGATTGATATTTATTGAGCCTTGCAATGTGCATTCATTTTTTTACCTCCCCAACAACAAAGCTATCTTCTTCTGGTGGACTGTTAATCAATTAATTGATGGTATTTATTTAGTGTTTACTGTGTGCAGATCACAGTACTAGGCACTGTCTCCTGTCCCATTCCCCCTCAACTGGAGTTTATCTTCTTCTCTTTGGTCAAGGCAATTGACCAGAGAGCACATTCATCCAGCTGACGATCTTGGGTCAGACAGCTCTGGGTTGTACAAGGCCCTGTTGGTTATCCTTCATTAGTACCAAATTGCCACAACCATCCTCTGTTTACGCAGTGCCTTTCTTCACTAAGCTCAAAGCCCTTTCTAGTCATCATTCCTCTCCTCCCCTCATCCAGGCCCCACAGTCAGAGAATGAAGCAGCATAGCCTAGTGGATAGAGCCAGGCACTGTATTAAGTGCTGGGGTAGCTACAAGATAGGTTGAACACAGTCCCTGACCCTAGGAAAGAGCAGTCTTAATCGCCATTTTACAGATGAGGTAACTGAGGCACAAAGAAGTTAAGTGACTTGCCCAAAGTCAAACAGCAGACAGATGACAGAGCCGGGACTAAATAGAACTCAGATCCTTCTGACTCCCAAGTCCGTCCTCGATCCACTAGGCCACGCAGGCTTAGCACGTGATGGCCACAGCTGACCTTTCTGCGGTGGGAATGGGAGTTTCCTTTGTGGCAAGAAATCAGGTAGAGGGGTGTGGGGGTAGTTTGGGGCACAGGAAGGGGGTCTGGAAAGCTGCTGGAATCAGAGAGGGGAGAGGAGAGAGCGGGAGCAGAGAGAGTACAGTAACTTCCCTGATGACCGTTAATTGATCAGCTGATTGATGGAATTCTCAAAGGAGGAGGAGACCCAAGAGGCGATCACTTCAAGGGGAAATGGTTTCCACGGGGCAGAGTTTGAACCTGTTCTGGCTCTCTGAACTGCCACCAGACAACAAGCTGCCCGTCTAGCTCCTCGTGTCGCTCTATGTCTTCTCTGAGAATTCAGTATGTAAGTGCTTGATTGACAGTGATGATGTCCCTGACCCTACTGTTCATCTTCTGGTCCAAGGAGGGTAATGACACCCCAGAAATTTGCTGCCTAGCCACCCCTTACCACACAATCCTTCATCCCTGCCAGAAGCGGCAATGAGGCAGAAAATCAGCTAGGGTATCATAAATCATTTATTTACATTAATGTCTGTCTCCCCTTCTAGACTGTAGGCTCATCGTGGGTGGGGAATGTGTATGCCAACTCTGTCGTGGCATAATCTCCCAAGTGCTTAGTACAGTGCTCTGCACATAGTAAGTGCCCAATAAAGGTCACTGATTGATTGACTGATAGGGCATATTAAAACTGCCAACAGAAAGATAGATCCAGGAGCTACCGAAAAGTGAAGGCACAAAGGATGCTGATGTAGGTGAGCCGGGCTCTGTCGTCTAAGCATTTTCCTACCGGGGTGCCAGGGTTGTGATTGCCCGGTGTCGTGTGACTTCGGCAAGAAAAGGGTGAATTTATGGGAAATTTGTTCTCTCATGAAATATTAAGTTCTCATCCCTCAGAAATGGTTCAGTAAGCAAAGCCACGATCAAAGTTGAGTGCCCACCTTAAAGTGGACAGGGCAGTGTTGCTCCTGCAGCTTTGTTTTTCCCTTAAGCACTTTGATCCTCACCCCATCTCCACAGTTCTTAGGTAAATATCCTTACGCTCTACTATTTCCCCTACCCCGAATCTATTTTAATGCCTCACTCCCTCTGTAGACTCTAAGTTCCTTGTAGGCAAGGACTGTGTCTACCAACTCGTATTGTACTCTCTCAAGCGCTTTGCACTGTGCTCTGCATACCGCAAGCACTCAATAATTACCACTGATTAATTTGTTACATTTGTCCTTACAGTTAAAGGATGACAATAATAAAAAAAAAGGAAACAATAGGTTTGGGTCCCGTGATCTCAAAATGCCGATAGTTTTTTGATGTCACCATTCGGCTGAACGACAGTAGCGCAAAACGGAAAATTGACTTTGCTTCCTGTGTCCTGAAAGAGCAGGGAATTCAGTCCCAGTTAACTGCATTTGCAATCTAGCATTAAAGGTGTCTTGCCAGAATGCTGTTTGGGCAAGACATCTGAATTTCCAACAGTAGTCATGCTGGAAGAGATACATTGAACACATTGAACAATGGGCACTTCATTAAAATGAAGCATCCAGCTTTGATCACCGGGGACCCATAGAATGGCTCCAGGTAAAGTTCTGTTTGATAATAGGTCATTACCCATTAGCATTCTGGAAGGCATTTGAATATTTTACTATGCATGACCTTTTAACTGAAGGAGCAAGATGACAGCCAGGAGCTCTCTCTGTCAGCCAGCTAGTAGGGACGGAGAGGAAATCTGTTATTTGATAGAGGTCAGTGGGGCCACTTTCTGTGCAGTGGTCTGATGAACACAGCTGTGTAAAATACTCTCTGGGAGTCGGGCCAAGCAAATTCCCAGCCTCCCGGGACTAAATAGTTCTCCTGGGAAGGATGTGGGAGAGTTGGGAGGGAAGATGTTTTCCCAGGGTAAGTTTTCTTGGGACTGCTGTCGTTTCCAGAGGGCAATCACAATTTCATGGGAGTATTGGGCAGAGCCAGAATTTAGCTGCTTGCCACCACTTGTCCACTGTTTTCCCTTTCTGAAGGAAGGTGGGCTATTCTGCCAGGCCATGGGCCCATGCTCCTCTCCCTTTGATGGAGCCTGACCCCGGTGGGGCAAAGGTGCTCAAGTTGAACTAGATCAGGACATCGGGAAGCCCCATGGCAGGACGAGCGGAGCGAGTCAGCGAGGAGCCATGACCACTGGACTCTGCGGGATCAGCTGCAGCTGCTTCTGTAGCCAGGTCTCGCGGTAGCAGCAGTGGCCCTTGGGATCGGGCCTCTGACCTCCAGTGCTTGGAGCAGGTGGAGAAAATAGTTGGACATAGAGGCCAATCAATCAAGGCCAATCGAAAGTATTTATTGAGCTCTTCATCACTGCACAACACTGTACTAAGCACCTGGGAGAAGATCGTGGGATTCATACACTTAATCACTGCCCTCAAGGACCTTCAATCTAGATGTGGAGACAGACATTAAAGTTAAATTATGGGCCCATTCCCTGCCCACAAGGAGTTTACAGTCTGGGGGGAGAGACAGAAATTAATGTAAATACATAAATTGCATATATAATAATGATGGCATTTATTAAGCGCTTCCTATGTGCAAAGCACTGTTCTAAGCGCTGAATAATAATGTTGGTATTTGTTAAGCGCTTACTATGTGCCAAACACCGTTCTAAGCGCTGGGGTAGATACAGGTAATCAGGTTGTCCCACGTGGGGCTCACAGTATTCATCCCCATTTTACAGATGAAGGAACTGAGGCCCAGAGAAGTTAAGTGACTTACCCAAGGTCACACAGCTGACAAGTGGAGGAGCTGGGATTAGAACCCACGACCTCTGGCTCCTCAGTCCATGCTCTTTCCACTGAGCCACTGTGGGACTGACAAATGATCCATATGAGACACAGAAGGGAAAGGGAGTAAGGCCATTTAGGTCAGCAAGAAACCCTGGAGCAGCAAATTGCCCCCAGAATGGATTAGAGAAGCAACGTGGCTCAGTGGAAAGAGCCTGCACTTGGAAGTCAGAGGTCATGGGTTCTAATTCCGGCTCTGCCACTTGTCTGCTGTGTGACTTTGGGCAAGTCACTTGATTTCTCTGGGCCTCAGTTACCTCATCTGCAAAATGGGGATTAAGACAGTGAGCCCCATGTGGGACATCCTCATTACCTTGTATCCCCTCCCCCAGTGCTTAGAACAGTGCTTGACACATAGTAAGTGCTTAACAAATGCCATTATTATTATTATCATTTGACACCCTGGATCTCACCATCCACTAGCCACTGTACCATTTCTAACTTTGCCAACTCTAAATCCCACTCTATAAGCGCAGTCTCCTAACCTGCCTTCTCACCATGCCACTGCAAAATTGTAGACCTCTGATCTATAAACCCCCTCCATTTATCCCAGACATCTTGCCCCACTTGGATTCCCTACCTAATCTCAAGTTTCCGAATGCACCAATCCACCTCCTTGACTCCTCCCTTTCTACTGATCTCACCTCGCACCATCAACTCCCAGGTTCCTTGGCTGCTGGGCTTGTTCTGTAGAGCGCTGTTGGCCAAACCAGGCCATCTTTGGTCACTTCAAATTCACGTTTAATTACTCTAACTCTGCCATCTCTTCCACTCAGCCATATTACCTCTCCCTCATCGACTCCCATTTCCATTGCCCCACCAATTATTCCATACTTTTAACTCTCTCCAGAAGCCCCCAATGCCTCCACCCTCTCGCTCTCTCTTCCCCCCAAACTCTCTCACTCTCCTGGTTACCTTGCCAACTATTTGTTGACAAAATCAAAACCAACAGGTGTGTGCTTTTCATAATCTCCCCCTCACCTCACCAATTTCCTCTCACCTGCTCTTCCATGTTCACCCTTCTCAACCTTCTCTCCGGAGATCCCTAGCCTGCCTTCCAACAGTTCTCCCCTCTACTTGGGCCTCTGATCCTCTCACTTCTCACCTACTAGAAATACTTCCACCCACTGTCTTCAAACTCATGTGCTTAAAATAGATCTGAACATGAGGAAAGTTACATTCACCTTGGGCAAACTGCCAAGACTGCACTAGGCATCCCATTTGGCCTCTTTGACAAAAAAGAGCATTCCTGAATTTGGTTCATTGCAGGACCCTTCTGTCGATTCAGATATGGGCAAAGTACACAGATTAATTTAATCCATAGTCACCCCCAACCTCACACCAACTATCTCATCCTTGCAGCTGCCAGCTTTAAAAATCTACTTCCCTATCAGTTCCTCCCTTTTCATCTTCTAAAGACACTTGCCCGTAGTTTTCTTCCCTCCCTGACCACTATCTTCAACCATTCACTCTGTGATGACTCCTTTCCCACTGCCTTCCAATAGGCTCAAGTATCCTCTATCCTAACCTTCTTAGTATCCTACTGTTCGTCTCAGCTTTTGCCTCATATATCTCCTCTCACTTCTGTCCAATGGGACAGGTCTTGTCTTATCTTCTTCTAGACTGTGAGCCCACTCTTCTAGACTGTGAGCCCACTGTTGGGTAGGGACCGTCTCTATACGTTGCCAACTTGTACTTCCCAAGCGCTTAGTACAGTGCTCTGCACACAGTAAGCGCTCAATAAATACGATTGATTGATTGATTATGCTGCCGTGTCATTTCTGACTCAAAGCAACTCCGTGGACACATCTCTCCCAGAACACCCCACCTCCGTCTGCAATCGTTCTGGTAGTGTATCCATTCAGTTTTCTTGGTCAAAATATGGAGTGGTTTACCATTGCGTTCTTCTGAGCAGTAAACCTGAGTCTCCGCCCTCAACTCTCTCCCAGGCCACTGCTGCCCAGCACGGGTGAGTTTTGACTTGTAGCAGATTGCCTTCCACTCGCTAGCCACTGGCCAAGCTAGGAATGGAATGGATATGCCTCTGCTTGACTCTCCCTCCCATAGCCAAGACTGGTAGAGGACTGGAAACTCTCCAGGTGCGATCCTGAGAGGGGAATGGGACAGGACTGGTAAAATATTCCAGCTGCCTCCACTTCCTCTCTTCCAACGCCCTTCTTGACCCTTGATGATCTGGTTTCTTTGGCCTGCACTCTACTGAGACTGCCCCCTCTGAAGTTATCGATAACCTCCTTCTTGCCAAATTTAATAGATTCTTCTCTATCCTAATCTTCTTGAGAATTCTTGGCTGCTTTTGTCACAGTGGACCACTCTCTTCTTCCAGAAACACTACCTAACCTTGGTTTTACTGACAGAGTTCTCTCCTGGTTCTCCTCTTACCTCTGGACATTCCACCCCCAATCTGTGGTTGTCCTTCAAGGCTTTAATCTGGAACTCCCTCTCTCTTTGCTCTGCATTCACTCCCTTGAGGATCTCACAGCACCCCTCCCCCCCTTCCGGCTTCAACTCTAAGCAGCATGGCCGAGTGGAAAGATCATGGGCCTGGGAGCCAGACAACTTGGGTTCTAAACCCAGCTCTGCCACTTGCCTGCTGTGTGACCTTGAGCATGTCACTTCACTTCTCCATGCTTATTTACCTCATCTGTAAAATGGGGATTAAGACTGTGAGCCTTATGTGGGACAGGGCCTGTGTCCAACCTGACTAGCTTTTTATCTGCCCCAGTGCTTAGAATAGTGCCTGGCACATGGTAAGTACTTAAGAAATACCATGAAAAAAGGGACTTCCAAATGTACCTCAGTAGCACTGACCTCTCTCCTTCTCTGCTACCCTGAATCTCCTCCTAACTCCAGAATTGTTCTGCTTGGATTTCCCACCAGCATCTTGAGCTCAATATGTCCAAAACTGAACTCCTCATCTTCCCTCCCAAATCCTCTCCTCCATGTAATTTTTCCATCACATTTGACATCCTCCCAGCCCCTAAAATTCCACAACCCTGACATTATCTATGACTCCTCTCTTTCAGCTCTCATGTTCAGCCTGTTGTCAAATCCTGTCAGTTTTTCTTCTACGATATTTCCAAGATCCACCCCTTCCTGTCCTCCTAAATAACCACCACTTTGGTGCAGGCATTTTTCATATCCCGGCTTGCCAAATGACTGCTTCAGCCTCATCATGGGTCTCCCTGCCTCCATTCTCCTGCCTCTCTGGCCCATACTTCACTCGGCTTCCTGGATCATTTTTCTAAAACGTCATTCTACACTTATCTCCCCACTTCTCAGAAGTCTCCAATGACTGCCAATTCCTTTCTGCATCAAGCAGAAAATCTTGACATAGGCTTTAAGGCTTTCCTACTTATCCACTCTTTTCTTCCCCACTTACAACCCAGATCTAAGGGGGAGGAGAACAGGTATTTAAGGGTCAAGCAGGAGGTTATGGGAGGGGCAGCATGGAAAGAGTCTGGGCCTGGGTGTTGGGGGACCTGGGTTCTCATCCCAGTTGGATTTCTACCCTTTATTCACTCCCTCCCTCAGTCCCACAACAACTCTGTTCTATTGTACTCTCCCAAATACTTAGTAGAGTGCTCTGCACATAGTAAGTGCTCAATAAATACCAGTGATTGGTGGATTGATATCTGTCATTTATTGATTTATATTAATGTCCATCTTCCCCTATAAACTGTCAGCTCACTGTGGGCAGGGAATGTGTCTACCAACTCTGTTCTATTGAACTTTCCAAGCCCAGCGCTTAGAACAGTGCTTGGCACATAGTAAGCACTTAACAAATACCATCATCATCTTAGCAGAGTGGTCTGAACAAAGTAAGAGCACAATAAATACCAATGATTGATTAATCAATTGATTGATTATCTGGTAAGTGCTTACTTTGAGTCAAGCACTGTTCTAAATGCTGAAGTTAATCAGGTTGGACACAGTTCTTGTCCCACTTAGGCTCACAGTCTAAGTAGGAGGGAGAACAGGTATCTTAGTCCCCATTTTACAAGTGAGGTAACTAGGGCATAGAGGAGTTAAGTAACTTGCCTAAGGTCAGCCAGCAGGCAAAGAGTGGGGCGGGGATTAGAACCCAGGTCCTCCGACTCCCAGGCCCATGATCTTTCCACTAAGATCATGTTGCTTCTCTTCTTGGTTCCCAAGGCGCGCGCGCACACACACACACACACACACACACACACACACACACACACACACACACACACACACACACACACACACACATATTCTCCACTGGGGCAGCCTACAGTCTCAGAGCAGGTGAGTGACATCTCAGCCAGATGGGGAGAAGGAGGAAGTCAGAACCAGTGTTTTGTCACAATTTTTTTTTACCCCACAGATGGAGGCCAACTCACTTGGCTCAGTTCCTCCCTCCAGGGAACGTTATTGTCTTCTCCTCTTATTCTACTCTTCTCGGCCGGGCGTTCAGTTGGCAATGTTTCCTCTTCCTGATCCGGATCTGTGCATTCCAACTTGGCTCCCCTTCTCTCGTAGCAATGCCCTGACTCACCCTGACTCACCATGATACTGGCCATGGAGCTGAGTTTGACGATCCTCCTTTTAGTAATAAATAGTATTTATTAAGCACTTACTGGATGTAGAGCACTGAATTAAGTGCTGGGAAACAATAGGTAGCTGGGAATCGAATGGGAATGAGATATGGTCCCTGTCCTTGTTTAAACAACAGTGAGAATGCCGATCACAACCCAGCTTTTCTTTCTGTTCTTTCAGCCACTATCTTCATTTCCAACACTGGAAGAAGTCTAGTTCTGACTCTCCTTCCCTAAATGAACCCTGCTGATAACCAGCCCTTTGCCAAAGCCGTGGTTCCATAATTTAAAAATGCTAAGTAAAGGTTCTCTCCTTAATCCTTTGCTTTTGCAAATCTTCTCAATTATTTGACCCTATTTTCTGTTAACTCACTGGACTGAGGGTATTCTGTAATGAAAGTGCTAGATTATATGTTTCTTTAGGGCAGGCATCGTATCTATTTGCTCTCAAGAGTACAGTGCTCTGCACACAGTAGACAGGCAGTGCTCAATAAATACAATTGGTGGACTAATTGGTAGTATTTATTAAGCTCAGTAAAATTTATTGAAGTGGCATGTAGAAAGTCACAGTCTAATGTGAATTTCATAAATTCAAATGCTAATAAATTCTAGTCCAATAGCTTCAGATGGAATATGGTGTCTCACAAAAATGAACTTCATGCAAATGGCTACATGATGCTTCGAACTGCAATTTGTGGAAACCTTAAATATCGATCGATAATCTTTTCCTGATATTACACAGGCATGCTGATTTCCACGTCTAATCAATATTTCAGTATTTCCTTATCTACAGTCATTGAGTGTATTTGAAGGTCTGTTGGTTTTGTTATTTCATTCAGTTTCATATTTTCTATATCTTACTATTAATTTGGGGCCAATAAATAACATCTTCAGCCTCTTATACTTCTCCAATTCCATGCAGCCTTTGCTTTTTCATGCTAAAATGTCTGATTCAAGGTAAAAGTCACCATTACCTGATTTCCAATGAAACATACCCCATCTGTGAAACAAAATTCAATCAAGCAATCAGTCAATCAGTCGTATTTATTGAGAGCTTATTGTGTGCAGAGCACTGTAATAAGTGCTTTGGAGGGTACAATACAACAATATAACAGACATATTCCCTGCCCACAATGAACTTACGGTCTAGAGTGGAGTCAGATGTCAACATAAATAAATAAATTATGGATATGTACATAAATGTTGTGGAGCTGGGGGGGGATGAATAAAGGGAGGAAGTCAGGATGACGCAGAAGGGAGTGAAAAAAAAGGGAGTGGAAAAGAGGGCTTAGTCAGGAAAGGCCTCTTGGAGGAGATGTGCCTTCAATAAGGCTTTGAAGGTGGGGAGAGTAATTGTCTGTTGGATATGAAGAGGGAGAGCATTCCAGGCCAGAGGCAGGATGTGGGTGAGGTTGGCAGTGAGATAAATCTCACTGGTTATAATAATGATGGTATTTGTTAAACGCTTACTATGTTCCAAGCACCGTTCTAAGTACAGGGAAAGATACAAGGTTATCAAGTTGTCCAACTTGGGGCTCACAGTCTTAATCCCCATTTTACAGATGAGGTAACTGAGGCACAGAGAAGTTAAGTGACTTGCCCAAAGTCACACAGCTGACAAGTGGTGGAGTCGGGATTAAAACCCCCGATCTCTGACTCCTAAGCCTGTGCTCTTTCCACTAAGCCATGCTGCTTCTCTAGGTAGGAGGGGGCAAGGAGTTTGACTGCTTTAAAGCCAATGGCAAGGAGTTTCTGTTCGATGTGGAAGTGGATGAGCAACCACTGGAGGTTCCTGAGGGGTAGAGAAACATGGACTTAAAGTTTTTTCTAGAAAAATGATCCAGGCAGGAGAATGACTGGAGTAGAGAGAGACAGGAGGCAGGGAGGTCAGCAAGGAGGCTGATAGAGTAATCAGTGCCAGATAGGATAAATCCTTGGATTAACATGATAGCTGTTTGGATGGAGAGGAAAGGGCAGATTTTAGTGATATTGTGACAGTTGAACCAAAATTCATGAGTAAATCCTTCAGAGTAACAAAATTGCATTGTAGCACTGTCCCCTTCTCCCTCGCCCCCCCAATTAATTTTAATTCATCACTTTTTTAGTGGGTTGTCTAAATGCTTAGCTTCCGCAAACATTTTTTTAAGTGGTGTTTGTTAAGTACTTACCAGGCACCGTCCTAAACACTGGGGTAAATGCAAGCTAATCAGGTTAGACACAATCCATGTCCCACATGGAGTTCATAGTCTTAATTCCCATTTTACAGATAAAGTAACCAAGGCCCAGAGAAGTGAAGTGATTTGCCCAAGGTCACACAGCTGACAAGTGGGGGAGCTGGGATTAGAACCCAGGTCCTCTGATTCTCAGGTCTGTGCTCTTTCCACTAGGCCACGCTGCTTCCGCTGCCATCTTCCGCGTTTACGTGATTTCAGTGATTTTAGATACATTTACAAGAATGAGTTCTTGGCAGTGTAGCCCACCCTTTAAATGGCTATGAGGCCCAGGCAAATCTCTGGTGCCATTTCAGACTTTTAGGGCAGTTCCAGCCTTTCCACCCGCAGATCATACTAACATCAAGCAGGAAGACTGGATCGCAGTCAGCCTACCAGCGCTGATGAACAGCTCTTGACATCACAATGAAATACAATGATGAACTGAGGACCAAAGGAAAAAGACACCAGGATGTAGCATAGCTGTTGACAGCAGGGAAACCAATCAATCCAGTGCCACACTAAGTACTTGTACAATTGAGTTAGTAGACATGATCCCTGCCCTCAAGGAGTTTAGGGTCTAGCAGGGAAGATAGACACTAAAATAAATTACAGGAAGGGGAGGAAATTGAGTATATGTCCACAATGCTTTGGAGGAAGGTGAGTAGCTAGGTGATTGAGGGCTGAAGACTTAAGACTGGGTAGGGAGGGAAGTAGGGTGCGAAGGTGAAGATTAATCAGGGAAGACCCCCTGGAGGTAATGAGATTTTAGTAGGGTTTTGAAAATGGGGAGGGTGGTAGCCTGTGGAATATGAAGGGGGATGGGGAGGGAAACAGCAGAAGGTAGAATCAGCCTGGCAGACAACACTTAGAAATGGGACGACTAAAATCAGCAGAGGCTCTGAGATCAGTGTTACAGCAAAATGAGAAACTAAGTGGGAAGTGGATGCAACAAAAAGGCAAGAGACAAGCTTTTTCTTCGCATGATGTAGATGGGTGGCTTCACCTCAGTCTTATCAGCCACACTGGCATGCACTGTTTACTTCAAAATGATTCAGGGAACTGAAGGTCCCAGGCCAGTAGCCAGAGAGCTAGGGAATAAGATCAATCAATCGTATTTATTGAGCGCTTACTATGTGCAGAGCACTGTACTAAGCGCTTAGCACTGTACTAGGCGCTTAGCACTGTACTAAGATGCAAAACAAAGTCATATTACTATTTCTCTCTCCATCTCTCTCTCTCTCTCTCTCTCTCTCTCTGTATGTATGTATACCTCTCTCTCTCTCCCCACATCCCCTTGCTCTGTAACTGAAAAAACGCTGTGACATGAATTCTGCTCTCCAGAAGCTAAAATGCATTCTTTAAGTGTTCAGACATTTAGGTCAAAGTTGACCTTTTTTTGTCTCCTGCACTTAAATCAGAGGGTTTTATTGAATCAATCAATAGTATTTATTGAGTGCTTACTGGGTACAGAGCACTATCCTAAGCGCTTGGGAGAGTACAACACAATGGAACAGACACATTCCCTGCCCACAGGGAGCTTACAGTCTAGAAGGGGAGAACAACATTAATATAAAGAATAAATAAATTACGGATATGTACCTAAGTGCTGTGGGGCTGAGAGTGGGATGAATTACATTTTTCTTTATTTTGAGGATACAGGAGTTGCAAAACTAGCTTCCTCCAGGTATGTTCCTTCCTTCTTCATAATAACAGCAATAATGGTATTTATTAAGCCCTTACTATATGTAGAACACTGTACTAAGTTCGGGGAAAGAGTATACAGGTGGGAATTAGACCCTGACCCTTGAGCAGCTCTCAATCTATGAAATGATTCCTGCTGGTAGAGCCCCTATTTTGAACTGGGGTAACCAGCTTCCCCTTCTTCTACTGTTCCTGCTCTGTCCAATAGGCTATTGTATTAGACTCTTCACTGGTCTCCTTCTCTCCAGTCTATCCTTCACTCTGCTGCCTGGAACATTTTTTGAAAATGTCATCTGTACCTCTCTCTGCCCTCAAAAACTTCCAAAGATTACCCATCCCTCTCCCAATCAGGCAGAAAATCTCAATCAGGCATTCCATCAACTCTCATTCCCCACTAGTTATCAGCTTTCTTCTTCCACTCCACTCCACCATTTTTAATGGTATTTGGTTAACACTCACTGTGTGCCAAGGATTATACTAAGCTCTGGGGAAAGTACAAGATAATTCAGTAAAGCCCAATCCTTGTCCCAAAATGGGACTCACAATCTAGGGCGGGGAGGGAGTTTACATACTTCATTTTTTAAAAATGGTTTTAGTCAAGCTCTTACTATGTGTCAAACATTGTTCTAAGTGCTGCGGTAGATGCAAGTTAATCAGGTTGGACACAGTCCCTGTCTTGTCTGGGGCTCACAGTCTAAGTAGGAGGGAGAACAGGTATTTACTCCCCATTTTACAGTTGAGGAAACTGAAGCCCAGAGAAGTTAATTGACTTGGCCAAAGTCTCACAGCAAGCAATTGGCAGAGCAGAATTAGAACCCAGATCCACTGACTCCCAGGCCTGTGCTCTTTCCACTAGGCCATGCTGCTTCTCGAGCTAGCCTCTCATTGTCTCAGTTCTTGACTCTCCCATCTCCCTTCCTCTTTCCTGGAATTCCTTCCCTCTTTGAGTTTGCCAGACCCCACTTGTCCCTGTCTTCAAAGCCCTGCTGAAAACTCACCTCCTCCAGGAGGCTTCCAGGACTCGGTTGCCCTTTTCTCTTTAATTTAGTCACCTACCCTTAGTACTTATGCATGTTCTTGACATTAAATTAAAGGTATTCATTTTCCTATTTACCTGTGTATCTGCTTTCCACAGCTATAGCAGTCAGCAATTATTTGTGAATGGCTTGTGTCTTCTTCTACCCACTAGATTGTAAACTCCTTGAGGGCAAGGATTGAGACTCTTACTCAGTTGTATGCTTCCCCAGCACTTAATACAGTGCTCTGAACACAGTAAGTGCTCAATAAATAGGATTGATTTTTTATGGTATTTGTTAAGTACTTGCTATGAGCTAATCAAGTTGGAAAATCTGGCCACATGGGGCCCACAGTCTTAATCCTCATTTTACAGATGAGGGAACTGAGGCACAGAGAAGTGAAGTGACTTGCCCAGGGTCACACAGCAGACCAATAGTGGAGCAGGGATTAGAACCCAGGTCCTTCTGACTCCCAGGCCTGTGTTCTAGCCACTAGGCCACAATGCTTCTCTTATTATTCTTCTTGCTCCCTGATAACAGCACAAAGCCATGGGCGGCATGCAGTTTGGGGATTAAGTGGATTTCCTGTATCTGTTCAGAGCTGTGCAGTACCCGCTGTCTGTCCTGAGGGTGACTGAGGATTGGCAAAACACTGAGGGGGAGAAACAAGGATGCAGATTAACCACATGACGAAGGAAATGATAGGAATTCACGGACACCATTCTTTCCGGAGATACGGCCAGAGAAAAATTTCATTTCAGAGTTGGCGAAGGAGTGGAAATTTGGCTTCCTGCGGTGGAGGTCTGGACGCAAGGATTCCCGACAGGCAGATTTCGAGAGTCTGGCTTTGGGAGGAAGTCAGTTTCCTGGGTTTGTGCAACAGCAGGAGCAAAAGCCAGGAAATTGGCAGGGGATATGCTTGGGGGCTGGTTCAGTTTCAGCAGCTCAGTGGAACAGGGAAAGAGCACCAGACAAGGCATACCCAAGGGATTAGCCTCAGGAGAGACTCTCTGGTCATACAGGGCCTACGTGGGAGATTTTTCGACCCTTGCTTTCCAACTGTCATAAACACACTTAAACACGGGCTCATTTTATGTTACTTTAGAGTTTTCCTCTGAGTGTTCCCTAATTTTACTCCTGGGCTCTGCTCTCTATTTTATTTACCTCTGTTTTCTGTTGGGAGCTTTCTGTCCTGGGCCCAAGGGGCAGAAGCAAAGTGTAGCTGCCTACCTCTGTCATGTTTTGCAGTGTTTCCTTTTGAGTAAGTAACACTCTTTCTGGTGGCCTTTTTTAGTATTCCCAGTCCTGATAAAATGATTACCTTCCCCTGCTCACCTTCCTGCCATAGTTTCCATCATCTTTTTCAAGGAATCATTTGCTTTCCTAAAAGCTTTGGTCATTCCTAGCAGTGCCGTCCGTTACCTGATTTTCCTCTCTCCAGGTGCTTCAGTAGGATGAGTCATAGCCTGGCTCCAGTTTGTGTGGTAAATTATTCCTCCAAGGACTTTGAGCGACTGCACTCTTTCAAAATCCTCTGAAGAGCAATCTACTATAAACTTGAATTCCTTGAATATTTCCTTCTTCTCCTGGAAGCCTTCCCTGACTCATTGCTAATCATTCATTTTTTTTAATGGTATTTAAGTGCTTACTATACGCCAGGCACTGTACTGAACTCTGGGGTAGATACAAATCAATCGGTTTGGACACAGTCCATGTCCCACTTGAGATTCACAGTCTTAATCCCCATTTTACAGATAAGGTAACTGAGGCACAGAGAAGTGAAGTGACTTGCCCATGGTCAGACAGCAGACAAGTGACAAAGCCAGGATTAGAGCCCACATCCTCTGACTCCCAAGGCCCTGCTCTTGCCACTAGGCCATGCTACTTCACTTATGATCATATCAGTGTACTCAGTTGCCACCCCTACCCGTAACTTATTTTAGTGTCTGTCACCCCCACTTGAGCACAGGGACTGGGTCTACTTATTTTAGTCTACACTCCCAAGAGATCAGTACAGTGCCCTGCATAGAGTAAAAACTTAATAAGTACCATGGATTGATTGAGTGTTTGAAAAGATTGAACCCTTCTCCACATATGCCTCCTCTCCTCAGTCTCCATCCTTGGAACACTCCCTAGTGATTCTAAATATCCCTGTATCTTTGACATTTTCCCTCTTGTGTGTTGTATTCCTTGCCGTCATTCTTATCACTTTAAGGACTTGTTATGCACCCCATAGCACTATGTTCATATTTGCAATTTATATATTTATTTCAATGTCCCTCTCCCCCTCAACACTGTAAGCTCCTTATGGGCAGGGAATGTGTCTAGACTCGAAAGGACATTATGTTCTGTTCTCCCTAATATGTTTGCCATTTGAATCTGCCCATTCCTCCATTACACCGGGGAGGCAATGTGGCCTGGTAGAAAGAGCCCAGTCCCAGGAGTCAGAGGATCTGGGTTATATTCTCAGCTCTGTCACTTGTCAGCCGTGTCACCTAGGGCAAATCATTTAATTGGGGGGGGGGGGGGGGCCTCAGTTTCCTTCTCTATAAAATGGGGAATCAAAAACCATTCTCTCTCCCTCTTGGACTGTGAGCCCCATGGTGGACAGTGACTTTGTCTGACCTGATTATCTCGTGACTGATTTTCTCATCCCAGTACATGGGACAAAAATAAATGCTTAACAAGTGCCACAATATTATAATTGCTACTACCCCATGCATAGCATATTTAATCAATCAATCCAGCAATGGTATTTATTGAGTACTTACTGTGTGCAGAGCACTGTACTAAGTGCTTGAGAGCGTACACTAGAACCTGATGTAACATATAACACGTAACATATTTAGCGAATAAGGTTGAGAGCAGTTAGCCAGCCAGCAGAGCAGTTGTTACGTCTCCAAGAATTTCTCCCTGGGGAAAGTGACATTTTCTTTGGATTACTATCCCATTTGCCTCATTCCTTGGTAATTACAGAGGAATGAAGCCCAGCTACCTGTTCTCATCGCACACTGATGAGAACAGAGAGATGAAAAAGGCAACCCTGAGGAGTTTTCCGTGACCCTGGCAAAATAGAGAGCAGAGTTTGAGAGCGGCATGGCCTAGAGGCAAGCATACGGACCTGAAAGCTGAGGACCTGGGTTCTAATCCCAGGTCTGCCACTTGCCTGCTGTGTGCCCTTGAGCGCTTAACTTCTCTGTACCTCAGTTTCCTCATCTGTAAAATAGGGATTCAATCCCTGTTCTCGTGGACTTTTAAGTTCACATGGTACTTGACTATGTTGTATCTGCCCAGCAATTCAGACAGTACTTGGCACATAGTAAGTGCTTAACAAATACCATCATGATTATCTCACTGCCATGCAGCTGAATGGTGTGAGCTCGCTCCTGAAAGATTTATGCTCTGTGCTGATTGTGTGGCCAGGAGCACTTGGCTCCCAGGGAAAAATTCAAGTCCGAGCAGGGAATGTGTCTGTTTATTGTTGTATTGTACTCTTCCAAGCGCTTAGCACAGTGCTCTGCCCACAGTAAGCGCTCAGTAAATATGATTGAAAGAATGAAAGAAGTCCAAGCAAAACTGCCTGAGGGGAAATAGAATTTGGCCACAGCAGGGGCTCTTTGGAAGCAGTTTCCTATTGGATGGAATCGACTTCGTTTACCACTTATTTGCTAGTTTTGCTTCTAAGGCATCTTTCGCCATAGTTTATACAGCTTCTTCTTCTTTCCCAGATCTCTATAGGCCAGTGTTTCCGAAGGAGATGGGTACAAAAGTGATCCCTTTAGACTGTGAGCTTGTTGTGGGCAGGGATTGTCACTTTTTATTGTTGTATTGGACTTTCCCAAGCACTTAATACAGTGCTCTGCACACAGTAAGCGCTTAATAAGTGTGAGTGAATGAATGAAGTGGCTGAGAGCTCTGCTTGATGACCGAAGAGGTATTTGCTTACCGTTAATTGGTTTGTACACTGGAGCCAAGGGACCCATGAGCTTCGGTCCCCCATCCCATGATCTTTCTCTTCAGTCCCCCATCCCATGATCCTTCTCTTCAGTCAGACCCCTACCTTTCAAGCTGGATGATGGGGATAAACCTTGTGTTTGCAGGGGATGAGTGTAGGAAGCGAGAGTACCTTCCGGAGGCTAAGCGAAGAGTGTCTTCAGGAGACCCCTCCTTTCCCCCATCCCCTCACCTTGGCAAGAATCAATCAATCACTCAATTATATTTATTGAGCACTTACTGTGTGTAGAGCACTGTACCAAGTGCTTGGGAGAATGCAGTATAACAGTATAACAGACACATTTCCTGCTCACAATGAACTTGCAGTCTAGAGGGACTTATTGTCTCCAAATCCTTAAGGAAAAAGTGACTGATTTCATAAAGCATCAGCTATATTGGCTTTCTTTTAAAAATGAACTGTTTTTTACACCAGATTCCACAGAAACTTGTATTTCAGATAGGTTTTTGAGTAAAGAGCCAGACAACCGCTACAATACAAAGACAGTTAATTGAAGGGAGGTAGTTGTGGTGCTTATTAAGCACTTCCTAGATGTCAATTCACTGTGCTAAACTCTGTGTCCAATCAGATGCAATCCCTGTCCCAGACTAGTCACATTCTAAGAGGTAGGAGGGCAATTACCTTATCCCGATTTTGGAGGTGAGAAAACGAAAGCACATTCATTCATTCAATCGTGTTTATTGAGCGCACATAGACATACCCCAGTTCACTCAGCAGGGCAGTGGCCGAAATGAGACTGAAATCCAAGTTCTAGAGAAGTAGCATGGCTCAGTCATAGAGCACGGGCCTGGGAGTCAGAAGGTCATGGGTTCTAATCTTGACTCTGCCACTTGTCTGCTGTGTGACCTTGGACAAGTCATTTAACATCTCTGCTCCTCAGTTCCCTAATCTGTAAAGTGGGGATTAAGACTGTGAGCCCTGTGTGGGACAGGGACTGTGTCCAACCCAATTATATTTACCCCAGCGCTTAGAACAGTGCCTGTCACATAGTAAATGCTTAACAAATACCATCATCATCATTATTATTTTTATTATTTGATTAAGACCCCAGTGTCCTGACTCCCTGCATGCCCTTTCCAATAGGCCGTACTGCCTCTGCAGTTTAAAAACACATTTCTACCTCCAAGTTAGTTTTATGATTTAGCCCTGGACATTGCTGTCCTGGGCTCTGCCTTTGGAGTTTCTTTCCAAACGGAACCTGAGCTGGAAGCATTTACACAAAAAAAGGAGCAGAAGCACAGATTTGTGCAAGGTCTAATCGCAGATATCTAAATCCACCCCAGAGCTGAGGATAAGTGGTGTGGGTCTGTGTGTGTGGGTCCCATCTTCATCTGTAGTGGTTCTGGTACGTAGCCCAAAGAGTTTTCTTCGTAAAGAATATGGAAGTGCTTTACCCTTGCCTTCTTCCGCACGGTAAAAACTTGAGTCTCTGCCGTTGTCTTTGATCAACATTTTGACCACTTGATCATCCGTCTTTGACCCTTTCCCGTGCCCCTGCTGCCCAGCACAGGTGAATCCACTTTGATGCTTCGGCTTAGACCTTTCCATGATGGAGAACCCTGACGAGAGACTATCTCTCAGTGGCATAGCTCTGAGCTTCATCGGTGTATGCAAACTCTCCTGCCACAATAAGGCATCGATTCAGTGCCTCGGTTACATCATCTGTAAAATGGAGATTAAGACTGTGAGCTGCACGTGAGACATGGACTGTGTCCAAACTGATTTACTTGTATCTACCCCAGTGTTTAATACAGTGACTGGCACATAGTAAGCACTTAACAAATACCATTTTTAAAAAATGTAAGCTCTCAGTAAATATGGTTGATTGAAAAATCTAATCGGAGCCCTTATGTTTACCGGATCTACTTATCTTGCACTTATTCCAGTGCTTAGTACAGTGCTTGGCACATAGTAAGAGCTTAAGAAATATCATTATTATTAGTATTATTAACCTATTCGCTGTATCTCTATCTCATCTATCTCACCACCGACTTCTTTCCCACTTCCTCCTTCTGGCCTGGAACTCCCTACCCATTTCATATGCTACTGGCCACCATACACTTCCCACATTCAAAGCCTTATTAAAATTACAACTCCTTCAAAAGGCCCCATCTCCCCTCCTCCCTTTCATGCATGCATTCATTCAATCGAATTTATTGAGCACTTACTGTGTGCGGAGCACTGTACTAAGCGCTTGGAAAATACAATTCAGCAACAGAGACAATCCCTTCTGCATTGCCTTTGCACTTAGATCTGTAGTAATAATAATGGCATTTATTAAGCACTTACTGTGTGAAAAGCACTGTTCTAAGCACTTGATATTCACCTCACCCTTAGCCCCACAGCACTTGTGAATATATCCATAATTGATTTGAATGTCTGTCCTGTCCTCTAGACTGTAAGCTAGTTGTGGGCAGGGAATGTGTCGACTAACTGTGATACTGTACTTTCCCAAGAACTTAGTACAGTGCTCTGCATGCTGTAAGTGTTCAATAAATACCATTGATTGATTATTATTGTCTCCATTTTCAAGGAGCTTATGGCAGTTCCAGGCACTCCTTGAATATCTTGTGGGTTCTTATCGCCTGTGTCTCTGTCACCTATCTGGAAAAGCAGCTGTGGAGATTACTGACCCCAACTGCTCTAGCACACTCTCTCTAGGAAGGCAAGAGCATTCTACCTCTTACCAAGGAGACAAGATGACTTATTCAGTCAAGCTGAACTACTTTCTCATCTCTCCCACTGCTAAACTCTCCCACACGCACTTCCTTCCACGTGCCCTGCTTTCCTCTTCACGTTGGACAGACCACTGCTCTATCCAGCTTCAAAATCCTTCTGGAAGTACATCTCCAGGAGAGCTTCCCTGATTAATCATCTCAACTCCCCACTCCCCACTTCAAACTGCCTTGTCAACACTTTTGGGCTAACCAAGCATTTGTTTCCTTGCCCTTCAGCCCCACCCCACAGCATTTATGTATTCATCTTTACACTCTTACCTCCTCCTCTCTGAAATTTGGTTTAGAGTCTGTCTCCCCCATTAGGTTGTAAGCTCCTTGAGGGTACGGATCACCCAAGTTCTTTGTACAGTACTCAGCATCCAAGAGGTGCGCAATAAATTCATTTGGTTAGTTGGTTGACTGGGTTCCTTCACCTAGAATGGAAAAAGCAACTGTAGTTTTTGTTAAATGCTTACAATGTGCCAAGCATTCTACTAAGCACTGGGATACTGATACTTAGGTCCCACATGGTGATGGCATTTATTAACTGCTTACTATGTGCAAAGCACTGTTCTAAGTGCTGGGGTAGATACAGGGTAATTGGGTTGTCCCACAGGGGGCTCACAGTCTTAATCCCCATTTTACAGATAAGGTAACTGAGGCACAGAGAAGTTAAGTGACTTGCTCAAAGTCACACAGCTGACAACTGGTGGAGCTGGGATTTGAACCCATGACCTCTGACTCCAAAGCCCATGCTCTTTCCACTGAGCCATGCTGCTTCCCACATGGGGCTCACAGTCTAATAAGGAGAACAAAGATTTTGCCTTTCTATACTCCTGTACAGTCTCAGTCTCTCATCTTCCCCGAGTGTGTTGCCATGAGGAAGACAAGTATTCTCCATGATCTGGAGGGGATCCTATTCCTTTTAGAATCGATTAATCAATTGGTGGTATTTATTGAGTGCTTACTGTGACAAGAGCACTCTAAACACTTGGGAAAATGCAATACAATAGACTTCATCGACATGAACCCTACCCTCAAGGAGCTTACATGTCTGGCCATACAATTAATAATTGTGATATTCGTTATGCACTTAGTATGTGCCAAATGCTGTAGTATATACAATACAACCAGATGGGTCACAGTCCCTTGTCCCACATGGGGCTAGCCGTCTAAGAGGAAAGGAGAGCAGACATTTTATCCCCATTTTACAGATATGATGACATTCAGAGAGAGGTAAAATGACTTTCCCAAGGTCACACAGCAGGCAAATGGTGGAGCTGAGATTAGAGCCAAGGTCTCCGGACTCCCAGATTTATGCTCTTTCTGTTAGCCCACACAGCTTCCCCACAAATCCAGCAGCTTCTGGTTCTTCATTTCCTAATCTCCTCCTGGTGTCTATCAACAGTGTATCAAGCAATTCCACCATTTTCAAGTACATGTACCCACACGTGTACATACATGTGTGTGTGCACATGTGCATGTGTGTGAATGTTTATGTGATGATGATGATGGTATTTGTTAAGCACTTACTATGTGTCAAGCACTGTTCTAAGCACTGAATGAATGATGGTATTTGTTAAGCGCTTACTGTGTGCCAAGCACTGTTCTAAGCGCTGGGGGAGATACAAGGTAATTAGGTTGTCCCACGTGGGGCTCACAGTCTTCATCCCCATTTTACAAATGAGGTAATTGAGGCACAGAGAAGTGAAGTGATTTGCCCAAGGTCACACATCTGACAAGTGTCGGAGCCGAGATTAGAACATTATGTGTGTACATTCACGTGCTTGTGTGTGTGTGTGTGTATGTATGTGCATGTATGTTGGGGGGGGAGGGGGGGGGGTTTGCTCCCTTCTAGACCAGGCCAGCAAGTGATCTTCATTTGCCTTTTCCTCACTTTGCATTTTCACCACCTGGCAGTCCTCACTAGCTAAGAAAATACTGACAAATGAAAGCGAGAATCATGCAGAAAAGACACCACAGAACATCTGGCTGTAGACAAGAGTCATAAGAAGTTTTTTTAAGAGGTTGAAGTAAAGCAGTGAGCTTCCTGGACCAGAATCATACCCTAACCTGAGCTTCCCCCAACCTTCTCCATCCCTAGGCAAAGAACAAAGCTGGGATTAGAACCCAGGTCCTGGTCTCTGAGGCTACTTTTCTTTTATCCCAAGTCCCAAATAAAATGATCACTTCTCTCCCCGATTTTTTTTATAGTATTTGTTAAGCACTTATTGTGTGTCAGGTACTGTTCTAAGCATGGGGAGATACAAAGTAATCAGGCTGGACACAGTTCATGTCTCACGTGGGGCTCACAGTGGTAATCTCCATTTTACAGATGAGGTAACTCTGGCACAGAGAAGTTAAGTTACTTCCCAAGGTCACCCAGCAGACAAGTGACCTCAGTGGGCATCCCATGGATGCGTAATGGCTCCACCCCTAGAAATCTCACCTGAACACTCCCAGCTTCCTCCTGGTGGGTAGCTGACCTCTACTAATAATAATGATGATAATAATAATGATGGTATTTGTTAAGTGCTTATTATGTGCCAAGCACTGTTCTAAGCACTAAGGTAGATACAGGGTAATCAGGTCATCCCAAGTGGGGCTCACAGTTTCAATCCCCACTTTACAGATGAGATAACTGAGGCACAGAGAAGTTTAGTGTCTTGCCCAGGTCACACAGCAGACAAGTGGCGGAGCTGGGATTAGAACCCACATCCTCTGACTCCCAAGCCTGTGCTCTTTCCACTAAGCCAAGGCCGCTTCTCCCAACACGCAGTTAGGTTCTCCCCGCTTTCTTCTGAGACATGGGTGGAGACGTACCAGAGTTTCCCAAACCACCATGCCCCCTTTCCTCCAATTAATGACCTCATCTTCAAGCCTCTTCCATGTTCACCTCTCCAACACCCTCCCTGACAGCCAGAGGGACAAGAGACCTCTTCCATCGTGGGAGAAATGAACGCCAGGTTGCTCGTCATACCTCAAGAAGCTTTGCCTCCCTGCCTCTCGAAGGTTCTGATCCCCAAGCTCTCCACGACATGGTCGAAGCGGAGAGCCAACTGTGGTCAGAGGCTCTGGCCTGGCTCCCTTTCCCACCAAGAGCCTCTCCGAGAAGCTCTTCATCTTGTCTGGCCACTCAGCAGGCTGGCCCTGGCCGGCTGGCAGGCTCCATGGGGACCACGTCATCTGGAGCAGGGTGGCAGAGGATGAAATCACCCCCTGGCATGGACCCAGTTCGGCTCCAAGGGAAAAAGACAAATAACATCTGGCAGAGATGCTGCTGAGTCAGTAGGACTCAAGGTCTTTCTTGCAGGGTTCCCGCGAGATTTCTCCTCCAGGCTGGGCCGGGGAAGGCGGGCCGGGGACCAGAGAGGGGGCAAGTGGAAGAATTGGTCCAGGTCCGGCTTTGGATGAGCCCTCAGCTCTGTGTGCTGCTGGTCACCTGGTTACAAACAGGGGCTACTGCAGCCATGCCGGTGGCAACCAGCAAGGCCACACTGCCCAAACCTGGAGTCTCCCCAGAGGGCAGCCTCAGGAGCGGCCCTTGCTTATTCATTAATTCATTCGATCTTATTTACTGAGCGCTTGTTGTGTGCAAAGCACTGTACTAAGCACTTGGGAGAGTACAATTACAATATAACAACAAACAGACATATTCCTGCCCACAACGAGCTCATAATCTAGAGGGGGAGACAGACATTAATATAAATAAATGAATAAATTATAGATCTATACATATGTGCTGTGGGGATGGGAGGTAGGATGAATGGAGTGAGCAAGTTAGGGTGACACCGAAGGGAGTGGGAAAAGAGGAGAGGAGGCCTTAGTCAGGAAAGGTTTCTTGGAGGAACTTGTCTCTACTGCCCAGGGAATTTTTCTAAACCATCTTTTTTCCCATCTCCTCACTATTCATAGTCATAGTCTTTGCACTAAACAGAAACTCCTAAGCTGACTGTGGGCAGGGAATGTGCAGACATTAATATAAATAAATGAATAAATTACAGATCTATACATATGTGCTGTGGGGATGGGAGGTAGGATGAATGGAGTGAGCAAGTTAGGGTGACACCGAAGGGAGTGGGAAAAGAGGAGAGGAGGCCTTAGTCAGGAAAGGTTTCTTGGAGGAACTTCTCTCTACTGCCCAGGGAATTTTTCTAAACCATCTTTTTTCCCGTCTCCTCACTCTTCATAGTCATAGTCTTTGCACTAAACAGAAACTCCTAAGCTGACTGTGGGCAGGGAATGTGTCTACCAAATTTTATATCATTATATCGTACTTTCCCAAGCACTTAGTATAGTGCTCTGCACACAGTAAGCACTCAATAAATATGATTGATTGATTGATAGGCTTTGAGGTTCCCAATCAACTTCTTTCCTCCTACTTATTCATTTTCTTCTACTTCCTTCCAGCTGGCACACTTCTTTCCTTCATTCATCTCAAACTACACTTGTCAGCTGTGTGACTTTGGGCAAGTCACTTCACTTCTCTATGCCTCAGTTACCTCATCTGTAAAATGAGGATTAGGACTGTGAGCCCCATGTGGGACAACCTGATCACCTTGTAAGCTCCCCAGTGCTTAAAACAGTGCTTTGCGCATAGTAAGTGCTTAATAAATGCCATCATTATTATTAGTAGTAGTAATAACAATAATAATTCTGGTATTTGTTAAGCACTCACTTTGTGCCAGGCACTGTACTAAACGCTGCGGTGGGTACAAGCAAATCGGGTTGGACACGGTCCCTGTCCTACATGGGGCTCACAGTCTTAATACCCATTTTACAGATGAGGAAACTGAGGCACAGAGAAGTTAAGTGACTTACTCAAGGTCACACAGTAGGCAAGTGGCAGAGCAGGATTAGAACTCACAACCTTCTGACTCCCAGGCCCGTGCTCTGTCCACTAGGCCATGCTGCTTCTCATCATCCCTGTGTCACATGGGGTTTACAGACTGAGAGGAAGGGAGCACAATTAATCGATTAATCTTATTATTGAGTGTTTACTGTGTGCAGAGCACTGTACTAGAGAAGCAGCATGGCCTAGTGTATAGAACACGGGCCTGGGAACCAAAAGGTCATGGGTTCTAATTTCGGCTCCATCACTTCTCTGCTGTGTGACATTGGGCAAGTCACTTCACTTCTCTGTGCCTCAGTTACCTCATCTGGAAAATGGGGATTAAGACTGTGAGCCCTGTGTCCAACCAGATTTACTTGTATTCACCCCAGCACTTAGTACAGTGCCTGGCACATAGCAAGTGCTTAACAAATACCACATTATCATTATTATTATTAAGCTCTTGGAAGAGTTCAGTGCAACTGAGGTGGTAAACACGATCCCTGCCCATAAGGATCTTACGATCCAGTAGTAGTCGTAGATTTATTGAGCATTTACTGGATGCAGAACACTTAAGTGCTGGGAAAGAACACACAGATGTGATCTAGAAACAGTTTCTGTCCTTTACAGGGGACTCATAGTCCAAAAATCTACAAATGAGGAAACTGAGGCTCAGAGAAGTGAAGTGACTTGTCTAAGGTCACACAGCAGGCAGGAGGTGGAGCTGGGATCGGATCCAGGCCTTCTGGCTTCCAGTCCAGTGCTCTTTCCACCAGACCATGCTGCTTTTCTAAGCATGCGTATGCAAATCTCTGGGTCCCAGTCTCTGACTGTGTGTCTGCTGAGGGGAAAGAAATCCTTCAGGTTAGTTTCAGAATCTTCATGTGTGTGCAAGAATCTCTCTGGGTGGGTGAGAATCTATGTGTGGGAGGACTCGGAAGTTCTGTGGGTGCTAACCTTTGTGTGAGAATTCCCACATATGTGTGTGAACCTATATTTGTGTGTGGTGGGGTTACAGTCTCTGTGGGTGTAAATCTTCAGGTGTGAGAATCTCCATATATACATGTGAACGGGGTGTGTATATGTGTGTGTGTGTGTTGGATAGGGGTGAGAATCCCTATAGATGGGTGAGAGAATCTGTGGATGTGTATGAGAATCTATGTGTGTGTGTGTGTGTATGTTTGTGTGTGTAATAATAATAATTGTGGTATTTATATATGTATGAGACTCTACATGTGTGTTGTGTGTGTGTAATAATAATAATAATCGTGGTATTTACTGAGCACTTACTGTGTGCCAGACACTGTACTAAGCACTGGGGTGGAACAAGCGAAACAGGTTGGGCACAGTCCCGATCCCACACGGGGCTCACAGTCTCATTCCCCATTTGATAGATGCGGTAACTAAGGCCCAGAGAAGTGAAGTGACTTGCCCAAGGTCACGCACCAGACAAGTGGCAGAGCTGGGATTAGAAACCATGACTTTCTCCCTCCCAGGCCCGTGCTCTAGCCACTACATCATGCTGCTTCTAGGGTGTTGGTGGCCACTCCCTGCCTCCTCCTCCTCCGCAGCTTACCAGTAAACTTAACACACCTGATTTAGGCCAACAACTCATCTCTCGTTTCAAAAGCATAATGGCTCACATGGTCTGTTCCTCTCCTGCACTTCTTCCTCTTAGGGAAAGATACATCTTGCAGCTCTTTAGGTGAGGGGCTTCTTGGGAATTTCTGTCTGTCATGTTTCAGAAGTTTCTTAGATTTTCTGTTGTGATCATCATTGTCACTGGGAACCCCTTGTGGGACAGGGACTGTGTCCAACCCAATTTGCTGGTATCCAATCCAGCGCTTAGTACAGTGCTTGGCACATAGTAAGAGTTTAACAAATACTATAATGATAATTGTGGTATTTGTAAAGTGCTTATTATGTGCCAGGCACTATACTAAGCGCTGGAGTTGATACCTGAAAATTGGGTTGAACATAGTCCCTGTCCATGTGGAGCTCACAGTCTCAATCCCCATTTTACAGATGAGGTAACTGAGGCACGGAGAAGCTAAGTGACTTGCCCAGGCCCGCACAGCAGACAAGTGGCAGAGCCGGGATTAGAACCCATGATCTTCTGACTCCCGAGCCCGGGCTCTATCCACTCCGCCATGCTGCTTTATAATAATAATAATTGTTGTTTTTCTTGTTATGATCACTAATAATACTGATTGAGGACTTCCCGGGTGGATGGTGGGTGGCAGGAACAATGGAACAGGCATACACAAGATAGAAAAAGCCTGCTCTCTGCCCTTAGGGAGCAGAAAATCTTATTCAGATGAGCTGGATCAACAACCCAAAGGTAAAATCCATCCACCTCAGCAGATTCACACATGGTTCCAGGGCTCTGGAACTGACTTTGATCAGAATATTTGGGGCAGCTAATTTTCAGATGTTGGTCAACTTCTAGTTGATTAAAAAGAACCCAGATTGCTCACTCTCTTTTTCATTTATTCATACCTGTATATATGTTTGTACATATTTATTACACTATTTATTTATTTATTTTACTTGTACATATCTATTTTATTTTGTTAATATGTTTGGTTTTGTTCTCTGTCTCCCTCTTCTAGACTGTGAGCCCACTGTTGGGTAGGGACCGTCTCTATAAGTTGCCAGCTTGTACTTCCCAAGCGCTTAGTACAGTGCTCTGCACACAGTAAGTGCTCAATAAATACGATTGATTGATTGATTGATTTGAATGCTGTCATTCTTATCTAAACTCTTCAAGTGGGTTGTACACACCCACTGCCTTCATTTCCTTCTAGACTGGAAGCGCCTGTGGGCAGCATGGCCTAATGGGTAGAGCACAGGCCTGATAGAAGGACCTAGGTTCTAATCCTGCCTCCACCACTCGTCCGCTTTGTGACGTTAGGCAAGTCACTTAACTTCTCTGTGCCTCAGTTGCCTCAACTGTAAAACAGGGATTGAGACCATGAGCCCTGTGTGGGATACAGATTGGGTCCAACCTGATTAGTTTGTATGTACACCAAATTTCGGGAAGTTCAGAGAGCAGTAGTCTCCAAAACAAATCTGTCCTGTTAGGATTCTGGTCAATTGTTTATGCAAGTTTCTGTTCATCAGATGGTCCAGTGATAGAATAGTATTCTTGGAGTTGCCTAGAGGAAGGTGGGGGAGGGCCCTCGTTTCTAAACTTCCCATTCAAGCCTTTATGTAACGTGAAGAATCACATTTCAATCAATCAATCGTATTTATTGAGCGCTTACTGTGTACAGAGCACTGTACTAAGTGCTTGGGAAGTACAAGTTGGCAACTTATAGAGACGGTCCCTACCCAACAGTGGGCTCACAGTCTAGAAGGGGGAGACAGAGAACAAAACCAAACATATTAACAAAATAAAATAAATAGAATAGATATGTACAAGTAAAATAAATAAATAAATAAATAGAGTAAAAAATATGTACAATCGTATATACATATATACAGGTGCTGTGGGGAAGGGAAGGAGGCAAGATGAGGGGGATGGAAGGGGGAGGAGGGGGAGAGGAAGGAGGGGGCTCAGTCTGGGAAGGCCTCCTGGAGGAGGTGAGCTCTCAGTAGGGCCTTGAAGGGAGGAAGAGAGCTAGCTTGGTGGATGTTGGGAGGGAGGGCATTCCAGGCCAGGGGGATGACGTGGGCCGGGTGTCGACGGCGGGACAGGCGAGAACGAGGCACGGTGAGGAGATTAGCAGCAGTGAGTGACCTTCGTCAAAGTACTCAGACACACACGCGTGCGCGCGCACACACACACACACACACTGAGCACTCGACTCTGGCCACTGAATATTAAACATTATTCTCAAACAATGAAACCTTTTCATTACAGCTGCCAAACTCCCTTTAATCATTTTGTTGTTCTGTCAGGCGCTTGACACGAGGAGTTTTAGATGCTGGGATATATGTCTATATATGTCTATATATGTCTATATTAAGAATCATAAAACCAAATATGTCTTTGGCCTTTGTGTAGCATGTCAACAAGTAAGACCAATGACCAGAAAGACATTTAATTAGATTTAGTAGACCTTCGAAATGTCTTTCTTTTTTCCTACTGGGCTCTTTGTAAAGCACTAGGTGTTCTAATGAAGTGATTATGCCTTACATTTTTCCAATTTTTCACAAGATTTACCTAGGAATTTCTTGCAAGTTGTCATTGCTTTAGAATGCTTTATAGTGTACCAGGTTGAATTATTTTCTGGGTATTTTCATTAAAGCTTGGATTAATTAATCTCAGAAACTGCTCTGGTCTCAAAGAATTATTCGAGTTCCCAGTCAAGGGATCTCATTATTCTGCCTCTGCTAATGCTTAGAGGGACTGTCTCATGTACAGGGTACATTCTACTATGCCTGGAAGCAGGGTCAGAGGACAGGGGTCAAGGTGATCCAGGGTTACAAAGTAACTGAGCCTAAAACGTGCCTTTTTTCACCAAGCTGGAGAAACAAGGAAGTGATTCTCACCAAGAGTCATGGGAAGCAGCATGGCCTAGTGGAAAGAGCACGGGCCCGGGAGTCAGAGGACCTGGATTCTAGTCCCGGCTCTGACGTTTGTCTGCTGTGTGATCTCAGGCAAGTCACTTAACTTCTCTGTGCCTCCCTCATGTGGAAAATGGGAATTAAATCCTAATCCCTCCTACCTAGACTGGTAGCCCCAGGTGGGACAGGGACTGTGTCCAACCTGATAGCCTTGCATCTGCCCTGGCACTTAGAACAGTGCTTGACACATAGTAAACGTTTAGCAAATATAAAGTATCATAATTAGCATCTCCTCCCAGCTCAGCCCATCAGCCAGCCCCAGTTCAGCCACCACAGAGGGCAACAAAGCTTTCACTGGCTCACTTTTGGGCCCAAGCGAAGAAACTCCAGGAGGCTGACTGGATTTGGTGTGGGTGGGGTGGTATGGGGGTTCAGGCTGCAGGGAGGGGACCACAGGGGCCACTCTGGGGGGAACATGGGGATAAAGCAGGGTCTTCACCCCCACTCTCCAAGCCATTGACCTCTGTGCCCGGAGACCGCCTCAACCCTGGCTCATCTTGCGTTCCATTTATTCCTTGCAAGTTCCCTGAGCCCAAGGTGCTAACGCCCCTAACACACCTGCATTCATCTGGCCCGGGCCAGATGAACAGAAGAGAGTGAATGCGGGGCCTGAAAAATGCAGAAGGTGGGGAATGCGCAAGATGAAGATACAATGATCTAGCTGATTAAATGGGTGTGACAAGTTGTCTAGGCTCCATGAAAATGGGTTCCAAAGCAGAGTCTGCTTGACCAAGGTCAGGAAGCTATGTGAAGAGACTGTATTATTTTGGGGAAATCCCTGTTTTTTCTTTCCATTAACCAACTCTTCAAGGAGGAAGCATTTTGAACTTTGGTGTCACCAATCAGAGCTATCTGCAGGACTCCCTTGGGACCTAGATTGAGCTGGTTTGCAGGATGCCAGGGTTCCGGGTGGAGATTTGAGGGTTCAATGCACCCTGCCAGCATTTTCAGCTAAAACTGAACTCCTCCTCTTCCATCGTCATCATCATCATCATCACCACCATCAAGGTATTATTATTAAAAGCTTGCACTCTTTCGTTCCCCTCAAGCTAACCTTCTCCCTGTGCCCCATTTCCCTTTCTTATGCCCTTCAACTCCTTCTGACCCCTTCTCACATCCTACTTTCTGCTTGAAACTCTCCCCTTACCTTCAAATCTGCTAGATAACAGCTCTCCCTAACTTTAAAGCCCTTTGTAAATCCCACCTCCTCCAGGAGGCATTCCAAAATCATTTTTCTTCTCCTCAGGCCATATTCACCCAATGACACCTATCTACTTGTTTTGTTTTGTTGTCCATCTTCCCCTTCTAGACTGTGAGCGCGTTGTTGGGTAGGGACCGTCTCTATATATTGACGATTTGTACTTCCCAAGCACTTTGTACCATGCTCTGCACACAGTAAGCGCTCAATAAATACGATTGAATGAATGAATGAAACAGCGTGGCTCAATGGAAAGAGCATGGGCTTTGGAGTCAGAGGTCATGGGTTCAATTCCCGGCTCCGCCAACTGTCACCTATGTGACTTTGGGCAAGTCACTTACCTTCTCTGTGCCTCAGTTACCTCATCTGTAAAATGAGGATTAAGACTGTGAGCCCCCTGTGGGACAACCTGATCACCTTGTAACTTCCCCAGTGCTTAGAACAGTGCTTTGCACATAGTAAGTGCTTAATAAATGCCATTATTATTATTATTATTATTATTATTACTACCTCAGCACACTGGTGCCAATTATGCACACCCACCCATAGTTCTGTTATACAAATCAACTTAGATGCCTTTGTTATTTGAATATCTTCCCTTTTTCTATCTACAGGCCTTACTTAGAAGTAGAGGAAAAAGAGTTCAGGAAAGGGAAATGGGAGGAATAGTTAGGAATGACAGTGAAAGGAAATGGAGAAGAGGAAGAAAATGAGATGGAAGAAGGGGAAAGTTGAAGAGGAGGAATGGGAACTGGGATTCCCATTCCACTGCCTCATTTCCTTGCCTTCTCCATGACTTCTCCTTTCCCAAGCTGGTCCTCTCTCTGGTCAGTTCTAGCTTTCACCCATATGGTGGTCATGTGGAGTCCATCTCTCTCTTGTCCAGAGGTAGGGTAGCCCAGCCTAGTACACTGCCCACAGAGACCATGACAGGCTGGTACAAAAGATCAAAACTCAACCATTCACAACCATTTGCAATACTGTTCAGGGAAACCCCAAAGTAAAACCTAAGTGCCAGTAGATTTTGAATTTCTTGGGAAATACGGTGAAGCCACAGAAGTTCATAACTATTAAGAAGCTTGAATACTTCCCCATTTCTAGTCTCAGGGAATGTTTTGGTTATCCGTTTCACTGTGCACCATTTAATATTTACTTAGAAAAGGTCTGATGCTTGCTATGTTGGGGTATTTTCTCTGGAGAAGGCAGACAGTCTCACTGCATTGCACTGAGAAAGAAAGTTAGTTGGAAGTGAACGTTTGGGGCACTTTATTAAACCTTTGAGGTCTTATAGCGGGCTCCTGCCATCAAGGGTGTTGGGAAAAGAGATTAGAAAATTCAGTAAGGAAGAAGCAAGAGAGGAAGGTCTTTTGTTGTTGCCATTAAAGTCATGTCCATTAGAGAATTCGTTTTTTCATTTTATTAGAGCAGTCAGTGCACTTAAGAGAATAAATGTATGCTCAATGCAACTTTCAATGTGATAAAACCTCACATCAGTGGAGTATTAGGTTTTTAATAGGTAATTGAAAAGGAGATTTCCCTAATTTAGAGTTGAGAAGGCCACATTACCCTAACAATCTTTGCAATTCTGCCTGCCTTGTTACGGATCGTAAAAGGTGAAATACTGCCCTTTATGACTCTGAATCCTGAAGCAGTGTATTATTTGATGACTGACTTCAGGTCGTTCAGAGCTGGGCAATTACACAAGAACCGTCTGACATGTGTGGGAAAACTTGAAAGACACTCACTCTAGATACGGTGATCTTCTCTCAGCCCAGCCCAGCCCTGCCCAAACCAGACCAGCCCAGTCCAGTCCAGACCAGCAGGGTTCCATGGGCTGAGAGAATCTAACTCATGAGCTCTGGGTTCTAATTATTCTGCTTCTCATGTGGGATTGTTCCTTAACTCTCCCCACCTTCAAAGCCTTATTAAAATTACATCTCCTCCAAGGGGCCTTCCCTGAATAAACCCCCTATTCCCTCTCCCTTCTGCATTGCCCTTGCATTTGGATTTATACCCCTCCCAACCCCACAGCACTTATGTACAGATCTGTAATTGTATTTATTTGTATTGATGTCTGTCTCCCTCACTCTAGACTGTAAGCTCATTGTAGGCAGGGAATGACTGTTTATTGTTGTATTGTACTCTCCCAAATGCCTCCTCCAAGAAGCCTTCCCTGACTAAGCCCTCCTCTCCTCTTCTCCAACTCCCTTCTCCATCACCTTGACTGGCTCCCTTCATTTATCCTCCCTCTCACCCCCACAGCACATACGGATATATCTGTATATATCTGTAATATATTTATGTATATTAATGTCCATCTCCTCCTCTAGACTGTGAGCTTGTTGTGGGCAGAGAATGGGTCTGTTTTTTGTTATATTGTACTTTCCCAAGCGCTTAGTACAGTACTCTGCACACAGTAAGTGCTCATAAATACGACTGAATGAAGGAATGAGGTCAGGGATTGTGACTGCTAACTACTAATTCTGTTGTATTCTCCCAGTTGCTTAATACAGTGCTCTCTGCACCAGGGTAAGTGCTCAAAAAATACTGTTGATTGATTTAATTTCTTCATTTAATTGACTAATTTCTTTCAGCTCCCAGAACAGTGTTTTTCACAAAGTATGTGCTCAATCATATATGTATGGTATGTCTTGTTTTGTCTTATGCCATAGCGACACCACGGACATATCTCTCCCAGTATGCCCCGCTCTCCATCTGCAGTCGTTCTGGTAGTGTATCCATAGAGTTTTCTTGGTAAAAATATGGAAGTGGTTTACCATTGCCTCCTTCCATGCAGTAAACTTGAGTCTCCACCCTCGACTCTCTCCTGTACTGCTGCCCAGCACGGCTGAGTTTTGACTTGTAGCAGATTGCCTTCCACTCGCTAGCCACTGGCCAAGCTAGGAATGGAACGGGTAGGCCTCTGGTTCATTCATTCATTCAATCGTATTTATTGAGTGCTTACTGTGTGCAGAGCACTGTACTAAGCGCTTGGGAAGTACAAGTTGGCAACATATAGAGACGGTCCCTACCCAACAGTGGGACTCTCCCTCCTATAGCCGAGACTGGTAGAGAACTGGAAACTCTCCAGGTGCGATCCTGAGAGTGGTTGTGGTATGTATCATATCACTATGTGTGCCACACATACCGATGATAAAAACTACAATGAATTTTCCAAGATTATTTTTTAACAGAAAATATGTGGTTCCTTTAAATGGCCAAGGAGTTTCTAGATCTGTTTTTCTGGTGAAATGTGATTGTTACCACTTTGCTTCTTTAGATATATCACCATGTGTCTGTGAGAGGTTTGCCTCCCATTGACATATCTGGCAGCTTTTAATGCACTTTCCCCAAAGGATTTGTGCTTAGTAAAATGAATTATTAATAAAACTGTATCTCTTCTTTGTATTAATCTTGATTTGTTCTCTAAGGTCTCTGCTATTCCAACCTTGTTGAGATGGGAGACCACAAAAAGAAGATTTAAGGGTGGAGCTAAAGCCATCCTCCAGAAATACGGAGGTTGGAAAAGAATATTCAGCAAGCCATTGAAATGAAGCAATTTTCCCATGAGAATTAAATTATAGCAGATATGGGAAATTTTTAAGAACATTACATATTTGTAATTTCAGTCTTCAATATATGACCACACATCCATTAGATTCCTATCCAAGATACCGTCCTTTCAAACAATTTTAGTCAATCAGTGGCATTTATTGGCACTTACTTTGTGCAGAACAGTATATTAAGTGCTTTGGAGAGTTCAGTACAGTTGGTATTATTATTGTGATGATGATATTTGTTAAGCGCTTACTACATGCTAAGCACTGTTCTAAGAGCTGGGGTAGATTAAAGTCAGTCAGGTTGGACATAGTCCCTGTCCCACGTGGAACTCACAAGCTAAGTAGGAAGGTGAATCCCCATTTTATGATGAGGAAACTGGGGCACAGAGATGTTAAGTGACCTGCCCAAAGTCACACAGCAGGCATGTGGTGGAGCAGGAATTAGAACCCAGATCCTCTGACTCCCAGGCCAGTGGCTCTTTCCTCTAGGCCATACTGCTTCTCTCTGCGTGCATGCATGCACACATGCACGCACACACACACACTGTCCCTGCAACCACACTGGCAGACATTCCCACACCCAATAAGTAATAATAATTGCGGCATTTGTTAAGTGCGTACTATGTGCCAAGCACTGTTCTAAGTGCTGGGGTAGATATGAGGTAATCAGGTTGGTGACCGTCCCTGTCCCACAAGGGGCTCACAGTCTGAATCCCCATTTTACAGATGAGGTAACTAAGGTATAGAGAAGTGAAATGACTTGCCCCAGGTCATGCAGCAAACATGGTGGGCCTGTGATTAGAACCCACATCCTCTGACTCCCAGGTCTGTGCTCTTTCCACTGCCTTAGCCCAGACCACTTTTGTGGCTCTACCACAGCTGGTCTGGGGGGTCTGGTCCGGACCCCTGCATCGTGGCTGCCACCAGAAAATGGTTCCTTCCAACATCGAACGTACTCTGGAGAATTCTGACCCAGAACCACCTCTGGCTGTGGTCTCACCTCCAGAAAATGGCCTAGAAGAGTCATTGCTATAGCGTCGCTGAAGGAGGAAAGGGTGGCAGAACAGGCTGCCCTGCCACTGCACGGGCTGTTGGGTCCTCTTCCACCACCTAGTTGAAAATGGTACCCTGAAAAGCCATTCAGGTGGTGGGAGGGAACCCCAAAACAGTGACCGTCCCACCTAAAGCACGTTCTAGTCGAGGCATTTCCAAGGTGGCGGAACTGATGCCAGAGACCCTATTGGAGATTCAAGATAACACATACCAATTCAAGATACAATATATCCTGTACAATAATGTTTGCTGAGTCATGGGTGTAAGGAGAGGAAATAAGAACTGTGGGAAAGCAGTGACTTGGGCAAGGAAATTATAACCCCAACATAGTCCCATCCTGTCTCCAGACGGCCCCTTCCCTATGGCAGAGAAATAAATTAGAGAAAAAATGGCTCTCCTGGAAAGGGATCATTTGGGCCTCCTCCTGCCGTGAAACCTATGATTCAGTATCTTCTGACTAATAGGTGCTTTTGTAGAAGATACAATCTGCCACCCACGCATTTCCTGTCATTTGAAATGCCAAGAAATTTCCCTCTGAACTCCTTTCCTCAGCAGCCTTAACCTGCTTTCTGGTTCCTGGTTTCACCCCCCAGTGACTTCACCATCAGGAGGGAGCCCGGGGTGACTCAGCAATGGTGCCTGCTACGGGATGGCCCAATCCGGGATCCAGAAAGCCAGAAGGCCGATCCCGGTGTGGTCCCACCCCTTTCCCCCAGGTGGCCTGTTGGGTTGGAAGCCCCAGCCCAAAGGAGAAAGCTGTAGCAATAATAATGATAACAATGATAATACTAAATAATGGTATTTGTTAAGCACTCAATGATGTGCCCGGCACCGTACTACGTGTTGGAGTATATAGAAGGTAATCGGGTTGGAGTCGGTCCCTTTCCCACACAGGACTCACAGTCTTAATCCCCGTTTTACAGATAAAGTAACTGAGGCACAGAGAAGTTAAATGACTTGCTCAAGGTCGTTTAGCAGCTGTAGACTGGGGAAGGCCCCAGGAGGTCTAGCCTAGCCCGTGGTCATCTCCAGCCTGGATCACGTCGGGGAGATGAGGTTGTCTGGCCAACCTCTCATTTAAAATGACCCAAATTTGGTCTCCTTAGGGCGGGGACCGAGGCCTGATCTGAAGGAGATGTAGCGTGGCCTAGTGGAAAGAGCACGGGCTTTGGAGTCAGAGGACCTGGGTTCTAATCCCTGCTCTGCCAATTGCTTGCTGTGTAATCTTGGGTAAGTCACTTGACTTCTCTGTCCCTCAGTTTCCTCAATTGTAAAATGGGGTTTCAATACCTGTTCTCCCTCCTACTTAGACTTTGAGCCCCATGCGAGACAGGGACTGCGGCCAGCCTAATTGACCTGTACCTACCCCATCACTCAGAACAGTGTTTGACGTATAATGTTTGAGAAGCAGCATGGCGTAGTGGCTAGAGCCGGGCCTGGGAGTCCGGAGGTCATGGGTTCTAATCCCGGCTCTGCCGCTTGTCTGCTGTGTGACCTTGGGCAAGTCACTTCACTTCTCTGGGCCTCAGTTATCTCATCTGTAAAATGGGGATTGAGACTGCGAGCCCCACATGGGAGAGGGACTATGTCCAACTCAATTTGCTTGTATCCACCCCAGCGCTTAGTACAGTGCCTGGCACATAGTAAGCGCATAACAAATACCATCATTATATAGTAAGCGCTTAAGAAAAACAACAACAACAGAAAGGAGGCTGGACTAAGTAGACACAGTGCCAGGGTGGGGCAAAAAGGATGGGGAACAGGAAGGGGTTATAGGCCTCCATCATTCATTCATTCATTCAGTCGCATTTATTGAGCACTTACTGTGTGCAGAGCACAGTACTAAGTGCTTAAAAAGTACAATTCGGCAACAGAGACAATCCCTACCCAACAACGGGCTCGCAGTCACATCATCACTGCCACCATCTTCTTCCTGGGCCACCGCCGCTAATAATAATTGAATAATAATAACAGCGCTTACTGTATACCAAGCACTGTACTAAGCGCTGGGGTAAATAGACGATCATCAGGTCCTACCTAGGGCTCACAGTCTATGTAGGGGGGAGAACAGGGACTGAATCCCCATTTTGCAGATGAGGGAACTGAGGCCCAGAGAAGTGAAGTGACTTGCCCAAGATCACACAGTAGGTGAGATTAGATTAGGGGTGACCCTCAGCCCCTCTGCGCCCTCCTCCTCTGTCGCCAGGTGGAAGCTACGGTGGCCTCAGCAATATCCTGCTGGCTTTCATCATGGCCTTCCTGGCCCGCTCTAGGGCCCTCTTCGATAGGGGATTTCCAGCGCAGGCGAAAACATAGTTCTGGCCGGGCTGGAAACCCCCACCTGGTGACTGACTCCAGATGGGCCAGAAGAGCTCCAGGGGCAGCAGCACTGGACTGCCTCTTCTGCCCGCCGCCGTCATGGCCCTGCCGCCGGGCCAGGGGGTCCATCCCGTCATCCCAACTGAGGGCGAGACCCTAATGGGGTGGAACGACAAAACCTCAAAATCCATAAACGGCCCCCCCATTTCTGGACATCGGGTCCATTGCCCTAGTTCAATGCTATCAATCAGGGGTATTTATTGAGCACCTACTAGATGCGGAGCAACTTACTAAGCACTTGATAGAGTACACTGAAGTTAATAGACATGGTCCCAGCCCTCGGGGAGTTTAAAGTTGACCATCATCATCATCATCATCATCAATCGTATTTATTGAGCGCTTACTATGTGCAGAGCACTGTACTAAGCGCTTGGGAAGTACAAATTGGCAACACATGGAGACAGTCCCTACCCAACAGTGGGCTCACAGTCTAAAAGGGGGAGACAGAGAACAAAACCAAACATACTAACAAAATAAAATAAATAGGATAGATATGTACAAGTAAAATAAATAAATAAATAGAGTAATAAATATGTACAACCATATATACAGGTATAAATAGAATATGTACAAGTAAAATAGAGTAATAAATATGTACAAACCATGTGCAACACACTTTGATAAAAACAATAATAATAATGGTATTTGTCAAGCGCTTACTATATGCCAAGTACTGTTCTAAGCGCTGTGGTAGACACAAAGTAATCAGGTTGGACGCAATCCCTGTCCCACAAGGGGCTCGCAGTCTTAACCCCCATTTTACAGATGAGGTAACTGAGACACAGAGAAGTTAAATGACTTGTCCAAGGTCACACAGCAGACAAGTGGTGGAACCAGGATTAGAACCCAGGTCCTCTGATTCCCAAGCCCGGGCTCTATCCACTAGGCCACACGTTCTTGAAAAATCACATGAGAAAGTCCAGTTTGTAGACAATTCCGGTTGGTAATGGGCCAGCTAACAGGTTGTCCTCTCTCGCAAATGGAGCGACTTACTGAACTTACTGTACTAAGCACTTGAGAGAGTTCATTAGAGTTAGTAGACACAATCCCTTCCCTCCAGGAGCGTATGTCAACTGTGTTCAAAGCACTGTAGTAAGTGCTTAGGAGAGTTGACTAGAGTTAGTAGACCCTCTCCCTGCTCTCAAGAAGCTTGCGGTCTAGTGAAGGAGCGTAGGTCAACCCACACTTAAAGGTGTCCATCATTACTAAAAATGAGCTGAGTTTCAGTAGCGTAATTTCAGGCTGAAGGGGTGGAGCAGCTACCATATTTCAGACACGTTCTGAATTGTTAGTTCTCAGAAGAGCCTAGCAGTAAAGAGGTGTTATTTTTGTGTAGGTGTTTCCACAGACAGAAACATTTTCTTTTTGTGCACTGACGCACTAGCCCTCTTTCTCTACTATACCATGCCCACCCTACCTGGTTACTTGTTCAGCTGGGCTTTGGTGATGTCACTGATGTGGCTGACCTTGAGCCTGACTCTGCCCCCAGGGGGGGATTAATGATCCGGGATAGGTGCACAGAGAGAAATCAGGAACTGGCATGGGGAAAGAAAATACCTTCCTCTCCTGTGCTTTCTGCAAGGATGGGACCCGGTTGGTCCGGGCAGGGCAAGGCCTGCCCCCAAGGCTAAATCCCACCGGAGGGCGTGACTGGTGATGGGAAACTGGCAGGCAGGCCAGAGGGGTGATGCAAGAGCCAAAAGCACCATCTTTTAGGGAGTGATTCTTGCCTCCAAACAGGCCCAAGCTGGCTTTTACCAGACAAGAAGGAAGCTAGGTGTCCCCTCCCCATTGGTAGAGTCTCAGGAGCTAGCAATGGGAGCATTAGCATTACATTATTGGTTACCACAATCAATGTATTACTGATTCTGGCAGTCACTTGTCTCAGAGTCATCTGGGTCTAGTACTGCTTTTCTAAACGAATTCATCAGAAACAGCTTCGGCTCTCCGGTTACGTTTGATTTAAATTGGATTCGGACTTGGTCCAATCCTGTCCCTTATTTTTTTTTTTTTAATGGTATATGTTAAGCTCAAACTATGTGCCAGCCATTTTAACTAAGAGCTGGGGTTGAAACAAGATCATCAGGTTGGAAACAGTCACTGTCCCATGTGGGGCTCACAGTTTAAGTCAGAGGAAGGAGGATTTAATCCCCATTTTGCAGATGAGGAAACTGAGGCAAAGAGAAGTTAAGTGACTTACCCAAGACCACCCAGCAGACAATGGTGGAGCTGGGATTAGAACCCCAGACCTCTGACTCTTGGGGGAGCAGCTGGGAGCTCATTGTTAATTCATTCAGTAGTACCCAGCACTTAGTACAGTGCCTGGCACATAGTAAGCACTTAACTAATACCATCATCATTATTATTATCATTATTATTGATTGAGTAGTGAAATAACGACATTCCCTTGAGGAGCTTACAGTCCAATGAGAGGGACAGGCAGACACACACATTGGGTATATAGATAACAGGGAAATCACTCTATTTTTTCCACGCTCTTGTTGTTATTCTTGTATCTATCCTTTTCCTCCTGCTCCCGATGTGTGTCGATTAGAGAAGCATCTTGGCCTAAAAGAAAGAGTCTGGGCCTGGGAGACAGAGGACCTGAGTTCTAATCCGATCTCTGTCACTTACCTGCTGTGTGACCTTGGGCAGCTGAACTTCACTTAACTTCTCTGTGCTTCAGTTTCCTCATCTGTAAAATGGGTATTCAATAACTGTTCTCCCTTCTACTTAGACTGTGCATCCTGTGCAGGACAAGGACAGGGCTTTGTCATTTGCCTGCTGTTGACGTTGGGCAAGTGACTTAGCTTCTCTGGGCCTCAGTTTCCTCAACTGAAAAATGGGGATGACTTAGCTGTTCTGCCTTACTTAGGCTGTGAGCCCTATGTGGGACAGGGACTGTGTCCAGTCTGATTAACTTGTATCTACCCCAGTGCTTAGATCAGTGCTTGACACGTAGTAAGCGCTTAACAAATACCATGATGATGACGATGACTGTAATATTATATCTGCAAGTGCTCCCTGCCCCCTGCCCATTGGCTAATGTCCCTAACACACTGCCAAGCAGACAAGGACTCTGGATGCATCCTGCAGAAGAACGGTGATACTTCCCACTGACTCCTTCTGTGAGCCCATTGTTGGGTAGGGACCGTCACTATATGTTGCTGACTTGTACTTCCCAAGCGCTTAGTACAGTGCTTTGCACACAGTAAGCGCTCAAAAAATACAATTGAATGAATGAATGGTATCAGGCAGCATTCATGCTCAGCAAAGCAAGTCAAGTCCTACTAGAGCTGACTTCTGATTGTCTCAAGGCTGTTTATTCAGTTTCTGGCTCCTTTTTGCATTCTTTCTTCCCTGATAAAGGAAGAAAGTCACTGATAAGGGGAATAAAAAGGTAGATGAAACCCTGTTAGATTACTTATTGACAGGTCGGTTATAAAAAAAAGTTTGGTGTTAGAGCACGGGCTTGGGAGTCAGAAGGACCTGAGTTCTAATCCTGCTCCACTACATGTTTACTGAAGGACCTGCCTCAGTTACCTCAGCTGTAAACCTGGGACTATGAGTGTGAGCCCCTTGTAGGATAGGGATTGTGTCCAACCTGATTAAATTAGAGAAGCAGCATGGCTCAGTGGAAAGAGCACAGGCTTAGGAGTTAGAGGTTGTGGGTTCTCATCCTGGCTCCACCATTTGTCAGCTGTGTGACTTTGGGCAAGTTACTTAACTTCTCTGTGCCTCAGTTACCTAATTCATTTATTCAATTGTATTTATTGAGTGCTTACTGTGTGCAGAGCACTGTACTAAGCGCTTGGGAAGTACAAGGGGATTAAAGACTGTGAGCCCCACATGGGACAACCTGATTACCTTATATCTCCCCAGGGCTTAGAACAGTGCTTGGCACATAGTAAGCACTTAACAAATACCATTATTATTATTATTAATAATAATAATAATAAAGTGTATCTACCCCAGTGCTTAGAACAGTGCTTGGTGCATAGTAAGCACTTTAAAAGTACCATAATTATTATCAATGATTATTATCAATGGCATTTATTGAGCACTTCCCGGGTGCAGGCTGTTGTACTAAGTGCTTGGGAGGATACAGTGCAATAAAGTTGGATATGATCCTTGTCCACAGGGAGTTCACAGTCAACGGGGGGAGACAGACATTAAAATAAACTACAGATAGAAGAAATAGTAGAGTATAAGGCTATGTACCTAAGAGCTGTGGGGCTGTGGTGAGTATCAAAGTGTTTAAGGGGTTCATAGCCAAGTGTGTAGTCAACATGGGGAGGATAGGGAAATGAAGGTTTGGTTGGGGAAGGCCTCTTGGAAGAGGTGGGACTTTAAGAGGGTTCTGAAGTTGGGAGAGTGGTGGTTGGTTAGACACGAAAGGGGAGAGAGTTCCAGGCCCAAGGGAGGATGTGGGAGAGGGGTAAGTGGTGAGATAAATGAGATTGAGGTATAGAGAGTAGGTTGGCATTAGGGGGTAGATCAGGAGATCAGTGAGATAAGATAAGAAGGGGAGAGTCCATTGGGTGCCTTAAAGCCTATGGGGAAGGAGTTTCTGTTGGATGTGGAGGTGGATGGGTAACCACTGGGGTTTTATGAGGAGTGGAGAGGTATGGAGTAGATTAAAATATTGGATAAAATAAGGGCTTTGGATTACCCATGAATGTCAATGATGTACTTCTTCACTTATCCCCTTCCAGCGGATGACTGAGAGCAGGCTGTAGATGGGGCACAGGATTCTCCACAGAGGCCCCCTCCTCCATACCCTAACAGGGGGCATATTGGGAGGTACCATGGGGGTAGTAGGGCCATGGTGTGCCATTTGCTAGCACTCGCCCGGGTCAGAGGCAGCACTGGGGCCACCAGTGGCAGAGAAGGAGAGAATGCAGCGGCTCCAGGACAAGGAGGTGAGACAGAGGTCCCCAGAGAGATTCAGTCGGTCGTATTTACTGAGAGCACTGTACTAAGCGCTTGGGAGAGTATAAGGCAACAATAAACATACACCTTCCCTGCCACAATGAGTTTACAGTCTAGAGGGAGCTTAGGTTTGGGGTTTCCAATGCACTTTGGAATGACATCATTACGTCACGCTGTGTGAGCATAAGGCATCATGTGATGAGTTCGTACCGGGCTGGACGGCAAACAAAATCTTTCCTTGCCTGAAGCCAGTCCTGACTCTTATCCCAAAGAATGACTAATAAAGAGCCTGAGCCTCAGCAGTGTTGCCATAAACCTGTCTTTCCTGAAATGAGTGAGAGGATATTGTGTGAGAATGTTTGGCCACGCTAGGGTTCTTCTGTAATTTTGTTCAACCACTATCCCCAGCTTCTTTGTAAAAGGACATACGGACCCGAGCTACTACCTGGATGGCTTCCAGGAAGAATCCCTTTAGAGACAGTGAGGTTGGAGTCAGGTGAGCAGAGTGCCAACTCCTCCCTCTACTCTGAATTGTTCAGATTCCCAGATCCGTAGAGGCCTCTGCCCCTTCTGTGCCCTTAAAATGTCCCAGAGTTGATCCTAGGTCACCTAGTATGCAGTAACGGTTTGCTATTGTCATTTTGATTGGTGCAGATGTGCAGATCTTCCGCAGAGATTTCCAACTGCACTCCGTTTCCCTCTGCCAAGAATAATGTCTCAGGTTCACTCGGGTTTCACTCACTGCCAAGAAACTGATCACTATAAAATGGATGTGCGGTAGATCGCTCTTCCAGGCACAGTGGTGAGATTATAAAACAAAGCCTCCCAGAAGACTAGTAGTAATAGTACTCATTAAGCACTTTACTGCATGCAGAGAGCACAATGTACTAAGCATTGACAGAGAATACGAATGGTCTCTGTCTCTTGTGGGGTTCACAACCTAAGACTGGCATGTCAGATGTGGAGAGGTTTCTCAAATAACTCGGCAGTGTAGTATAATCTTGTCTTGTCTTGTGCCCCCGCCTCCATCTGCAATCATTCAGGTAGTGTATCTATAGAGTTTTCTTGGTAAAAATATGGAAGCAGTTTACCATTGCCTCCTTCCGCGCAGTAAACTCGAGTCTCTACCCTCGACTCTCTCCGGTGCCGCTGCTGCCCAGCAAAGGGGAGTTTTGACTTGTAGCAGATGGCCTTCCACTCACTAGCCACTGCCCAAGCTAGGAATGGAATGGGTATACCCCTGCTTAAGTGCTGTGGGGCTGGGAGGTGGATGAACGAAGGGAGAAAGTCAGGATGATGCAGAGGGGAGTGGGAGAAGAGGAAAGGAAGGTTTAATCGGGGAGAGCCTCTTGGTGGAGATGTGCCTTCAATAAGGCTCTGAAGCGGGGGAGAATAATTGTCTGTTCGAAATGAGAAGGGAGGGTGTTCCAGGCCAGAGACAGGGCATGGGCAGGAGATCAGCGGTGAGATAGATGAGATCGATTTACAATGAGTAGGTTGGCATTAGAGGTACAGAGTGTGTATGCTGGGTTGTAGTAAGAAAGCAGCAAGGTAAAGTAGGAGGGGACAAGCTGATTGAGTGCTTTGAAGCCGATAGTAAGGAGTTTCTGTTTGATGAGGAGGTAGCAGTTTAGATGGAGATGAAAGGGTAGATTTTAGCGATGCTGGGAAGACTGAACTGACAGGATCTGGTGACAGATTTTTTTTATAGTTTTTGTTAAGCACTTACTATGTGCCAAGCACTGTTCTAAGTGCTGAAGCAATATGTGGGTTGAATGAGAGAGATGAGTCGAGCGTAATGCTCAGTTCCAGGCTTGTGAGACAGGAAAGATGGTGGCGCTATCTGGTGCTGTCCTCTCCCTAGCACTTAGTACAGTGCTTAGCACACAGTACACTTAGTAAATGCAAATACACTTAGTTCACTTAACACATAGTAAGTGCTCAATAAATATCATTGATCGACTGAGGGAGGAGAGACAAAGTGAGGGGGAGAGAGCGGGGGCAGAGATGTAGATTTGGTTGTCATCAGCGTAGAGATGATAGTTGAAGCTGTGGGAGTGAATGAGGTCACCAAGGGAGTGAGTGTAGATCGAGAACAGAAGGGGACCAAGAACTGAACCTTGAGGAACCCCTACAGTAAGGGGATGGGAGGGGGAGGAGGAGCCTGCAAAAGAGACTGAGAATGAGCGACCAGAGAGATAAGAGGGGAACCAGGAGAGGACGGAGTCTGTGAAGCCAAGGTTGGATAGCGTGTTGAGGAGAAGGGGGTGGTCCACAGTGTCGAAGGCAGCTGAGAGGTCGAGGAGGATTAGGATAGAGTATGAGCCATTGGATTTGGCAAGCAGGAGGTCATTGGTGACCTTTGAGAGGGCAGTTTCCGTGGAATGTAGGGGACGGAAGCCAGATTGGAGGTGGTCGAGGAGAGAGTTGGCATTGAGGAATTCGAGGCAGCGCGTGTAGACGACTCATTCAAGGAGTTTGGAAAGGAATGGTAGGAGGGAGATAGGGCGATTACTAGAAGGTGAGGTGGGGTCAAGAGAGCGTTTTTTTAGGATGGGAGAGACGTGGGCATGTTTGAAGGCAGAGGGGAAGGAACCAGTGGAGAGTGAGCGGTTGAAGATGGAAGTTAAAGAGGGGAGAAGGGAGGGAGTGAGAGATTTCATAAGATGAGAGGGAATGAGGTCAGAAGCACAGGTGGCCGGAGTAGCACTTGAGAGGAAGGAGGAGATCTCCTCTGAAGATACTGCTGGGAAGGATGGGAGAGTAGCGGAGAGCATTGAGAGCTGGGGGCCTGGAGAAGGGGGGGGAGTGACTTTGGGGAGCTCAATATTATTATTATTGTTACTATAAGTGCTTTCTCTGTGTCAAGCACTGTTCTAAGCGCTGGGATAAAAATAAATTGATCAGGTTGGACACAGTCCCTGTCCCATTTGGGGCTTACAGTCTAAGTAAGAGGGAGTAGGATTTAATCCCCATTTTACAGTTGGGGAAACTGAGGCCCAGAGAAGTGAAATGACTTGTCCAAGGTCACACAGCAGACAAGTGGTGGAGCTGGGATTAGAACCCAGATCCTCTGACTCCCAGACCCATGCTCTTTCCACTAGGCCACGCTGCTTCTGATGCAACAGTAGTATATCCAGAAAGATAGGCTGATAGCCATGACGTGTAGCAAGAAAAAAGCAATATTTGCGACCTCATTAGGTAATATTTACTGAACCCCCACTGGGCAATGTACCAAGTCCATGATCTCTGCCCTTTAATTACAGTTGAGAGCATCCATTTTTTGCAGGGAAGGAAGCTCACACAGGGCTCTCAGAAGGAGCCAGAATGATGAGAGGAAATAGCATTGCTCTATGGTTGCAATCTCCCCACTTCACTAGAAAAGTCTAGCAAATAACGCACAGCAGTTCCCTTGAGATTTGGGGGAACAGTCTCCCTGACCTGGTAAAAATCTTGGTTTGGTCACAGTTGAGGTTGTGGCTGGTTTTTTTGTGGCTGTCAATAGGCACTAATTTGAGATTCCCTGAGGTAAAGAGGAGACTTAGAGAAGTACCTCCAGTCTATTTCTCTTCCATTTTGTGCCCTAACCGCTTCTGGCAGGGTCAGAACGACGGTGTGTTTCTTTTCAATTCTATGATCCAGATTCCACATACTGAAAAGAAATCTGCTCTCTCTGCTGCTGTAGGGGTCGATGGAACATTTAAAGGAGCAGCTGTCAATGTCAAACGGACCCTGGAAAGCTGTCAGAGTATCCTCTGTTGCATTGGGCCACTTTCAGCTTCTCTCCCATGCAGCCAACGGTTTTCAGGTATTCTGCCTGAGCCTTGGGACCAACAATTGGATTCTGGTCTCACAACTGTACCTCATATCACTAGATTTATTCTTAAATCAAGATTCTAAGTGGGAGGGGGAGCGGGTATTGAACCCCTATTTTACAGATGAGGAAAGTGAAGCCCAGAGAAGTTAAGTGACTTGCTCGAGGTTACACAGCAGGTGAGGAACCAGAGGAGAAGCTGCAGAGATTCAAAAGTAAGAGAGAGAGACTGATGTTTGCAGACAGATAGGCTGGACCATACATGGTAAACTGGAGAATTATATTTTTGGGCAACATTAATTTGATGTGATGTTCCTTTCTTGATGTCCACACCCTGCCCTGTCTGTCAACCAGTTAAGCTTTGCTCGCCCCAAGGCTCCTTGAAATATCTATTTCTCATAGTTCCCTGTGCTCCATCCTCCACCTCAGTACCCAGCTGTGAGTCTTATTATAATCAGATTTTTTTCAATGGTATTTGTTAAGCATTTACAATTTGTCAAACACTGTTCTAAGTGTTGGGGTATGTACAAGTTAATTAGGTCAGACACAGTCCCTATCCCACATGGGGTTCACAGTCCAAGTAGGAGGGAGAACAGGTATTTAATCCCCATTTTACATTTGAGGGAATTGAGACACAGAGAAGTTGCCCAAGTTTGCACAGCAAGCAATTAGCAAAGCCAGGTTTAGAACCCAGGTCCTCTGACTCCTGGTCCCGTGCTCTTTCCACTAAACCATGCTGCTGACAATCAATCATCTCTCTCATTCAACCCACATATTCAATCCGTCACGGAACTCTGTCAGTCCCACCTTCACAACATCGCTAAAATCAGCCCTTTCCTCCCTAACCAAACTGCTACCTCGTCAATACAATCACTCATCCTATACCACCTAAATTACTGCATCAGCCTCGTTGCTGACCTCCCAACCTCTTGTCTCTCCCCACTCTAGTCCATACTTCACTCCTCTGCCGGGATCATCTTTCTATAGAAAAACTTTCAGGACATGTCACCCCCCTCCTCAAAAATCTCCAGTGGTTACCCATCCACCTCCTTATCAAACAAAAACTCCTCTCCATTAGCTTTAAAGCACTCCATCACCTTGCCCCTCCTACCTCACCTTGCTTCTCTCCTCCTTCAACCCAGTCCTCAGACTTTGCTCCTCTGGTGCTAACCTTCTCACTGTGCCTCAATCTCATCTATCTCACCATCAACCTCTTGCCCACGTCCTGCCTCTGGCCTGGAACGCCCTCCAACCTCAAATTTGACAGACAATTACTCTCCCCTGCTTCAAAGCCTTATTGAAGGCACATCTCCTCCAGGAGGCCTTCCCAGACTAAGCCCCACTTTTCCTCATCTTCCACTCCCTTCAGCATCACCCCGACTTGCTCCCTTTGCTCTTCCCCCCGGCCCAGCCCCACAGCACTTATGTACGTATCTGTAATTTTATTTATTTGTATTGATGTCTGTCTACTCCCCTCTAGACTATGAGCTCGTTGTGGGCAGGGAATGTCACTGTTTATTGTTGTACTGTACTTTCCCAATCTCTTAGTACAGTGCTCTGCACACAGTAAGCACTGAATAAATACAAATTGATGAATGAATGACTTATTGAAAGCTTAGTGTGTGCAGAGCACTGTACTAAGTGCTTGGGAGAGCACAGTGTAACAGAGTTGGTAGGCGCGTACCCTGCCCACAACACGCTCACAGTCTAGAGAAGTACCACAGAATAGTGGATAGAGCACGGGCCTGGGAGTCAGAAGGTCATGGGTTCTAATCCCGGCTCCACCCTTGTCTGCTGTGTAACCTTGGGAAAGTCACTTCACTTCTCTGGGCCTCAATTACCTCATCTGTAAAATGGGGATTTAGACCGTGAGCCCCGTATGGGACAGGGACCATGTCCATCCCTATTTGTTTGTACCCACCTCAGCGCTTAGTACAGTGCCTGGCACACAGTAAGTGCTTAAAAAATACCGTCATTATTAGAGGAGTGTAATTCAGCTTTTCCTGGTCCAGAATTACAAGGTCTGAGTGAGCCTGCCAGAGTTTCTTCCACAGAGAACCCCCTTGCCCCAGGGAAGAGTATGCCACAGGCAACTTTGCAAGCAAGAACAACCCTTCCTGACTTCCAAAGGAGAGCCTGCAAAACAGGTTTCTGGATAGGAAAAAGAAAGGAACCAGTTGAGCTTTCTTTGATCTGAAGTTTCCCTGAACATGATTCATCCCTTTTCCTCTCCTGAGAGCCTTGAATGTGATTAATCAGCATATGCTAATCGGTAATGTGGAAAGGAAAAAGATTTCAGCAGCTACAGTGCGCCAAGCCCAGTGATTACTCACAGCCTATGACTGACTAAGTGCAGTCGCAAATGTGCTGGTTCCTTGCTCATTAAGGTAGTGATTGAGCCTGAAAGCCTCCTAAATACACATTCAAATTAAACTGCAGCATTGCTGCACAATGAATAAGAGTCTTTGCCACTATTTCAGCATTCCTTTTGGGAGATGTCAAGAATTCTCCTCTCTGGGTCAGGAGGCTGTCTATATAACAACAGCAACAACAACAGCAATAAAATAATAACAATAATAATAATAATAAAATACTTGTTAAGTCCTTACTATGTGCCAAGCACTGAACTAATCACTGAGTGTCAGATGGGAGTCACTGGGAGTCATGGTCATGGTTTCTAATCCCCGTTCTACCACACGTACATTGTGTTACCTTGGGCAAGTCACTTAACTTCTCAGTGCTTCAGTTCCCTCACCTGTAAAATGGGAATTAAGACTGTGAGCCCCATGTGGGACATGGACTGTTCCAATCTGATTATCTTGCAGCTACCCTAGCACTATGCCTGGAACATAGTAAGCACTTAACAAATATCTTAAAAATAAAGCTCTTCTGACTCCCAGGCTCCAGGTCCAGGGACTGTCTCTATGTGTTGCCGACTTGTACTTCCCAAGCGCTTAGTACAGTGCTCTGTACACAGTAAGTGCTCAATAAATATGATTGATTGATTGATTGATTGAGGTGGGGGGGGCAGAGCACTTGTGAGCAAGATATGGGGTGGTGATGGGGGTTGGCCTAAAGGTCCAGCCACTAGAGTGCCTCTTTGGAAGGGGAGATTTTCCATTCTGGGCTGCTTCCATTTCTGTCTTGAAACACTAGACTGTAAACTCATTGCTGGCAGGGAATGTGTCTGTTATATTGTTGTACGCTCCCAAGCACTCCTGCCGGCGTGCAGATCCTGCGGGGTCTTCATCCAGTTTGTACACCATTGTTAATGAGTCCTTTTCTTCCACACTACAGAGGACTAGAGATTAGATAAGGGTCAATACGGAAGTGCTTCACAACCGCCTGTAGAACCTACATAAGTATCTTCGTACCATATTAGTTGAGCACTATTCATGCTCATCTCCCCTAGCCCTTCTTTGTCCTGCCGGTAAATTATTATAGTATCTGTCTCCATGGCTAGGTTGTAAGATCCTTGAGGACAAGGATTGTGGTATTTGTTAAGCACTTACTATGCACCAAACGCTGTACTGAGCACTGGGATAGATACAAGATAATCTGGTCAGGGACAGTTCTTGTTCCACATGGATTCCACAGTTCCTGTTCCTGTTCCACAGTCTAAGAGGGAGAGAGAATGGGTGTTTAATGCCAATAATACAGATGAAGAAACTAAAGCACAGGGAAGTTAAGTGACTTGCCCCAGGCGATACAAAGCAGATTCAAATTTTAAAGCTCCACACCATGGAAGTCCTATCCAGTGGTTTGGTAACCTCAAAATTTTCCTCTGCCAGCCTTGATATAGACTAGTCAATTAGAGACATGTCATTAAAAGTTAAATCTCGATAAAGAAGCATTATGTAACGGGGATGGGTGGTTTCCAGTAATGTGGGGCATTTGGTAAGCACTTACCATATGCCAAGCTCTGGAGTAGATAAAATATAACTGGATCAGACAGAGTCTCTGTCCCACATTAAAGGGGGAAGAGAAACTGTTATTTAAGTCTCATTTTACAGATGAGGAAACTGAGACACAAAGGGGGAAGAGACTTGCCCGAGGTGATGCAACAGGTCATCTGTGGAGAGGGGATTAAAACCTGCATCTCCTGATCCGCAGGCCTGTGTTTTTTTCCATTAGGCCAGGTTGCTTCATGAACTGTAATCTGTGAACAGCCAGAACTACTGAGAGACCCGGCTCAGAGGCAGGCGTGGAGCTGTGAACTTCAGTGGGACCCAGAGCAGAAAGGGAAATTTGTGATTCTGTCATCTGCTTTTTCAGATGGCACCTGTGAGGTTGGGAAATACTAGGAGCCTGAATAGGAGCCAGACTAACAGGGGACCAGACTTCTGATACCGCTGTTCCTTTTTCATTGGTACTGTGCTTTCCGGGGTTTCACAAGCGTGGTTTTGTTCAAAATAGTTTAAACTCAGCAGGTGCTCTGCCACATTCTCCCTCAAGCGCCGCCGAGGCCACTGAAATGCCCAAGCTTCCTCCCTGGTGAAAGTCCAGCTTGGCAGAAGGGGCATCCTCCAAACCTGAGGCATCCTACCCTCCTTGGCATCTGGGCAGAACAAGTCAGTAAAGTATTGAGAGTGGGGCTGGTTCAGGAGTTTGTGCACTTTCCCTTCCCCGGGACAATGAGTCAAATGGAGTTTTAAACATCCTGATTTTGCTTACTCTATGCCAGGCACTGTACTAAGTGCTGAGGTAGATACAAGCTAATCAGGTTGGACACAGTCCTGTCCCACATGGGGCTCACAGTCTGGAAGGAGGAGAATTTAATCCCAATTTTATAGATTTAGTCCCTATTTTACAGGCCCAGAGAAGTGAAGTGTTTTGCCCCAGATAACATCATGGCAGACAAGCGGCAGAGCAGGAATTAGAATCCAGGTCCTCTGATTCCCAGGACTGTGCTCTTTCCACTAGGCCACACTGCTTCATTTCTGGGCTATCAAGGTCAGGTAATAATCAACAGAGCTCATTGGCTGTTAGACAGAGCCTCCTGGCCTTGGGACTATCGTTTGTCCATTTTTCCATTCCCCATAAGCATGGTCTAGTGAGAAGCAGTGGCAAGAGCTCAGAACCAGGAGTTAAGAGGATCTGGGTTCTAATCGCAACTTTGCCACTTGCCTGGTGGGTGACCTTGAACAAGTCACATGAATTAGAAAAGTGAGGGAAGCAGCCTGGCCTAGAGAAGCAGCATTTCCTAGTGGTTAGAGCTCAGGACTGGGAGTCAGAAGGTCTTGGGTCCTAATCCTGGCTCCGCCGTTTGTCTTCTGTGTGAACTTGGGCTTTCTGAATCCTACCAGTTTTTAGGTTTAAAAAAGTGGCTTAATGAAATGATCTCTCTCCCTCCTGCAATATTTTCTGCCTACTCTCAAGCTTGGAACTAAGCAACTTTGTCACATAATCTAGGGCATTCTATTCTGCTCTTTCCCCTCCAACAGAGCAGTCTCCTGTCACAAATCACTCTTTGTGGTCTGGAAGAAATTACACCCCAAACTCCCAGTTTGGCTATTAGTGCCAATAATAGACCATTAATAGTTTTCCATCAATTGAATGTTTACATGCTGGGCTGAGAGGGATACTGTGTGTGTCTTAGCCGGTCTGTTTCAGAGCTGGCTTCTGGAGATGGAGAGGTTTGTGATTTGACCCAGAGCCAGACTGCTGATAAATGACTTATTGGACATTCAACTCCCCATCTTCATAAACAAATCCATTTCCATTGACTGCATGTTGATATCTCATAAAAGAACTTTAAGCATAAAAGTGAGAAACTGTGTATTTCACCAGAATAGTGCAATAAAATGTTTAGAGTTGATGAATAATGCTGAAGTTTCTTCATCTTCAAAATAGCTCTAAAGGAGCCCAGATTCAATGCATTTTGGCAGAGGCCACTTTGGATGGCTTTATTAATATTCTGAGAAATGCACAAGGAACCTTTTTAGAAACAGAAATACTTCATTTTTTTCTCCAGGAGTGACAAAGGTGAAGCTAAAAGTACTCTGGAAATATCGGGAAAATATAAGCACCAGTTGAGCTAATTAGTCCCTCTGATTGCAATTTTTGAAAATGCTTTTGATTTTTTTTCCTTTCCTCTCTAGAATTCAGTGTAAGATTTAATGACGTGTTCCTAGTTCCCTCTAGCATCTCAATCCCTGCACGTTTTTACTCCCGGGATGACTGCTTATCAGCTTCAATAATTACCAATAAATCTCTCAGTGCCAGAAATAATAGGTCTGAACTGCTCTGTGATGAGTAAAGAGTGTCATTGGCTCTTCTTCATTCATCTTGATAATCTTCATTGCTCCGCAAACAGTAAGACGGATTATCATGGTTCAAGTACATGGCGCACCCGAACTCCAGAAAAGAGTCTATCAAAATCAGTAAATGATTGGGGTGAACCAGGAAAGCAATAATACATTTTGTCTCTAAGAATAAGATGTGCTAATTCTGACCTGTGTGCCCTGAGAATGTGAGAAATAGAAAGTGTGTGTGTGTGCGTGTGTATGCGTGTGTGTGTGTGAATGGTAATGAATCCCATTGTGGTCAGACAAGTTTAGCAGCATATATAATCAGCAGTTATTTTTTAATTGTTAACAGTACATGTTAGCACAGAAGTTAATTGAGACTAGGAATCAAGAGTATATTTTAGTGCGAATGATTTAAGTTCCCCTGATTTCTCCCTGCCTGGAATTTATGAACCTGTCTCAACACTTAAATCAATAAGATCTATTAGAGTGGTGGAACCATGGTGGAAATACTTCAGAATCAAGAGGACTTAGTTTCCAGACACTTTGAATGTTTTTCATCTTGGTCTGGTTGGTGTAATGTCCTCGTGGAAGGAAAATAAATGGCAGGCACCAGGAAGGTTTGCTGACTGCTGAAAACCTGACCGTGTCCCCTCTCCCCTCCCAAAGTACATGGCATTGACCGATTTTGAAGAATATCTTATCTGTGAGAAAGCCAACGAGTGCAAACAATCTCTGTGAATATTCCCTCCCAAACCCAAGGGAAACTAAACTCCTGAATACTGGTTTCCCTGAGGATTACGTCAGCCTGCTAGGCTGCAGTTATTTTCAAAACTGAGCTATCTTAAAATCCAACCTAACAATTAAAGTCTTTTGATAGCGTGACGATTGGCCAGTTTTTATAGAGATTGCTCAAAAGAGCTTATTCCAAAAAGGTTTTTGCTTCTGACAAACCACTCTTTCTCCCTTTAACACAAGCTATTATATTTTCTGGATTCCTTTAACCATGTCTACAGTTTGCAATGAGAGGGTTAGACTCTTCTGTTCTGAATTTCTTTTGATTCTAGATTTCACAAGGTTCTGTAAGTTGTGTTAAGCATGTAGCCAGTTCTCAATTATCCATTCTTACCGGTCACTACAATCACTACTACTACTACAGCTACTACTACTGGCCCTCTCCCCTGCCTGGACCAACTCTTTGGTTGAGGGGGCACTGGGAAAAGCAATAGAGAGATAGCTGGGGAATGCTTTTGGAGTACAAACCAAGAAGCAAGCCGAGAAGCAACATGGCTTAGCGGCAAGAGCACGGGCTTGGGAGTCAGAGGACATGGGTTCTAATCCCAGCTCCTCCGCTTGTCTGCTGTGGGACCTTGGGCAAGCCACTTAACTTCTCTGTGCTTCAGTTACCTCATCTGTAAAATGGGGATTAAGATTGTGAGCCCCATGTGGGACAACCTGATTACCTTGTATCTATCCAAGTGCTTAGAACAATGCTTGGCACATAGTAAGCGCTTAACAAACACCATAATTATTATTACTATTATTAACCCCAGAAGGTCCTGGAAGTGGGACCATTGCATAATAGCATTAGGGTAGTAACACTGGACAAGTACAATAATAATAATAATAATAGCAATAATAACATGCAAATCACTGTACTAAAAGTGGGGGAAAATACAGGGGTTGAGAAGCAGTGTGCCTAATGGAAAGGGCACATGCCTGGTAACCAGCTCTGCCACTTGCCTGCTGTGTTACTTTGGGCAAGGATCTTAGCTTCTTTGAGCCTCAGTTTCTTCATCTGTAAAATCTGTTCCCCCTGCATAGACGGAGAGTCCCGTACGAGACAGGGACTGTGTCCCACCTGATTATCTTGTATCTACCCCAGCACTTGGTACATAATAAACACTTCACAAATACCACAATTCTTATTATTACTCAGAATTCCCTCCACCTGGCAAATCCAGTCAGCCTTGTGGTCAGGTCACACTGGGTCCAACTTGACTTCTGAGAAGGTAAGGATGGGTGGTAGCACTTGTACGTGGCTGCTGAGACTTGTAGGGTGCAGGCTCTGGCTTTGACTCGTACGCACAGCGATTCATGTGCGGTTGAGTTTGCAACGATACCACAGTTTGCCGCTCCTGCCGAAGAAGCTCAACTCAAGCAAAAGTTAGGAGATGTAGTGTAAGGGGGGAGCCGATGGTTGGGAGGTCAGAGGGTTCAACCCCATGGATGTGGAAGTCCCTAAGAATTACGATTGGAAAAAAGGAGTAGGAAGTCAAGGAGAACATCAAAATCGGCAAGAAATGTGGAGGGGTGACCAGGAGGAGGGTAGATGATGGTCACTAGTTTCTGTAGAGGGTGGTGGCTGGATGATGTGGGATTCAACAGAAGAAAAGGAGAGAGAATGAAGGCCCCGAGACAGAACTAAAATGACATGGCATTTTTGTATATATCTGTTGTTTATTTATGTAGATTAATGTCTGTCTCCCCCTCTAGACTGTGAGCTCATGGTGGGCAGGGAATACATCTGTTTGTTATATTGTACTCTCTTAAATGCTTAGTACAGTGCTTTACACCCAGTAAGCGCTCAATAAATATGATTGAAGGAATAAATGAACCGGAGATGGAACGGCAGATTGATTCCTTCCTTGACTCCATGAGTTGGGGGAATGGGGAAAGATGCCCACCCCCACCAAGAGAGAGAGGGAGGGGAGACAATGTCATCAGTCTAGAGCCGGGTCTCAGTGAGGGTGAGGAGGAGAAGTCAGCAGGCCAGTTTGGGTGTTTATAGGCGTCTCTGGAGACCAGAGAACAGATCGTTCTGGATTTGGGATTCTCAGCATTCTAAAAGTTAGGAAGACTTCCAAATCCCCGGCTCCAATCCAGGAATGGAGGGGTGTGCAAATGTGGTGTTTGGGGTGCAACTATGGTCTCCGTGTGACTTGTGGGCGGTCTCCAGAATTTTTTATGGTATTTGTTAAGTGCTTATTATGTGCCAGGCACTGTACTAAGCTCTGGAGTAGATACAAATTAATCAGGTTGGACACAGTCCATGTCCCACATGGGGCTCATAGTGTTAATCCCCATTTTACAGATAAGGAAACTGAGGCACAGAGAAGTTAAGTGACTTGCCAAGGCCACACAGCAGAAAACTGGTGGAGCTGGTATTAGAACCCAGGTCCTTCTGACTCTCGGGCCCGTGCTCTATCCGCTAGGCCATGCTGCTTCTCTGCACAACTTTTTTGTGCAGATTCCTCAGATCCTTCCATGATTCAGAGTGTTTATAATTGGTTCCTAGGCACTTTATGACCACATTATTTTGCCCATCCTGGGCCCTCCAGGTGGTAGCTGGGATAGCCTAGAGAGGCTAGCAGGCCTTACCCCCCATCTAGAGATGAGGGGAGGGGGACCCCCAGAAGTTTCAGTACCCTCCCACAAAGGGAAAGCTAATTTTCATCCATGTCACTCACTCTCCTAGTTACATCAGCTGGGCCGCAGCCAATTGCAGGAGAAGATCTGAGACCAGGAGGAGGGGGCTGGTTAAGAAGAAGATTCCAAAAGAAAGAAAGAAGAAGAAAACAGAATCCCCATCTTGGGATCCCGAGGAAAGGCCCAAGGCGTGGGGGCTTCTTCAAAGAATCCTCGGGGAGCAGGCTGGGAGGCCTGAAGTAATAACTGTAGTATTTGTTAAGTGATTACTACATGCCAAGCACTGTACCAAGCACTGAGGTAGACAAAAGGTACAAGACTATTGGGTCCCATAAAGGGCTCACAGTCTAAGCAGGAGGGAGAAAAGTATTGAATCTCCATTTTGCAGATGAGAGGACTGAGGCCCAGAGAAGTTAAGTGACTTGCCCAAGGTCACTCAGCAGGTAAGTGGCAGAGCTGGGAGTAGAGCCCAGGTCCTGTGACTCCCCATGCGGTTTCCCCAGAAGCAGGGTCTTCTGAGCAGGCAGCGATCGGCAAGGTGAACTGCCCAGGAAACCCTGTCGGTGTGGCAAACCACAGAAGAGTTACTATAAACTCCTCATGGGCAGGAAATACATCCACCAACTCAGTTGTGTTGTACTCTCCCAAACACTCAGTTGACTCTGCAACAGAAAGCACTCAGTAAATACCACTGATTGATTTCAAGGAAGAAGATTGATTGTGGATGAAGGCTGCCCCTCTGAAGTAGTTACAGTTTAGGGAAAGGTGATTAATCCCAGCTTCAGTTCTAAGATAAGTTGTATAACTAATGTTGAGGTTAATTCTTTAAATAATTAAATATTGGTGATCTGTTCAAAGCCAGTGGTACTAGTGGAATTCTGTGTGTGCATATGTCTGTGTTTGTAACTCCTGAGCTTTGAACAGATGGCTACCTCAGCCAATCATATTTATTGAGCGCATACTGTGTGCCGAGCACTGTACTAAGCGCTTGGAAGAGTACAATATAACAATGCAACAGACACATTCCCTGCCCACGATGAGCTTACAGTCTAGAGGCTATCTCAGAGGGGAGTGGGTGCCACCTCTCCCTGAGCCACAGGAACCAGCCCTGAGGGGTAAGGACTGCCTAGCTGGATTCCAGAGGCTTCCCCTCCTGCCTGGGGAGGGAAAGTCTGAGAGTCCCGATAGCTTCTGGGGGCAGCTACCTACCCGGACAATCTCCGAGTATTACCTACCACAAGTCTCTTAGAAGTTCTCTGCCTCTGCCGTTAAAAAGCAGATCTAGACCTGATATTTAAGGATCCGTGCTCACTGAGTCGCAGTAAAATAAATGCCCTCTCGGTTCTTGGGTTGAGAGGAACAGCAAAATTCAGAAAGGAGAGTTTATTCTGCCAAAATACTTCTGCGTGTTCCCATTACCCAACTGCCACCTGGCTTTCAGTGCATGATGTTTCTTGCCCCTTCATTTTTCCTCTCCTACAGTAACTCTGGTTTCTGCCATTCTGGCTTTTGATTTTTGAGTTTCACTTTGTGCCCATTGAAAAACTACTGAACTACCAAAAGCCTCAGTGTTGTCCACTGCCATCTTCTCACCCTGTTCTTCTGTTAGCCAGGTGACCAGTTGGTTCAGGCCAGAGTTCTCCCACCCATCCCACCGCTATTTGGCATAATCTGGGAGGGGCTGGCTTTGGGCCAATAGGGAGGAAAGCGCCACCCCCACTCTCTACTTCTGAAGGAAGCTGAGTAGGAGAAGCTTAGCTCTTTTGGAGTTGGCAAAGAAAAGGTCAAGCAGGCCTGACTCTTGCCCTTGGAGACCAGCCAGAACAAATTACGCCCCCTACCTTCTTTCTCTCCCTCCAAACTACCTACAGGATCAAAAAGAAGGTTAGTGTGGGGTAATTTGGTCATGAGCATAATCCGTGGATAATTTCAGCCTATCTCTGGGCTCCCCAAATATCCAAGCCAGGCCTACCACGTGGTCCGCTGATCAGACTGACTTCTAGGTAGGTGGTCTGCTAATCAGTCTTAAAAACCACCAGGAGCTGTAAATAGTTACCTTGAAAACCTCTCCTTGGTATTCTAAGTTGTGATCTCTCCACTGGTGCTACTAACTAAATCCTGATTGTGTATCTTGACTGTTTGGGGGTGTAATCAAAGTTTAATCATGGCCACCGGGGCTTGTAACTGCCCTAATAATGGGAGTCTGGGTTGAGTTTGTGAGTCCATACTTGCCCTTCATACTTCTAAATATGAAAATGGCCGATCTCGGTCATGGCTCACGGGTATGAGACAATCCAATAATAATAATAATAATAATAATTGTAGAATTTGTTAAACTGTCCAATTGCTGAGCTGTCTTAATTGCCGAGCTAGATACAAGATGTTCAGGTCCCACTTGGGGCTCCCAGTCTAAGCAGGAAGGGAGAACAAGCATTGACTCCCCATTTTGCAGATGAGGGAACTGAGTCACAGAGAAGTTAAGTGACTTGCTCAAGGTCATACGACAGACGATTGGTGGAGATGGAATTAGAACCTAGGTCTGACATTCAGTCCAGACAGGGGAACCCTACTTCCTTGGGTTCTATCTAACACCCCCTCCTTAGCAGCATCTGGATGAGGCTGCGCCCAGACCCCAAGCCCTAAAAGGTCCCGCACTTCCTGACCTACAGTAGTTGGGATTGCTGCTGCTGAATAGGTCACTGAGGGGAGTGCTAGTGATCAGAACTCAGGACCGCAACAATCAATGAGTGGTATTTATTGAGCACTTACCATGTGCACAGCCCTATTCTAAGGGCTTGGAAGAGTCCACTACAACAGAGTCGGTAGACACCTTCGTTCCCCGCCCAAAAGGAGCTCGCGGTCTAGAGCAGTGGACCGACGTTAAAATAAATTATGGCTATGAACATAAGAGTTGTAGGGCTAAAGGTGGGGCTGGGGAAAATCAAATAATAATCAATAATCCCAGCAGTATTGGGCTGGATCGGGTAGATCGGTTGGGACAATGGACAGTTCCTTGATTTGGTGTTTAAGACGTTTGAATTTCGTTCCCAGCTCCACGATTGATTCACTGGGTGGCTCTGCCTATCTGTTCTGTCTCCACTATTTGTGGCGAATCCATCCATCATCTTTGAAAACCCCAACACTGACAGGGATTATCTCCTTGTGTCTGTGGCTGAAAAGACCAATAAACAGTACCAGCCTCCCCCATACTGTGCCAACTCTGCCTGCTGAGCTGTTTTAGGAAGATGTTGATGGAGATAAAGCTGCCAGTCAACCCAGAAATGAAGCAGACAATGAAGTCTGAGATCTTAGCCAATTATTAATTTTTAAGCCACAAGAGCAAAGGAAAAAAAAATATCCGCAAGAGTAGCTGATTCTCTGTGTCATTCTTCACTCTGGATGGATTGTCCGGATGGAGAGCAGTAATGGTATTTATTAAATGCTTCATGCACGCCAAGCACTGTGCTAAGCTCTGGAATAGATAAAATGCAGTCAGATCAGACAGAGCCCCTGTCTCTCATGGGGCTCACAGTCTGAGGAGAGAGAATAGGTATTGAATCCCCATTTTACAGAGGAGGGAACTGAAGCATGGAAAATTTAAGTGACTTGCCCAAGGTCACATGTCAGGCAAGAGGCAGACTGAAGTTTGATTCTGGGGTCTTTCCACAAGGCTATGTTAGATAATAACCAAGGAGCCTCACCTCACTCATGTAAGCCCTTCTGGTATGGAGCCTCTCCCTTCCCCCACCCCCCAAGGGCAGGTGGAAATGGGGAGGGGGCGGGAAGGACTGCAGGAGGCTTTTGTAATTTTTTCAACCTTGGAACTGATGCCCTTTAACCTCAGGAAGCACATTTATGCAGTATTGTCTCTCTGGGGGATGGGGAGTTGGCTATCATCAGCTCATACCCATCAATCAATCCACTGTATTTACTGGATGCTTATTTCTCTAGGCAGAGCACTGTACTAAGTAGTTGGGAGAGTACAACAGAATTAATAGACACTTTCCCTGCCCATGAGGAGCTTAGAAACAGCACAACGAAGTAGATAGAGCACAGGCCTGGGAGTCAGAAGGTCACGGGTTCTAATCCCGGCTCCACCAGTTGTCCGCCATGTGACCTTAGGCAAGTCACTTCACTTCTCTGTGCCTTAGTTACCTCATCTGTAAAATGGGGATGAAGACTGTGAGCTCCAGGTGGGACAGGGACTGTGTCCAACCTGATTTCCTTGTACCCACCCCAGCACTTAGTACAGTGCCTGGCACATAGTAAGTGCTTAACAAGTACCACAGTTATTATTACATCTGAGCAGGGGCACAGACAGCAATAAGTCAATAGATGAGCAGGATGGAGGGGGGCATGCAGTGTCAAGTGACTAGCGAATAATTCTGGTATTTGTTACGCACTTACTATGTGCCAGTCACCGCTGAGGTAGATACAAGACAGTCCCTGTCCCACCTGGAGCTCATAGCCTAAGTAAGAGGGAAGACAGGTATTGAATCCCCATTTTCCAGTTGAGGAAACTGAGGCCCAGAGAAGTGAAGTGACTTGCCCAAGGTCAGAGCAGTTTGAGGGTCTGGGGGTTTGTTTCACTGTGTTTAAAGCAGTTCTTTCGTCCACCTATTCTGCCGTGACCCCATTTGAGCTCACCACAACTGATGGCTACTAAAAAAAAGTAGTCAACAGAAAGCTCCCAGAAACGTAACATGGCTTCAGATCACAACAGAGCACAGCAGACATGAACCTTGATGCAAGACAGATAAAGGCCAGATGCAGAGAAAACAGCACCAACACCTCTGGGGCGTTTTCATTGACCTTCCAAAATCATTTGATCCTTTAAGCACCCTCAGCCCCACAGCCCCTAGGTATGGATTTGCCATTTATAATAATTGTGGTATTTGTTTAACACTTACTGTGTGTCAAGCACTTTACTAAGCACTGCCGATACAAGAAAATCAGGTCCCACGTGGGGCTCACAGTCTAAGTAGGAGGGAGAACAGGTATTGAATCACCATTTTGCAGATAAGGGAACTGAGTCACAGAGAACTTGAGTGACTTGCCTAAGGTCACACAGCAGGCAACTAGCGGAGTCGGGATTAGAACCCAGGTCTTCTGTCTCCTTGGCCTGTGCTCTTTCCACTAAGCCATGCTGCTTCTTTTGATGTCTGTCTTCCCCTCTAGACTGCAAGTTCCTTGTGGGCAGAGAATGTGTCTACCAACTCTGTTGTACTCTCCCAAATGCTTAGTACAGTGCTCTGCACACAGTAAGAGCTCAATAAATTCCATTGATTCATTGATTTGAATCCAACATTAGAACTGGACTCTGGAAATTATTTAGCAAATTAATATTTATTTCATTTTTCCCTACTCTTACTACTACTAATTTGTGGGTATTATTCCTCCTTCTCTCAGACTATGGATATACTTTATGTCTGCCTATTTCCTCCATTATATTTTCTACTCCTTGAAAGCAGGGATCATGCATTTTACCTTTAATATACTTTCCCAAACTCCTAGTACCAAATGCTGCACACAGTAAGTGCCCTTTAGAATGGATGAGAGAACTCTCAATTTTCCTCAGATCTCTAGAATCAGTAGTCACAGCATCTTGAGAAGGTCTGGTGTAGGGTGCTATTTAGACTATCCCAAATGGCAGCCATCTTGGGAGGGGTGCTCTGCTCTCTGCCGCTCACTGCCATGAGACAATCGCTTACCTCACTGGCCACGTGAAGCCGGCCCTCCCTATTGGCAGGTACAGAGGAATCGCATCCATCCGATCCAAATAAACTGGTGCTCATCTTTTTCCCAAAGGGATGAACAAATAGAGAAGAAAAATAGAAGATTTTGTGGGAGGGAATTGCGTCACTCTTTACTTTTCATCTGATTGGATGCCAGAGAAGCCTTAGCTGTGGCCACATTTCTCATAAGATAACTGAGGGTAATAGGTCAGGTGAGAGAAAAAGAAAGGAGGAGATTAATGGCACACAGTTGAGTTATTTCTCTCAAAAATATCAGCTCCTTTTCATCAATTGTCACATTTTTCCCTACTATCTTGAAGGGATTTTATTTTCACCCAAGAAGACACTTACAAATGGCCCCGTGCCTGGGGGATCAACCTCTCTCTTGGAATGTGGGAAAAGACTTGGGGCAGAGCTTGGAGAGGGTGGAGCTTTGAGGGGATGCTCTGTGGGTAGCAGATTCCATGCCTGGATCAGGGATGAGCGGAGTCTCAATCCAGCCCTGGAGCCCATCTGAGGTGAGAGGAGATCTCTGGGCTCTGAAGCTCAGCTAGAGCACTGCGGTCTGATGGCAGGGGACCAATTAAGATGTGATGCAGCCATCTTGACTCCATTCTCCCTTCTCATCTGTCTCCAAGGGGAAGGGCCCCTAGCTTAGGCTGCCTCAGAAGCTGTCTCAGTGCCAATCCTCTGGGAACAATGGTCCTTCTCTTCCCTTTGGATCTGGAGCTCCAAGTATGCAGCTTCGCTAGGAGTTGTAGATGAAAACACAACCTCACAGGCTACCGATACTAATAAGGGACATTGGGCATTACTGAAACCAGAGACATTCGAAAATCCACATTTTAGTCATTTGTTTCAACCTTCTCCCCAGGCGCCTCCCACTGACCTTTTCTGATGTTGCTAACGGACACTGACCTAGACTGATTTGAGTTTCAGCTGCTGCCATTAATAATAATAATAATAATAATAATGACATTTATTAAGCACTTACTATGTACAAAGCACTGTTCTAAGCGCTGGGGAGGTTACAAGGTGATCAGGTTGTCCCACAGGGGGCTCACAGTCTTAATCCCCATTTTACAGATGAGGTAACTGAGGCACAGAGAAGTTAAGTGACTTACCCAAAGTCACACAGCTGACAATTGGCGGAGCTGGGATTTCCTTATGTTGCCAACTTGTACTTCCCAAGCTCTTAGTACAGTACTCTGCACACAGTAAGCACTCAATAAATATGATTGAATGAATGAATGAATGAATGAAGGAGGGAGGGAGGGAGCAGGAAGTGGAAGAAGCAGATCTATCCCTACTCTAGATCAGGGTTTCTAAAATTTGGCCATCAAAACTGGAGAATTTCTATGTGGCCACTGAGAGACAAAGAAAAAACAGTAGTAATAATAATAATAACGGTATTTGTCAAGCCCTTACTCTGTTGTCAGGCACTGTACTAAGCGCTGGGGTGGATGCAAGCAAATTGGGTTGGACACAGTCCCTGTCCCACAAGGGGCTCATATTCTCAATCCCTATTTTACAGATGAGGGAACTGAGGCTCACAGAAGTGACTTGCCCAAGGTCACACAGCAGACAAGTGGCAGATCCGGGATTAGAACCCATGACCTTCTGACTCCCAGGCCCGTGCTCCATCCACTATGTAATAGAAGTAGTAGTAGTAGTTGCCGCTGTCATTGACATAGTTGAAGTAATCATAGTAATCATAGTTGTAGTAGTAGTACTGGTAATACTAATATTTATTGATGTTTCTGTCCGTCTCCCCCTTCTGACTGTAAGCTCACTATGGTCAGGGAATGTGTCTATTAATTCTGTTGTACTGTACTCTCCTAAGCTCTTAGTACAGTGTCTTGCACATAGTAAGTGCTCAATAAATACCATTGATTGATTGATTGATATTAATAGCATTTACTGAGCATCTACTTGGTGAGATGCACTGTAAAAGTGCTTAGAAAATACAGAATAAGTAGTGACATAACTCTATTGGAGACATAAATGATAACAATAATGATTGTGGTATTTGTTAAATGTTTACTATGTGTTAAGCACTGTTCTAAGCCCTGGGATAGATACAAGCTAATCAAGTTGGATACAGTCCCTGTCTCACATGGGGCTTACAATCTAAGTTGGAGGGAGAAAAGGTATTGAATCCCCCATTTTACAGATGAGAGAACTGAGGCACAGAGAAATTAAGTGACATAACCAATGTCACACAGCAGGCAAGTGACGGAGCCGGCAATAGAACCTGGGTCCTCTGACTTCCATGCCTAGGCTCTTTCCAATAGGCCACACAGCTTCCCCAAAATATTTACAACTAGCGAGGTCAAAATGAATAATTCAGTGCACGTGAAGACTTGAGTGCGGAAGAGGGTAATAAATTCATGATTGCTACAGTTGGGTCAATCAATCAATTGTACTTATTGAGCACTTACTGTATGTAGAGCACTGTACTAAGCAGTTGGGCAAGTACAATGTAACAGGATTTTTTATGGTATTTATTAAGTGCTTACTGTGTGCCAGGTACTGTACTAAGCACTAAGGTAGATACAAGCTAATCAGGTTGGACACAGTCCATGTCCCACATGGGGCTCACAGACTTAATCCCCATTTTACAGATGAGGTAACAGGCACAGAGAAGGAAAGTGACTTGTCCAAAGTCACACAGCAGACAAATGGCAGAGCTGGGATGAAAACCCAGGTCTTTCTGACTTCCACTAGGAGTCAGAAAGTGCTCTATCCAATATGCCATGCTTCTTCTCCCTTGATAGACATGTTCCCTGCCCACAATGAGTTTACAGTCTACAGGGGGTGTCAGACGTTAATATAAATAAATAAATTATGGCTATGTACATAAGTGCTGTGGGAATGAAGGAGGGGTGAATAAAGAATGCAAATCCAAGTGCAGGGGTGATGAAGGCAAATCATCTCCAAAAGGCCTTCCCTGACTAAGCCCTCCTTTCCTCTTCTCCCACTTCCCTCTGCATCCCTCTGACTTGTTCCCTTTATTCACCCCCACCTCAGCCCCGAAGCACTTATGTAGATATCTGTAACTCTTTTATTCATACGAATGTCTGTCTCCCCATCTAGAATGAAAGCTTGTTGTTGGCAGGGAATGTGTCTGTTATTGTTGTACTGTATTCCCCCAAGTGCTTAGTACAGTGCTCTGCACACAAGCGCTCAATAAATACGATTGACTGACTGAATAACTGCTGAAGGGAGTGGGAGAAGAGATAGTATGAGTCAAGGAGCTGGGAAACTGGTGAACGCCTGTGGAGGAGATGGGATTTTATTAGAGTTTTGAATGTGGGAAGACTCATCTCATGTGGGGAGGGAGAGAGGGAGGGAGTCCCAAGCTTGGGGAAGAGTGTGAGTGAGGGGACAGAGGTGGGGGAGTTGAGAGCAGGTACAGGTAGATGGTTAGAGAGATAAAAAAGCAGAGGCGCTTGGACAGAGACTGTGACACAAACTGAGAGAAATGGAGACAGAGCAGCTGACGGCAAGAAACGTAGGGATTCCTGGGCTAGAGCTCTTACTTAGTTCCATGAAAACAAAGTGTTAAGTGAAAGAGCACTCAGTGAAATAACTTTCCAAAGAAAACCATGTGAAGTGCATTCCTGAGTTTCCAAGATTTAAAAAATGGTCCCAAATGATATACGTGTATTAAAAAATAGTGGTGAAAAAACACAGTGCACCCACTTCTGCTAGAATGTGTGTGGTGTTGCAGTTTGTGTTTTGGCTAGAATGCTGTCAGGGAATCAGGGAATGTTCATCTGATAATGCAATCCTGTTGGAAGGAACAAAGTGAGACTCACAAAGAGAGCTTTCCGTAATGCCATATTTTGCAAGAACATGACCCCCGTGTTATAGGGGAACCGGTCTTAGCTATAGGTACTTGCAGTCTTTGATGTTTCAGGTTAAGAGGCGTGGTACTTACAATGTTTTAAAATTTATCCAATTTCGGTTTGGCAGCCCAACAACGGGCATCCTTCACCACAGTAGTGCTACAGAATAGACAGTGGGTGCAAGGGCAGTGCACAGGAACACACTGGAACAGTAGGGAAACCATTTTAAAGGCTGTTAATGGGGTTCCGGGGCAGGAAAGCTTAGGGTGAGAAGGTGGAGTGGGAGAATGCAGCACAGGAAGCAACGGGAACTATCAGGAGTGATGTGATAGTAGATGAAGCTTAGAGAAGCAGTGTGGCTCAGTGGAAGGAGCCCGGGCTTGGGAGTCAGAGGTCATGGGTTCGAATCCCGGCTCTGCCACATGTCTGCTGTGTGACCTTGGACAACTCACTTAACTTCTCTGAGCCTCAGTTACCTCATCTATAAAATGGGGATTAAGATTGTGAGCCCCACGTGGGACAACCTGATCACCTTGTATTCCCCCAGTGCTTAGAACAGTGCTTTGCACATAGTAAGCGCTTAACAAATGTCATCATCATTATTATTATTATCTCCCTAAAATTCATTCAATTGTATTTATTGAGCGCTTACTGTGTACAGAGCACTGTACTAAGCGCTTGGAAAGTATAATTTGGCAACAAATAGAGACAATCCGTACCCAACAATGGGCTCGCAGTCTAGAAGATCGGGTTAGACACAGTTCATGTCCCACGTGGGGCTCACAGTCTCAATCCCCATTTTACAGATGAGGTAACAGGAGCAGAGGGTGAAGGGACTTGCCCAAGGTCACACAACAGACAACTGGTGGAGCCGGGATTAGAACCCATGACTTTCTGACTCCCAGGCCGGTGCTCTATCCACTGTGCCACGCTGCTTCTCATAAAATCTCCCCTGCCCCTGGGCAATTCCTCCCCCTTTCTGCCCCTTCTTCAATTCTCCCACCTTTCCCAGCAGTATCTTAAGAGGAGATCTCCTGCCTTCTTTCAAAATCCACCCCCTCCACACCTGTGCATCTGACCCCATTGCTTCACACCTTATCAAAACCCTTTCCCTCTCCCTTCTTCCCTCTCTAGCCATTATCTTTAACTGTTTGCTCTCCAATGGCTCCTCCCCACTGCTTTCAAACATGCCCATGTCTCCACTGTCCTAAAAATAACCCTCTTGACCTAAAAAAAACCCCTCTCTTGACCCTCTCTTGAATGGCTCCTTCCAGTTATCGCCCCATCTCCCTCCTACCCTTCCTCTCCAAAATCCCAAAGTGAGTTGTCTACAACTTCTATCTCAAGTTTCCCTCCTCCAATTCTCTCCCTGACCCCCTCCAATCTGGCTTCGGTCCTCTTCATTCCACTGAAACCGCCCTCTCCTAGGTCACCAGTGATCTCCTTCTCGCCAAATCCAATGGCCTCTACTCCATCCTAATCCTCCTTGACTTCTCAGCTGCCTTCGACACTGTCGACCACCTCCTTCTCCTGGAAACATTATCCAATCTCAGCTTCATCGACACTGTCCTCTCCTGGTTCTCCTCCTATCACTCTGGCTGTTCATTCTCAATCTCTTTAGCAGGCTCCTCCTCTGCCTTCCACCCTTAACTCTGGGTGTCCCTCAAGGTTCAGTTCTGGGTCCCCTTCTATTCTCCATCTACATCGACTCCCTTGGAGAACTCATTGGCTCCCATACCTTCAACTACCACCTCCATGCGAATGATTCCCAAATCTACATTCCCAGCCCTGATCTCTCTCCCTCTCTGAGAGTCTCACATTTCCTTCTGCCTCCAAGACAGCTCTACTTGGATGTTCCACCATCAACTCAAATTTAACATGTCTAAAACAGAACTCCTTATCTTCCCACCCAATCCTTGTCCTTCCCCTGACTTTCCCATCACTGAAGCCACTATTCTTCCTTTCTCACAGGCCCGTAGCATTGGCTGTATCCTTGACTCCTCTCTCTCAATCAACCCACATATTCAATCCATCAATAAATCCTGTTAGTTCCACCTTCACAACATTGCTAAAATCCGCCTTTTCCTCTTCATCCAAGCTGCTACCATGTTAATCCGAGCATTTATCCTATCCCTCCTTGATTACTCTATCAGCCTTCTTGCTGACCTCCCTGTCTCCTGTCTCTCCCCACTCCAGTCCATACTTCACTCTGCTGTCCAGATCATTTTTCTTAAAAAGCATTCAGGCCACGTTTCCCCACTCCTCAGTGGTTGCCCATCCATTTCCGCATCAAACAGAAACTCCTTACCATCAGCTTTAAATCACCTTGCCCCCTCCTATTTCACCTCGCTACTCTCCTCCTACAACCCAGCCCACACACTTTGCTCCTCTAATGACAACCTTCTCACTATACCTCGATCTCATCTATCTTGCTGCCAACCTCTCGCCCACGTCCTGCCTCTGGCCTGGAATGTCCTACCTCTTCATATCCAACAGAAAATTACTCTCCCCACCTTCAAAGCCTTATTGAAGGCACATCTTCTCCCTGACTAAGCCTTCCTTTCCTCTTCTCCCACTCCCTTCTGCATTGCCTTGACTTCTACCCTTTATTCACCCCCCGCCCACCACAACCCCACAGTACTTATGTATATATCTGTCATTTAATGAATATATATTAATACTTATGTATATATCTGTCATTTAATGAATATATATTAATGTCTGTCTCCCCCTCTAGACTGCAAGCTTCTTGTGGGCAGGGAATGCATCTTTTATATTGTTATATTGTACTGTTCCAAGTGCTTAGTACAGTACACAGTAAGCAGTAAATAAATACAATTAACTGACTGACAAGTGGAAACAGCCCAGGCCTGGGAATCAGAGGACCTGGGTTCTAAACCCAGCACCATCCCTTGTCTGCTGTGTGACCTTGGGCAACTCACTTAACTTCTCTGTGCTTCAGTTACTTCATCTGTAGAAGGAGAATTAAACCTTCCTCCCTCCTACTTAAATTATGATCCCTATTTGGGGAAGGGATTGTGTCTGATCTGATTAGCTTATTTCTACGCCATCACTTACTACAGTGCGTGCCATATAATAAGCACTTAACAAATACCATGATAAAGAAATAAATAGACAAAAGCATTCTGTTCCATGACCATAGACTGCATCCGTTATCCCTGCCAGCTTCTGGGCACCGGACGACAGGCAAGAAAGTGTGGCTGGATGAAAACAAACAAACAAACAAACAAAAAACCAAAAAAAAGCCCTGATTATTTTATATCTATGCCCAGCACTTAGTACGGGACTTGGCACATAGTAAATACCACAATTATTACTAACAAAATGACAATTATTATTATTACTGGGTACTGAATACTGGGCTGTGTTTAGGAGAATGCAAACCGCTGCAGTCTGAAAATGGGATCTGAGCCCCCACAGTGAAATGCCCTCTGCAGCAGACTGCCATAATAATAATAATAATGGTATTTGTTAAGCACTTATTATGTGCCAAGCACTGTTCTAAGCACTGGGGTAGATACAAGGTTATCAGGTTGTGCCACGTGGGGCTCACAGTCTTAATCCCCATTTTACAGATGAGATAACTGAGGCACAGAGAAGTTAAGTGACTTGCCCAAAGTCACACAGTTGACAAGCGGCGGAGCTGGGATTAGAACCCATGACCTCTGACTCCCAAGCCCGTGTTCTTTCCACTGAGCCACGCTGCTTCTCAGAGGGTAGAGATGGTAGACATGTTCTCTGCCCACAGTGAGCTTTCAGTCTAGAGAATAATTTAACTTCCAATTTACAGATGAGGAAACCGAGGAAACTTCCTCAAAATCACTCAGCAGACAAGTGACAGAGCCGGGACTAGAACCCAAGTCCTCTGACTCCCAGGCCCGTGCTCTTTCCACTTGGCCATGCTGCTTCAGATTTTCATTGTCCATCTGGGTCACCAGATCATCTCTGTCTTAAAGGCTTCTAACCTTTAATGGATTGGCAGAAAAGCAGAGGTGGGGAAGCAAGAATTCCCAGCTCTGAGGTGGTCGTTCTCTTGCGGCAAATCAATGAGCCAGCCAGCGGTACGACCGCTTTCATCACCTACCTGGGCCGGTCACGCGCCCCAGCCAAGAATGACCGCTGTGGAGCCTGGAGCCGGTGGAATCCCAGCGGAGGAGCAGGTGGACAGCAACAGTTTCAATTACGCAGCGAAGCCTGCGTTCAAGCTGAAAATGGAAAATGGCCTTGGCAGTCTCCGTGAGCGCATGGCCTCTGGCTCTATAATCACAGAGGAAGCAAGGTCGAAACGGGCCACGGGGGAGAATCGTTCGAGCTCTGTTCTACCCGTAGGGAACTCGTGAACTGCAGAAGTCATGGGAAAAACCTTGCCTTGCTGCAGATAAATGAAGTTCTATTTTTGTCAACCCCAGCGGGATCCGTGTGCTGAAACAAAGGAGCTACGGGGGGCTCGTGCGCAGAAACCTGGTGGGCCGGATTGCTCCATGCAATTTCCTGCTGCAGGAAAAAATCAGAAGATGAGAGAGATGAGCTGCATCAAGTCGACCTCCAGATGGGGAACCGTCTCCCAGTTGAGGAACAAGAGCGGGGTAAAGAGCACTTTTTGTGGGAGGGGCAATGTGGAAACTGAGGTGCAGAGAAGTGAAGTGACTTGCCCAAGGTCACCCAGCAGGCAAGCACCCTTCTGACTCCCAGGCCCGTGCTCTGACCACTAGGCCATGCTGCTTCTCCTTTACTTGCTCCCAACCAATTGATGATATTTATTGAATGCTTACTCTGCTCAGAACATTGTGCTGAACACTTGGGAAAGTACAATACAATAGAGCAAGTCAGCAAGATCCTTGCCTTCGATGAGTTTACAATCTAGTGGGGGAGATGGACGTTAAAATGGATTCCAGAGAGGCGAAGCAGCTCAAGGATGCAGAGAGGGTGAATGAAATAACCATCTCTAAATGATGTTTGGTGAGCTGTTCCTGCGACTGGCAAGCAAAGTGATGCCTCACCTGCCTTTGCTGGAGTTGAGTGCGTGTTTTTGTGTATGTGTGCATGTGTGGTGTGTGTGTGTGTGTGTGTGTGCTTGTGGTTAGGGGGAGAGAATGGGTGTGTGGGAGGAATGTACATTTCATTCATTAGGCATTCCCCCTCCTCTTTCTCTTCTTTTTTTCAAATGGTATTTGTTTAAAGCTTACGGTGCTCTGGGATGAGATACAACCTAATCAGATTGGACACGATCCACGTCCCACGTGGGGCTCACAGTCTTAATGCCCGCTTTACGGATGAGATAAGTGAGGGATAGATAAGCCAAGTGACTTGTTCAAGGTCACACAGCAGACAATGGGGAGCTGGGATTAGAACCCAGGTCCTCTGACTCCCAGGTCCGGGCTCTTTCCACTAGGTCACGCTGCTTCTCTTCCTCCTCTTTCTCTTCCTCTTCCTTCACCTGCTTCTTCTTCTTCCTTTCTACCTCCTCTTCCACCTTTTCTATGTGCTCCTCCTCCTCTAACTTTTCCCTCTCTTCCTCCTCTTCAAAATCATCTTTCTTCTGCTCCTACCCCTCATCTTCCTCCACCTCCTCCTTTCTCCTTTTTGACCTCCACTTCCTTCTCCTCCTGCTTTTCCTCTTTTCCTTCCTTCTCTTCCAGCTCTTCTTCCTCCATCTCCTCCTCCCCTTCTCCCTCCTCTTCAATCAACCAATCAATCATGTCAAGGGGGAGACAGGATTTTGGTGGGAATATAAGGAGTTTAAGTTTGAGGTGTCAGTGGGACATCCAAGTAAAGATGTCCCAAAAGCAGGAGGAAATATGAGACTGCAGAAAGCTTCCTTTTCTTCTTTCCCTTCCTTATCCTCTTCCTCCTCCCTTACCTCTTCCTCTTCCTCCTCCTCCTCCTTTTCCTTCTTCTTTTCCTCCTCCTCTTACTTTCTTCCTCCAAATGAAAGAGGATGACAATGCATAGGTAAAATAATGCCTTTAATAGTAAATTCAACCACCTGGGTATTCCTGAATAGGGCACAGACACACACACACACACACACACACACACACACACACACATTATAAACCATTGAATTCTTTAAACAGGGGATTCGAGGAAGTGTGTTAGCTCCCTACTGCTGCAGTGAAGGGAATAGTAGAAGCTAATTCTGGGATTTAGAAATTGTGCAAGAAATGTTTTTCTTGAAGAAATTAACTCAAAAGTACATCCTTTGGATGGGAATAAAATAGGTTTCACATCTAAGGCCTATCTCTACTGCATCTACTCAACCAACCAGTTGGCCCAGGGGAGAGGAAAATGGCCCAGTCTAGCAGTAGCAGCAGCAGCATGAATTAGCGGGTAACCCAGGCAAGGCCCTCCCCTGGGCATTGGGGGGAAGTCCAGGGAGAGGGAGTCAGCCCCGGCCCCAGGCCCACAAGGGACTCACCAGTGACAGGATAGGGAGGGAGGACTAAAGGCAAGATGCACTGGGAAAGGTCAACAATTGAAATGAGTCAGATCAGGGAAAACAAATCAAATGGAAGAAATGACCCGCTAGAGAAACAGTGGGGTAACAGCTACTATTCAGTCTTTGTGTTCCTCCCAGCTTTGAGCAAACAGTTCTGGGTGAAAATTGCCCACAATCTCCCCAGAGGTCAGAGTTTGGGGAGCTTCTCAAAGAACTGACAGGGAAACAATGGGCCCTGTGATCCCAGCCCTGTTTTTTTTTTGTATGGTATTTGTTAAGAGCTTACTATGTGGTAAGCACTGTTCTAAGTGCTGGGGTAGATACAAGACTATCAGGTTGGACACGATCCCCATCTTGCATAGCACTCACAGTCTACGTAGGAGCGAGGAGGATCTAGTTCCCATTTTACAGAAGAGGAAACTGAGGCACAGAGACGTTAGGTGACTTGCTCAAAGACAGGGAATGCGTCTGTTTATTCTTATATTGTACTCTCCCAAGAGCTCAGTACAGTGCTCTGCACACGGTAAATGCCCGATAAATGTGACTGAACGAAGCGGTGGATCCAGGATTAGAACCCAGGTCCTCTGATTCCCAGGTCTTTGTTCTTCCAGGAGGCCACTCTGCTTCTCAGAGCAGCAGGGGGGAGGGGGCTTCTAACAGGGAGTCACAAGGACAAGAGGCTGCCAAGACAAACAGGAATGTTTGTCCCCACCGCAATCAATCGATAATCAATAGATCTATTTTTGAACACTTAGAGTATGCAGAAGGTTGTATGATACTACAGAGTTGGAAGACACGATCTCTGCCCCATCCAGCTGTACAAGTGCAGAAGCCATTAATCAATCAATTGTATTTACTGAGCACTTACTTTGTGTGGGGCACTGTACTAAGCACCTGGGAGAGTATGAAACAACAATAGAACAGACATTCCCTGCCCTCAATGAGTTTACAGTCTAGAGGAGCAGAGAAAGTGCTCTAGAGATGATCCAGGACTTGGATTTGGGGGTGCAAGAAGGTTGCAGGGAAGGGAAAGAGGAGGGTGGCATTGAGTTTGGTACAAAGGACAGTGTTGAAGGCAGTGTTGATAGGGAGTCCAAGTGAGGTATAATGTCTTGGTTTCACAAGGACCTAACACCAAAAAGGAAGTAGGACCAAAAAGGATGTAATAAAAATAATAATAATAATAACTATGGTATTTGTTAAGTGCTTAAGCACTGTTCTAAGCGCTGGGGTAGCCAAGGTAGCCAGGTTGTCCCCTGTGGGGCTCAAAGTCTTAATCCCTATTTTACAGATGAGGTAACTGAGGCCCAGTGAAATGACTTGCCCAAGGTCACACAGCAGACAAGTGGCGGAGCAGGGATTAGAACCCATGACCTTCTAACTCCCAGGCCCGTGTTCTATCCATGACGTCATGCTGCTTCCCTAATGATACCATTGACCAGAAAGGCCAGTGCACTGTTGGAGCTGGATTAGTGTAGTTTGATATAAAAATAATAATAATAATATTTGTTAAGTATGTACCAAGCACTGTACTAAGCCCTGAGTTTTACCTGACCCTTGAAACTTTTAGGAGCCCTCTAAACTCACAGTGAGGGGTGCTTGCCAAGATGATATCCAACATCTCCTGTGCTAGGCTATAAACTCCTTGAGGGCAGGGATCATGTCAACTTAACTCTATTGTACTCTCTCAAGCGCTCAGTACAGTGCTCTCCATGCAGTAAGAGCCCAGTAAATACCATTCGGGATGATTATAAGAGATGATATTTCCTACCAGTGTGTGGGTGTGAAACGATATTTTCTCCAGCCCTGACTACCAATCTTGATCTTGGCCTATCTGGTATTGGACTTTGGACTAATGAGCCTTGTTTGGTGAGGTGCATTTGGGTTTTTGTTAAATGCCATCACTTTTTATTAATAATAATAATAATAATAATGGTATTTATTAACTGATTACTATGTGCCAAGCAGTGTTCTAAGCGCTTGGGTAAAAATCAGGTTGTTCCATGTGGGGCTCACAGTTTTAATCCCCATTTTACAGATGAGGTAACTCAAGCACAGGGAAGTTAAGTGGCTTGCCCACAGTCACACAGCAGACAAGTGGCAGAGTCAGGATTAGAACCCACGTCCTCTGACTTCCAAGCCCATGCTCTTTCCACTAAGCCACGCGGCTTCTTTTAAATGAGAGCCCCACCCCCATATTTCTCTTCCCCTCTCCCTCTCTCTGTCCCCTGACCCGGCCTTTTCTCTCAGCTAAGAAGAGAAGAGTTTATTTACAGTGAAGTGGAAAAAGGCAACAGAACACAGAGCTATCATTTGTTGGCTTTTGCAAAGTAATTTTCCATTGGAAAATTCTACTTTGGGCTCAAAACTATGCAGGGCAAACCAGCTTAAAGAGGCAGGGAAATGTTTGCAGGGTGGGCCAGCGAAGGCCGAACTTGAGTTTGGGAGGCATCGAGGCACTAGTCCCACCTCATGACAGACAGCCTACAGGCTTTTCCAACTTCATAGCTATGAATTATAGACTATAAATTATTTATTTATCTATACGTCTGTCTCCCCTCATAGACTGTAAGCTTGTTGTGGGTAGGGAATGTGTCTACCAAGTCTGTAGTATTGTACTCTTCCAAGTGCTTATTACAGTGCACATGGTAAGTACTCAGTAAATGGCACTGATTGATCAATTGATGCTCCCGATACTCCTCATCTTCTCCCCATTCCTGCCCTTTCCATTTCTGCAACCTGGTAGCCTCAAGCGGGCCCTAGAGTCCAGCCAGCATTCAAGGGAATTCAAGGTGAGAAGGGCAGCAAAAAGTTGCCACAATCCCAGGCAGCAACTGTCAATCAAGAAATTTCTTGGATTTCTTAGGCACCACCCAGAAAATATAATCTGTGTGAACCCTGGCTGTGGTAATTTACTGTTCTTTTCAGACCTATAATGGAAAGACACAAAAGGCTAGCAATGTATCCAGTTCTCAGGAGACCAATAGTTTTGGTGCAGCGTGGCCTAGTGGAAAGAGCACCAGTCTGGGATTCAGAGGACCAGAGTTCTAATCCCGGCTCCACCACTTGTCTGCTGTGTGACCTTGGGCAAGTCATTTAACTTCTCTGGGCCTCAGTTACCTCATCTGTAAAGTGGGGATTAAAACTGTGACCCCTCTGTGGGTCAGGGACTGTGTTCAACCTGTTTTATCTTCTATCTACCCTAACACTTAGTACAATGTCTGGAACATAGTCAATGCTTAGTAAATGCCATTTTAAAAAAAGGCCAATAGATTCGATTTCAATAGAATAATTAAGCCAAGGGTTCTATGAGCCATCTTTAGCTTGCTACTAGATTTGGTCCAAGGAGCCTGGGCCAGTGGATCTCCCCAATTGTTTGAGAGCTGTGGTCTGGGAGCCCAACCTGATTCTCATTTCCTCCCAACTCCAGTTGGGCTGGGCTCTGAAATCTCCCAGAGTGGCCATGCTGGGAAAGACTGGGAATGAAATTTTTAAGCGTGGGGTCATGGAAAAAGCACAGGCCTGGATGTCAGAAGACCTGGGTTCCACTCCCGGCTCTGCCACTTACCTGCTGTATGACCTTGGGTAAGTCACTTAACTTCTCTGTGTCTCAGTTCCCTCATCTGCACTGAGGGACTGTGAGACTTGATTATCTTGTACCTACCCCAGTGCTTAGTACAGTGCTTGACACTTAGAGCTGAACAAATATCACAATTATTATTATTATTATTCAAGGTGCAAGCTCTCCACCAGGCAGACTTGCTGATGTCAGGGGACTCTTTCTTGTCTTCCTGCTACTCACTCCTCAAGTGCTGGTTTAGAGTCCAGGGTGAGGGTTGCCCAGGCTGATTCAGGTCCCCAGGGGTATTTTCCACTCAAAAAAATCCTCTTCCAAAATGTCCCTTGTCCCTCACATTCATTCATTCATTCAATCGTATTTAGTGAGCACTTACTGTGTGCAGAGCACTGTACTAAGCACTTGGGAAGTACAAATCGGCAACATATAGAGACGGTCCCTACCCAACAAGGGGCTCTCAGTCTAGAAGGGGGAGACAGACAACAAAACAAAACAGGCCCTGTCAGGAAAGCTCCTCATAAGATCTCAACTTCAGAATCCTTGATTCTACAGGAAATGAAGCACGATGGCAGAAGGATTAAAGTTTACTCCTTCAGAACTGGCTGCAGATTTTTCTGGAAGATCATTTTCAAAGAGCTTGTTTCTTATTATTTGGTTACGAACCAAAGTAGACTTGACGTACCGTATAGTTCCATTCAACAAAGACACTTCTATTGTTGTTGATAAGATCCACATCATTCAATACTTCAGACTTTGGTACAGTGTGACTGGACGGTTAGAAGATTGCCAAGAAATGGAAGAGAAAATAAAGCTAAAAAATTATACTGGGACTGATTCTTCTGATATAAAACTTTTCCTAGTATAACCGGGGTGGTGGGGGGGTCCTCACCCAGGAAAGAGAGTGGAATATTTGTAGGTTGACTAAGTCAAGAGACACAAGGAAAGCAATGTGTTCCCCAAATTCTGCAGTTAGGTTGACTAGATGCCCTGACTTGGATGGATTGTCTTAGAATTTCAGGCCTCAATCTTTCCTGGCCCATCCTCGTGACTTGTGCCACTGGGCAACTTTTGGGGAGGACCATGTGGCCCTCTGGAAAGAGCACGGACCTGGGTTCTAATCCCGGCTCCGCCACGTAACCTGCTGTGTGACCTTGGGCAAGTCACTTAAGTTGTGCCTCAGTTGCCTCAGCTACAAAATGGGGATTCAATACCTGTTCTCCCTCCTCCTTAAACTGTGAGCCCCATATGGGACCCGATTCTCTCATATCTACCCGAGCTCTTGGTACCATGCTTGGCACATACTAAAGACTTAACAAATACCACCGTTATTACATCAGTGGGGAGCATGTGAAGCCTCATCCCTGGAGTTTTAAGCACAGGGAAACTAGATGGCTGCTGCTGGGCCCTTCCTCCCCAGCCCCGCCACGTGGATGAGGGAGTGAAGCCCCCTCGAAATGAAGCAGGGAGCACGCTCACAGACACTACCCATTCTGCAACATGAGGCTCTTGTCAATTGGCAGACAGCATTCCGGGTATACAAGGTGACCCACCTGGGCCGATAACACCCTGCCAACCAGTTTGCCTCGTCCATTCTGTCTCTGCTCTGAACTGAAGCCAAATGGCTAGTTTCTCTAATGATAACAACAATGATAATTATGGTATTTGTTAAGAGTTTACTATGGGCCAGGCAGTGGACTAAGCGCTGGGGTGGATACAAACAAATCGGGTTGGACACAGTCCCTGTCTCCCATAGGACTCACAGATTCAATCACCATTTTACAGATGAGGTAACTGAGGCCCAGAGAAGTGAAGTGACTTGCCCAAGGTCACACAGCAGACAAGTGGCAGAGTAGGGATTAGAACCCATGACCTTCTGACACTCAGGCCCATGCCCTATCTACTACACCATGCTGTTTCTCTACTCTTTTGGCAACGAAAACCTAGAAGCAACCAGTTACTTCCGACTTTGTGGAGAGCTGCTGAGTCGGGAGGCAGGGGGAACAGGGAGGAAGAGACACTGTGGTGGAGCGATCACCAAAATTGTATTGACTGAGAACTTTCTGTGTGCAGGGCACTGTACTAAGCGCTTGGGAGAGTACAATAATAATAATAATGATAGCATTTATTAAGCACTTACTGTGTGCAAAGCACTGTTCTAAGCACTGGGGAGGTTACAAGGTGATCAGATTGTCCCACGGGGGGGCCTCACAGTCTTCATCCCCATTTTACAGATGAGGGAACTGAGGCCCAGAGAAGTGAAGTGACCAAAGTCACACAGCTGGCAATTGGCAGAGGCGGAATTTGAATCCATGACCTCGGACTCCAAAGCCTGTGCTCTTTCCACTGAGCCATGCTGCTTCTCTACAACACAACAAAGAGCCTACAGCAAGCTTAGAGTTTAGAGGATCACCCCCAAAAGCTCCGAGTAAGGCATCCCTCTTTCTCGATTTCCACTCTGTCTCTCACCAAACAGGTGGCTCTGTGGGTATGAGGTCCTCAGCTTGCAAGCCAAGGACTGGCTTCTCCCTGGCTTCTCTGTTTGGGCAGGAAACAAGTGAGGCAACTTACCTCACCTTCTCTCTTGGGGCGTTGTCGTTGGAAAGACCTGCGTCCTTTTCTTCGAGGACTGCTGCCCCCAAAGGAGAAGAGTCTAGGACGCTCCAACTGGTCCCTAAATTAATTAGCTCCTCTCTGCTTAAGGCAGAATTGGCTGATATCCAATAACAAAAGTCGCAGTACAAGAGGTGGGGTGCTCTCTTTCAGAGGAAAGCGAGCGTGGATTTTTGGAGAGGAAAACTCACTCTGAGATTTGACTTTGCCTGGGGGTTCCACCCAGTGCAGGCAGATGGTCAAAACATCTAATCAAGTACAAAGCTTAAACTGGTTCTGGACGAATACAGCATGAAACTTCCCCTCGGGATATTTCTCCTGGCATTAAGAATCACTTGCTCTCAATAACTCATGAGTGAAATCCGGGGCAGGTTAAGTGTGCCTCTCTTAATCTGTTTAATTTAGGAAAGTGGGAAATGGCTGGAAATAAAGCCTCTTATTTGAAAAGCAGCATGGCTTAGTGGAAAGAGCACGGGCTTGGGAGTCAGAGGTCATGGGTTTGAATCCCGACTCCACCACCTGTCAGCTGTGTGACTTTGGGCAAGTCACTTGACTTCTCTGTGCCTCAGTTACCTCATCTGTAAAGTGGGGATTAAGACTGGGAGCTCCACATGGGACAACCTGATTACCTTGTATCTACCCCAGCGCTTAGAACAGTGCTTGGCACATAATAAGCGCTTAAGAAGTACCAGCATCATCATTATTATTATTATTGTTCTCGAAGAAAGACCTAATACAGAATGTTTCTGGAACTCCCACTCTCTGTGTCTTTTAGAAACCTCAGGCTGCAAGCCAGCTCATTTCTTCAGCTTGCTTTTGGGACTCTCTGGGTTAATAATAATAATGATGTTAATTGCTAAGCATTTGCTATGTGCCAAGCACTGTTCTAAGCATTGAGCACTGTTCTAAGCACTGGGGATTCAATATCTGTTCTTCCTCTCACTTAGAATGTAAGTCCCATGTGGGACAAGGGACTGTATTCAATCTATCTTGTACCTACTGTAGTGCTTAGAAGAGCGCTTGCCACCTAGTAAGCGCTTAACAAATACCACAATTATTATTATTATAGTCCAAAGACTAAGCTCTTTCATAGGCAAAGGGGAGAAGCCTGTTAATCTCTGAGCTCAGTGAATCTCTGTTGGCAGAAAAGCCTTACCTTTCCTAATGGGACTCCTGACCTAAGAAATCTAAGTCAGAAAGCAGGAAAGCTTTAGGGACTGAACAGCAGCCTCCTCCCGAGTCAATGACCTGCCAGATACATGAACCTCCCTGTTTTGTCACTGAGGCATCACCCTGTTTGTCTAGATACAGATCACTGGCCTGGGAGCCAGAAGGACCTGGGTTCTAATGCAGCTCCTCCACTTGTCTGGCATGTGACCTTGGGCAAGACACTTATCTTCTCTGTGCCTTGGTTTGCTCGTCTGTAAAATGGGGATCAAGACTGTGTCCAACCCGATTACCTTGTATCTACTCCAGGGCTTAGTATAGTGCCTGGCATATAGTAAGCACTCAACAAATACCATTAAAAAAAATCCAAACAACAACAACAAAAAAGGGTGAGCTCAGAGTGGGCAGGGAATGTGGCTATTATATTGTTCTATTGTCCTCTCCCAAGTGCTCAGAACAGTGTTCTGCACACAGTAAACTCTTGATAAATACGATTGATTGATTGATTGATCGATCGATTTGCCTTGGCCTGGGTGCCCCTGGGTGACTGAAAGTTCCCGATTGCTTGCCACTGACTTGGGCTGCTCTGCTCATCTGCCGGATGAGGAGGAGACGAGTCCCTGGAGGAGATAGAGCTGTAGCCTTGCATTCTGGTCCCATAGACGAGGCTCATGGGGCAAATGTTTCTTAATGTTCTCTACCGCTGTAGCCCTGTCAGCTGAGCAGAATCAATCAGCTGCCAGGTCATCATTGTCAACATCATCATCTTCCTCATCCTCCTCATCATCACAAGCATTATTATTTCTTCCATTTGCTATATTCTTACTTTTTACAAAGGCCTGTCTTGTGGAAAGGGGCAAATCAGCTCTCTTAGACACCCTCCTTGGCCCATGGGGAGCTCACATTCTTTAGTTTTTTCTGACATGAATGTGTCCCTAAGACCCTAAAAATAATAATAGAAATGGTATTTGTTGAGCTCTTACTACGGAGCAAACATGATAGTAAGCATTGGGTTAGAAACAAGAAAATTGTGTTGGACATAGTCCTCACCCAACATGGGGCTCAAAGTCTAAGGGGCGGGAGGAAGAACAGGTGTTTAATCTCCATTTTACAGATGAAGTAACCGAGGCCCAGAGAAGGTAAATGACTTGCCCAAGACGACAAGGCAGGTTAATAGCAGAGCCAAGATTACAACCCAGCTTCTCTGGCTCCAAGGCCTGTGCTCTTTCCACTGGGCCAAGCTGCTTCTCTGCACTGTCCTGCCAAAATCAAGATGATTCCTCATTTGACTTTCACTCTACTTCCAAGGAAGGCTCTAGACTGCTTTCTGGACTTTCATGCCTTTTAGAGGTAGAGGCTCCTGCAGGCTCTGTGCTCCAACATAGAATTCCAGATAAGTATTTTCTACAGGAAAATCCTACTGCAAAACATTGAAAATGTATAAATTGATTGAGCTGTTATTTGAATCCAAATATTTGTTTATAGCTAGCTATGTCACTATGCCTTTGAGCTCAATATTTAGAAAATAAAATGAAAACATTTAATCTGGCTATGCCTGTGAGACAACCACAGCAAGGGAGTAGTAATTCCCAGAACATTTTGTGATTATCCCCTAAACCCTTAAAGATAATTTTCCCTTTCGATTTGCAGCACTGCTTTGGAGACATATTCACTAAACTCCATTCATGCTGGTAAGAAATTATGTTATCTACAGCATAGCTCACCATTCATCTTGGTTTAACAGAACAATCCTGCACATTTGTAGAGTAGTGAAATTTTTTTTAAATCCTAGAATAAAGATTGTCTTAGCTAAATTGATCTATCATTTATTGAATGCAGGAGAAGGAAAAAGAGAAGGAGGCAAAGAAGGAAAAGAAAGAGAAGGAGAGGGAGGAGGAGGAGGAGAAAAAGAAGACGGAGGAGTGGGAGGGGGAAGAGGAGGTAGAAGAGGATTGTGGTTTTTGCTAAGTGCTTATTATGTGCCAAGCACTGTACTAAGTCCTGGAGTAGATGCAAGATAATCAGGTCTCACATAAGGCTCACTCTCTAAATAGGAGGGAGAACAGGTATTGAATCCCCATTTTGCAGATGGGGAAAATGAGGCAGAGAGAAGTTAAGTGACTTGCCCTAGGTCACACAGAAGACAAGTGGCAAAGCAGGATTAGAACCCAGATCCTTCAACTCCCAGACCCATGCTCTTTCCATTAGGCCATACTGCTTCTCAATGTTTAATGTGTGCAGAGCACTGTCCTATGTGCTTGGAAAATTAAAGTACAATAGACTTGGTAGACGTGATCCTTGTCCACACTCTAGGTGGGGAGACAGCCATTAAAAGAAATTACAGATAGGAGAAATGGCAGAATATAAGGATATGTACAGTAATGTTGTGGGGTGGTGGTAGGGTGATTATCAGAGTATTTTAAGGATTGCAGACCCAAGTGCATAGGTGATAGAGAAAGGAGGGTGAATAGGGTGGGGAAATGAGAGGTTAGTGTCAGGGAAAGCTTCCTGGAGGAGATATGCTTCTAATAGGGCTTTGAAGATGAGGACAGTGGTGATCCGTCATATATGAAGCAGCATGGCTCAGTGGAAAAGAGCATGGGCTTTGGAGTCAGAGGTTATGGGTTCAAATCCCAGCTCTGCCAGTTGTCAGCTGTGTGACTTTGGGCCAGTCACTTAACTTCTCTGGGCCTCAGTTACCTCATCTGTAAAATGGATATGAAGACTGTGAGCCCCCCGTGGGACAACCTGATCACCTTGTAAGCTCCCCAGTGCTTAGAACTGTGCTTTGCACATAGTAAGTGCTTAATAAATGCCATCATTATTATTATATGAAGGGGGAGGGAATTCAGGCCAGAGGGATCAGGCCTGATGGACGTACAGTGAGTAGAGGAGTGAAGCGGGCAGGCTGGGTTGTAGTCGGAGATTAGGATGGAGAAAGTGGCAGGAGGGGAACAGTTGATTAAGTGCCTTAAGGCAGATGCTAAGGAGTTTCCGTTTGATGTGGCGGTGGATGGGCAGCCACCGAGGCTCTTGAGAAGCGGGGAAATGTGTATTTTTAGAAAAATGATACAGGCAGCAGAGTGATGTGGGGAGAGATGGGAGTCAGGGAAGTCAGTGAGGAAGCTGATGCAATAGTCAAGGAGGAATACTATAAGTGCTTGGGTCAGCAGGGTAGCAGTTTGGATGGGGAGGAAGGGGAAAATTCTAGAGATGTTGTGAAGGTAAAGCCAACAGGAGGAAGGAAGTGTGAGACTGGAGAGAAGGAGAGAGATCAGCGCTGGAGACGCAGATTTGGGAATCATCATCATAGAGGTGGTAGTTGAAGCCATGGGAGCAAATGAGTTCTCCAAAGGAGTGGGTGTAGATGGAGAATAGAAGGGGACCCAGAACTGAGCCTTAAGGGACTTTCAACTTGTACTTCCCAAGAGCTTTAGTACAGTGCTCTGCACACAGTAAGCGCTCAATAAATACGATTGATTGATTGATTTCGTGGTTAAAGGGTGGGAGGCAGAGGAGGAGCCCACAAAGGAGACTGAGAATGAGGGGCCAGAGGGATAGGAGAAGAACCAGGAGAGGCCAGTGTCAGTGAAGCTAAGGTTAGATCGTATTCTCAGGGTAAGGGGGTGGTTCACAGTGTCAAAGGCAGCTCAAGGAGGATAAGTATGGAATAGTTCTAGCTAGCTACCTTTTAGTATCCACATCAGCACAGTTGAGTGCCTGCTCTGCACTGCACTGCACTGCACTGTGGAGCACTGCACTGGGCATCTCCTGTGAGCAGAGCATTTCTGGATACCCATTAGCCACTAAGGAAACATGAAAAAGAAGTAAAGACATTATCCCTGCTCTCAAGGTTCTTGCAACCCAGTATGTGTCAGTAGTCACTAGATGGTAAACTCCAATCGATCAACAATAAGCTCTCAAGAAATACTATTGATTAACCGATTGAGTAGACATTCATATTCCATAGTTAAAATGGAGAAAATAGACAAAAATAAGTACAAGTAAATAAATAGATCATAAGACAAAAGAGGCCTAGATACCCTTAATTGAAACACCTGCTAATTCCAAACCGTTGCCCATGGAAACAGAAACAGGAAGTGGTTGGCTAACGAGACCTGCATGAACTGGATTCCACTTCCACTACAACTTTACGAGAGGAACACATAGCACCTTAGTCAATGAAACCAAGCTATTTTGGGACAGTGATAACTTAGATCTCACATGGGTTACAGATAGGATTTCTCCTTCAAAGTGGTCTATTCGATAAAGAACATTCAGTTCTGCCATAATACATATTTCCCATGTATTATGCATATACATAATCATACTCTCCCAAGTGCTTAGTACAGTGCTCTGCACACAGCAAGCACTCAATAAATACAATTGATTGATTTATTGGTAGGTGATGGTGGAGGTGATGATGGAGGTGATGATGGAGATGATTATCCTTCTCCCCTTGATTCCAGTGGTTTCACATCCTGTTGCTCCCCTCCCAACTTCTCTCCTACCCATTTTGTATACTAGCTACTTTCCTCTTTCTCTTCCACCATGCAAATCCCCCTTCCAGATTCCTCTTTCAAATCTGGTCAGAGAACTCTCTCCTTTAAAAAAAGCAAGAGCACAAGACCAACTAAAAGAGATTAATAAGGGAAAAAGATCCACAAAAACGTGTACCTCTGAAAATCAATTCTTTCTTGTCTAAAATAAAGTTTGGCTTGTTTGGAATTGCACGGATGACTGAGACACAGCCCTCAGAGGCTCAGAGTCATGTATTGCAACTTAACAGGATCAAAATCACTTTGAGGTTGAGTTCACGGGCTAATGCTCAATTTTTTTATGGTATTTGTTAAGTGCTTACTATGTGCCAGGCATTGTACTAAGGGCTGGGGTAGATATAAGCTAATCATGTTGGACACAATCTCCATCCCACGTAGGGCTCACAGTCTTATCCCCATTTTACAGATGAGGTAACTGAGGCACAGAGAAGTTAAGTGCCTTGCCCCAGGTCACCCAGCAGACAAGTGGTGAGTCGGGATTAGAATACAGGTTCTTCCGACTTCTAGGCCCATGTGCTATCCACTAAGCCATACTGCTTCTCTATATAAATGAATAACTAAAACCTGGTTGGAGCTGAATGAAGACTTGGGGAAGTCATCTTAGAATGTTTATCATCCTCCAATTGTACCCCTAGACTGTGAGCCCGTTGTTGGGTAGGGACCGCCTCTATATGTTGCTGACTAGTACTTCCCAAGCACTTATTACAGGGCTCTGCATACAGTAAGCGCTCAATAAATATGATCTAATGAATGAATGAATGATAATAGTAATAGTATTTGATAATAATAATGATGGTATTTGTTAAGCGCTTACTATGTGCCAAGCACTGTTCTAAGCTCTGGGGGGAGATACAAGATAATCAGGTTGTCCCACTTGGGGCTCACAGTCTTCATCCCCATTTTACAGATGAAGTTACTGAAGCACAGAGAAGTTAAGGGACTTGCCCAAGGTCACACAGCTGACAAGTGGCAGAGCTGGGATTAGAACCCATGACCTCTGACTCCTAAGCCCATGCTCTTTCCACTAAGCCATGCTGCTTCTTACTAAGCACCAAGCACTTAGCTATAAGCAGGGGTAGATACAAGATAATCATATAAGACGCAGTCCCTGTCACACATAGGTCTCTAGGTCTGTGGGGCAGAGAGGACAGGTATTTAATTCTCACTTCACAGATTAGGATTGATTAGATACATTCCCTGCCCACAACAAACTTATAGTCTAGAGGAGGAACGTATCTACCAACTCAGCACTGCACACAGTAAGCACTCAATAAATGTCACTGATTGATTGACTGATTAGTTGAAATACAAGATGAAATTCCAACCTGTCCATTTGGTTCTTGCTAGCAGTTCTCTCCAGAAGTTTCAGTCCAGGTAGTTTGTAAATTCCTGTTTCCAAATAACAACAAACCACTTTGTGTTCATGCTCAAAAGGATTGAGAGAGGTCAAAGTCAGCCAAGCTTGGAGTGGGAATAAAGTTAGCCCTACTTTGGTTTTGTTCAATTTGACCATTAGGTGAGCTAGCCCATTCCAAATTCAGTTCCTTTCAAAGTAATCTTATCTCTTTGTCAGAAGCCTTTTCTCGACTTGGTCTTTTTAGTGGAATGTGATTTTGTCCAACTGTCGTATTTCATCAAAAAATAGTCTGCATGGTATTTATTCAAAATAAAACTCGACCCTCCTCTAGACCGTGAGCTCATATGGGCAGGGAACGTGTCAGCTAATTCTGTTGTGTTCAGCTCTCCCAAACACTTAGAACAGTGCTCTGAACTAGTGTGCGGCCTGATAAGGAGAGTTCTGAGAATGAACCAGAAAACTATAGAGAATTGTAAACTAATAACTCATGAAAGATTCTCAGAGCCTTTCAAGAATTTGAGATTAAATTTGGGATTGTTGACTTTATTACAAATAACTACACGAACTTTGTTAAAGTCTTTCCTGCAAAATGAAAAGTAAATAATCAATCAGTTAATTGTATTTTTGAACATTTGTGCAGAACTCTGTACAAAGCACTGGGGAGAGTACACTGCAACAATATAACAGACTCATTCCCTGCCCACAGTGAGCTTACAGTCTAGAGGGAGAGATATACATTAATATAAATAAATAAAATTGCAGGTATGTATATAAGTGCTGTGGGGCTGGGGGGGGGATGAATAAAGGAAACAAGTCAGGGCGGTGCAGAAGGGAGCGGGAGAAGAGGAAAGGAGGGATTAGTCAGGGAAGACCTCTTGGAGGAGATATGTATTCGGTGAGGCATTGAAGGTGGGGAGAATAATTGTCTGTCAGTTATGAAGGGGAGGGCATTCAGAGGCCGGATGTGGGCAAGAGGTTGGCAATGAGAAGGATGAGATCAAGATACAGTGAGTAGGTTGGCATTAGAGGAGTCAAGTGTGCAGACTCGTTGTAGTAGGAGAGTAGCAAGGTGCAAGGGGCAAAGTGATTGACTGCTTTAAAGCCAATAGTAAGGAGTTTCTGTTTGAGGTGGATGGACATGGATGGGCAATCACCGGAGGTTCTTGCAGAGTGGGGAAACATGTCCTGGACAGTTTTGTAGAAAAGTGATCGAGGCAGCAGAGTGAAGTATGGACTGGAGTGGGGAGAGTGGGGTTCTTGATCTGAGCTCGTGTCTACACTGTGAGCTCACTGTGGGCAGGGAATGTGTCTGATGTTATATTGTACTCCCCCAAGTGCTTAGTACAGTGCTTTGCACACAGTAGGCACTCAATAAATAGGATTGTATGAATGAAACAAGCATTTTATTTTTTATTTGTTCTATATGTGGTTTCTGTATCTGTCCAAAAATAGGTCAGTTGCGTTTGGTTTTGTACATGTTCTGATGTCAGTACTCAGTAGAAATAGATTGATTTCCAGCTGACTTCCTCTGTGACTTTCTCCTTCTCTCAATTAGAGAATGGAAATAGTCAATCAATCAATGGCATTTATTGAACACCTCCTGTGTGCAGAGCACTGTACTAAGCCCTTAGGAGAGTACAATACAACAGACATGTTTCCTACCCATAGGAAGCTTACACTCTAGAGGATAGCAACGAGATTCAGAATTCACTTCTTTCTCTCTGCCCTAATCTCAGTCCCCCAGAAAGTGGAATAACTAGATGTTTTTGACACCTGACCACTACGAACTGTCCCTTCTCTGCCGCCATATTATAAGCCCTAAGCAAAAGCAACTTGAGCTCTGCTGTCTCTCAGCCTGTACCTCACTCATTCCTCCCGAATTACGTCACTGCTTTCAGGGATTCCCTATAGATTCACTAATTAATGATCATGTCTGAGGAGCCACAGACTGTGAAATGTCAGGGGAGTTTCCACTGCAAACATAAATCGTGGATCTGACCCAATTAGCTGAGGATGGGGTGAACTCCCCTACTCTAATCATTAATGTAATCATGGCAGTTATTGATCTTTCAATAATCATCGAACAGTGGTGTTTATTGAGTGCTTATTATGTATAGAGTACTGTACTAAGTGCTTGGGAGAGTACAAGAAAACAGAGTTGGTAGAAACGTTCCCTGCCCACAAGGGGCTTACAGTCTAGAGGGGGAGACAGTCATTAATATTAATTATAATAATAATAATAATGATGGCATTTGTTAAGCGCTTACTATGTGCAGAGCACTGTTCTAAGCGCTGGGGGGATACAAGGTGATCAAGTTGTCCCACGTGGGGCTCACAGTCTTAATCCCCATTTTACAGATGAGGGAACTGAGGCTCAGAGAAGTTAAGTGACTTGCCCAAGGTCACACAGCAGACATGTGGCGGAGCCGGGATTCGAACCCATGACCTCTGACTCCAAAGCCCGTGCTCTTTCCAATGAGCCACGCTGCTTCTAATTATGGATATATACATAAGTACCGCGGGCCTGAGGGTGGGGTGAATATCAAGGGTTTAAAGGGTACAGATCCAAGTGTAGAGGCGATGCAGGAGGAAGAGGGAATAGGGCATTAAGATTTAGTCACACCTTGAAGGAGATGTGATTTAATAAGACTCTAAAGGTGGGGGAGAGTGGTGGTCTGTTGTATATCCGAAGGGGGAGGGGGAGTCCCAGGCCAGAGGCAGGACGTGGGCGAGGGGCTGGTGGTGAGATAGACAAGATCGAGGTACTGCGGTAGGTTGGCATTAGAGGAGTACAGTGGGCTGAATTACAGTAGGACATCAGTGAAGTAAAGTAGGATGGGGAGAGCTGCTTGAGTGCTTTAAATTGAGTTGTTAATTGACTTTTGGTAATTCATAGCCAGTGGAACTAGAGCAAAATTCTAGACTGATGAAGTTGGGGTGCTTGGTAAAATTAGGATCACGCTCGGCGAATAAAGTTTGAAGCCAAATCAACAAAAGGTTCTTTAAAGGGCATGATCAAATCAGTACTGAAAGCCTCCATTGTTTCATTTGAAAAGTTCAATTCCTTTGCCCACCCAGTTAGCAAAGCTTAATATCTAGGAAGACAGCATTGTCAATCTAAATTATGCTTTTCATTTGTTCCGATTTGTAAAATATCTTCTTTTTTATGGAATTCATTAAGCACTTGCTACATGCCAGGCATTTATAAACCCGATGGTGAGGAGTTTCCGTTTGATGCGAAAGTGGATGGGCAACTACTGGAGGTTACTGAGAAGTGGGGAAGATGGACAGAAAGGTTTTGTAGAAAAAGGAATTGTGCAACAGAGTGAAGTATGGACTGGAGTGGGGAGAGACAAGATGCAGGGAGGTGAGCAAGAAGGTTGATGCGATAATAAAAGTGGGTTAGGCTAGTGCTTGGATTAATGTGGTAGCAGTTTGGATGGAGAGGAAAAGGCTAATGTACTGATGCTGTGAAGGTTGAACTGACAAGATTTAGTGATAGATTGAATGTGTGGGTTGAGTGAGAGAGGAGTCAAGGACACTGCTAAGATTACGGGCTTATGAGACAGGAAGGATGGTGGTGCTGTCTACAGTGATGGGAAAGTCACGGGGAGGACAGGGTTTGGGTGGGAAGATATGGAGCTCTGTTTTGGACATGTTAAGCTGGAGGTGACAGGAGCATATCCAAGCAGAGATGTCTTGAAGGCAGGAGGAAATACGAGACTGCAGAGAAAAGGAAGGCCCAGGAGCCAGGGACCTGGGTTCTAATCCTGACTCAGCTACTCGCCTGCTGCTTCACTTAAACAGCATGGCATAATGGATAGAGCACAGGCCTGGGAGTCAGATGGTCATGAGTTCTAATTCTGGCTCTGCCACTTGTCTGCTGTGTGAGCTTGGGCAAGTCACTTCACTTCTCTGTGCTTCGGTTCCTTCATCTGTAAAATGGGGATTAAGACTGTGAGCCCTCTGTGGGACAGGGACTGTGTCCAACCCAATTTGCTTGTACCCATCCCAGCACTTTGTACAGTGCTTGGCACATAGTAAGTGCTTAATAAATACCATAATTATTATGTAACTTCTCTGTGCCTCAGTTTCCTCATCTGTAAAATGAGGATCCAATACCTGTCCTTCTGTTTAGACCATGAGCCCCATGGTAGGACAGGGACTCTGTTGTGCCTCATCATTTTGTGTCTACTCTAGCACTCAGTGCTTGGCGCGAAGTAAGCGCTGAACAAATAGCATTAATATTATTATTAGTAGTAGTAGTAGTAATATAAGTAATAATAATAAAAAATGGTTTGTGTGCTTATATGCCTGTGCCCAGTGTTGTATCTGATTAATCAATCAATCAATCATATATATTGAACACTTACTGTGTGCAGAGCACTGTGCAAACTACAAGTTGAGTTTTCCTTCACACAAGGTTTTGAAATAATAATAATAATAATAATGATGATGGTATTTGTTAAGCGCTTACTATGTGCAAAGCACTGTTCTAAGCGCTGGGGAGGTTACAAGGTGAGCAGGTTGTCCCATGGGGGACTCACAGTTTTAATCTCCATTTTACAGATGAGGTAACTGAGGCACAGAAAAGTTAAGTGACTTGCCCAAAGTCACACAGATGACAGTTGACGGAGCCAGGATTTGAACCCATGACCTCTGCCTCCAAAGCCTGTGCTCTTTCCACTGAGCCACGCTGCTTCTCTGAAAGTCTGAAAGACTACAACCCCTGTCTTACTGGAGAAATGGGGGGCAACTACTTGCATTCGCTCCCTGAATTGCTCGACCATCTCTTGAAAACCTCCCTCGTATTTGGAAAGTAACTGTATATTTCTTTTATAAATAGAAAAAAGAGGGGGAATGAAATGAAAGACGTGCCCCAGAAGTGTGGAAAACTCAACCGAGCAAAGCGGTGAGTTGGTAAAGTTGTTGAGGGAGAACTGCAAGTATCACCTTGAGTATTTCTTCTGACCAAACAGTATGAAATACATGGTAATGTCCACGCGGCTTCACTGGGTGGAGGCAGAGGGGCTTCTGGGGCTTCTTGTGCACTCGAATGGCTTGCAAGCGTTTGGCAAGAAGTTGGGAAATTCAGCCCAGCCGAAGTACTGTGCAGTTGGAAATGACCTTGAAAGATTAACCTGACCCAAGGCTGGAATTGAGGATTTGTTCAACTTGGAAGATCTAGAATCCCAGAATCCTTAGGAAAGAGCTAACATACCCCTGGCTGAGCTAGCCTCAGGAGAGATGGAACCCTAAAAACAATAATAATAATAATAAGTGGTATTTGCAAGCAGTTTACTCTGTGCCAAGCGCTGTACTAAGCACTGGGGTAGACACGAGACAATCTGCTCAGACTAAGGCCCTGTCCCACATGGGGTACACAGTCTAAAATGAGAGGGAGAACCGATAAAGAGCATAGAAAGAAGAGAGAAATTTGAACTAGCCTATGTGTTTGCATATCTCCGTCTCCTCAAGGAACTAAAAAAAATAAATGTTTTTTTGCCTCCAGGGATCCCAGAAAGAAAATCGATATTAGCAGGGGAAAAGCATAGGCGAGTCATTTTGAATTCCCCATCCTCAAAATCCCAGTCCATCGCAGACTGAAGGAGAGCGGTAGTAAAGACAAGGTGAAAAGAAGCAGCTCATCTATTGTGCACAGTCCTAAGGACAAGGGATTTTATAAACATTATCCTGAACACTCTTCTGACACCCGCCTCCCAACCCCCCACCCCCCCAGACTGCCTCTGCTGCAGGGTGAGGAATTCACTGGTGGGAATTACCTTGCCCAACCTAAATTACCAATCTAAATTACCTAATGGACCTCCTAGTGAGTTTGGGGGAATCAGCAAGGAATCAAAGCAAAGCTGCTCAGTCATTTTGAATGCATTTTCATCCAAGGCCGTTCCGTTTTGGGGTACACTTAGGGAAAGAAGAGAAGCAGCGTGGCTCAGTGGAAAAGAGCACGGGCTTTGGAGTCAGAGGTCATGGGTTCAAACCCCGGCTCCGCCAATTGTCAGCTGTGTGACTTTGGGCAAGTCACTTCACTTCTCTGTGCCTCAGTTACCTCATCTGTAAAATGGGGATTAAGACTGTGAGCCCCAAGTGGGACAACCTGATCACCTTGTAACCTCCCCAGCGCTTAGAACAGTGCTTTGCACATAGTAAGCACTTAATAAATGCCATTATTATTATTTATTATGTATTTTCATGGAAGCCCATTCCATTTGCAGGAACATTTAGGGGAAGAAGAGAAGCAGGGTGGTCTAGTGGAAAGCGCTTAGTACATTGCTTTGCACACAATAAGTACGATTGAATGAATGAATGAATCAATCAATCAATCGTATTTATTGAGCGCTTACTGTGTGCAGAGCACTGTACTAAGCGCTTGGGAAGTACAAGTTGGCAACATATAGAGATGGTCCCTACCCAACAGTGGGCTCACAGTCTAGAAGGGGGAGACAGAGAACAAAACAAAACATATTAACAAAATAAAATAAATAGAATAGATATGTACAAGTAAAATAAATAAATAGAGTAATAAATACATACAAACATATATACATATATACAGGTGAATGAAAGAGCCAGGGCCAGTGAGTCAGAAATCCTGGGATTTCAGCCCAGAAATGCTGCTCATTTGCCGGGGACCTTGCACAAGTCACTAACTTCTCTGTGCCTTAGTTTCTTCATCTGGAAAATAGGGATGAAATATTTGTTCTCCTTCCCCTTTGGATTGTGAGTCCCATTTGGAACAGGGGCTGTGTCTAACCTGATCATCTTGTATCTATCTCAGTGCTTGGGACATTGCAACAGCTTAACAAATATCACTGTTATTTTTATTAAGGAGCTATAAAGCCCTCTTTCTCTTCACTGGTCATAATGGAGCCCTTCAAGCCCACCTTTTTGCACATCAACACCAAAGCTAAAACAACCTGGATCATCAGAGAATGTTCCCCTGTGTTTTAATATTGGATATTGGAAGTAAATTATGTGCACATAAATAATAAAAATTGTGGAATCTGTTAAGCACTTACTATACAATAAAAATGATGGGATTTATTCAGCGCTTACTATGTGCAAAGCACTGTTCTAAGTGCTGGGGGGATACGAGGTGATCAGGTTATACCACATGGGGCTCACAGTCTTAATCTCCATTTTACAGATGAGGTAACTGAGGCACACAGAAGTGAAGTGACTTGCCCAAAGTCACACAACTAACAAGCGGCGGAGTTGGCATTAGAACCCATAAACTCTGACTCCCAAGCCCGTGCTCTTTCCACTGAGCCAAGCTGCTTCTCTGAAGCACTATATACCAAGCACTATACTAAGCCCAGGGGGTAGATGCAAGATAATCAAGTCCCACATGGGGCTCTAACTAGGAGGGAGCATAGATAAGGGAACCAAAGCACAGAGAAGTTAAGTGACTAGCCCAAGGTCACACAGCAAGTAACAGAGCCGGGACTAGAAGAACCCAGGTCCTCTGATTCCCAGGTCCTTGCTCGTTCCACTAGGTCAAGCTACTTCCCTAATTCTGTTGGGTTCTCATCAATCAAATGACATTTATTTTGAAAAAAAAAAACTGGATGGTTGATCTCACTTTTTATTTAATAAAAGAAAAAGCTTAACACTAAAAATATATAGTGCTCCTGAAAAATATTTTCCCAGTGAATCTAAAGTATTTAGTTGAGTGTGGTCGGTCACAGGATGGCATTGTGGAAAAATTGAGTCACAGCAAAGCAGGGAAGAGGAACAATTAACTACTCTGTACCGCTAATCATTTAACGGTGGTCTTGTACCATCCAGTAGTTTAAAAGAGCCTGGTGGGACACTGATTCACAGATAATTTAGTGCTTCCCCAACCTCATGAGGGTCAAAGCCAAAGCAAATGAATAATCATGGTGGTACTTGCCGAGCACTGACTTTGTGCCACGCACTGTATGAAGTGCTGGGGTTGTTGTTGTTGTCGTTGTCTTATGCTGTCGAGTCGTGTCTGACCCATAATGACGTCATGGACACATCTCTCCCGGAATGCCCCACTTCCATCTGCAATTGTTCTGATAGTGTATCCATAGAGTTTTCTTGGTAAAATATGGAAGTGTTTTACCATTGCCTCCTTCCACGCAGTAAATTAGTCTCTGCTCTTGACTCTCTCCCATGCCACTGCTGTCCAGCACAGGGGAGTTTTGACTTGTAGCAGATTGCCTTCCACTCACTAGCCACTGCTCAAGCTAGGAATGGATTGGGTAGGCCTCTGCTTGACTCTCCGTCCTGTAGTTGTGACTGGTAGAGTACTGGAAACTCCCTAGGTGTGACCCTGAGAGGGAAGCACTGGGGTAGATAAAAGATAATCAGCTAGGAGAATGTCCCTGTCCAACATGTGGCTCATAGTCTAAGAGGAAAGGAAAGCAGGTATTGAATACTAATTGTACAGTTGAGGAAACTGAAGCCCAGAGAAGTTAGGTGACTTGGCCAAGGTCACTCACACCAACAGGCCAGTGGTGTCTTTGAGAAGGGTTGGGTGTTAGCCATCTTTGTAAAGCCCCAGCCAGGTTACGTACCCCCACACACCCCACCACCACCACCACCGTCACGTGGCTCCCTGAAGTGACCACTTGCCTTGCAGACTGTCTGAAGGCAGCTCTGAGTCTGTGGTTGCCCCATGACCTAACCTGGCCGCCTTTCTCAGACTGCTCCACGAGGCTGTCCAGAACTGGCTGTGTATGTTTAAAATTTTGTTTTCATGGTATCTGTTAAGTGTTTACTATGTGAGAGGCATTGTATCAAGCTCCAGGGTTGGTAATAATATTAATGATGGTATTTGTTAAGCACTTACTATGTGCAAAGCACTGTTCTAAGCACTGGAGGGGGTACAAGGTGATCAGGTTGTCCCACGTGGGGCTCACAGTCTTAATCCCCATTTTACAGATGAGGTAACTGAGGCACAGAGAAGTTAAGTGACTTGCCCAAAGTCACACAGCTGACAATTGGTGGAGCCAGGATTTGAACCCGTGACCTCTGACTCCAAAGCCCGGGCTCTTTGCACTGAGCCACGCTGCTTCTCTACAATAACCAGGTTGGACACAGTCTATGTGACACATTAATTTTTTTTTGGCGTATTTGTTAAGCACTTACTATGTGCCAGGCATTCTTCTAGGCACTGGGGCTAGATGTACGGTAATCAGGTTGGTCACAGTTCCTGTCCAACATAAGGCTCACGCTCTTAATGTCCATTTTACAGATGAGGTAACTGAGGCCCAGAGAAGTGAAGTGACTTGCCCAAGCTCACAGAGCAGACGAATGGCAGAGTCGGGATTAGAACCCAGTTCCTCTGACTCCCAGACCTGTGCTCTAGCCGCTAGACCACCCTGCTTCTCATGTTACTTTAGATGTCTACTTAGTTCATGTGAATTTATTGCTTGATTATTGTTTAAAATAAGGTTGTGAGTCTTCTAAAGATGGATGTTGAGCATTATGGGTTTCATTTAGTTACAATAGAAGTTATGTCACCTGACTCCTTACCAAATCTTAGAACAGTGCCCAGCACTTAGAACAGTGCTTGGCACATAGTAAGCGCTTAACAAATACCATTAATATTATTATTTTCTCCTATTTAGTGTCTGTCTCTCCTGAGAGATTGTGAGCTCTGTTCTCCCAGGCAGTTAGGACAGTGCTCTGCACACAGTAAGCACTCAGTAAATATGATTGAATGATTGAATGAATGAATGAAAGAGTAAGTGCCCGGTATAGTCTACTGATTGACCGACTGATAAACACATGCTGAATTCCCATTCAGAATAACATTTCAGTTCTCCAGTTTGGAATTCTTTAAATGAAAATTGTACCAATTTCCATTCCTATTTGCAGTTCCAGCCCCTGCCTAGTTTTGTGTAGGTAGCAAGGCTTGGTAGGACAGATTGGTCTGTTGTGTGTGTTTCTCAAGTCAACACTCTCTACCACGAAGCCAAGTAGAAAAACAAAAAAAACCTTTCAGTACCATCAGGGATTTTTCTTGGACAATTTGAATGAGATGAATGTCTCTCTGCTGGCTTGTGTAAAAAAATGGGTTGGGATGGGCAAGCAGGAATTATCCAAAATCCAAGTCTGCCAATATCAGACCATGGTTTGAGGAAGAGCCCCAATCTGAGTGGATTCTCCCAACATTAGGCAGCCAGTGTTTTGGCTTCCAGTGACATTTCTGTCCCAATGACATTCCCACAGTGACCTCCTCCAGCTGGGAATTGCTGTAAGAAATATGGCCCCGGATGAACTGAGAAGTTACATAAACAATCAATCCCCATTCTTGGGTAGGGACCGTCTCTATATGTTGCTGACGTACTTCCCAAGCGCTTAGTACAGTGCTCTGCACACAGTAAGTGCTCAATAAATACGATTGAATGAATCAATCAGTCAATCCATGGCACTTATTAAGCACTTTTTGTATGCAGAGCACTGTACTGAGTTCTTGGAAGAGTACACTAGAGAAAGAAGACCTCAGTGGAAAGAGCCCGTGCTTTGGAGTCAGAGGTCATGGGTTCAAATCCCAGCTCCGCCAATTGTCAGCTTTGTGACTTTGGGCAAGTCACTTAACTTCTCTGTGCCTCAGTTACCTCATCTGTAAAAATGGGGATTAAGACTGTGAGCCCCCCATGGGACAACCTGATCACCTTGTAATCTCCCCAGTGCTTAGAACAGTGCTTTGCACATAGTAAGTGCTTAATAAATGCTATTATTATTATTATTATTATTATTATTATTACCTTCAAGGATCTTACAATCTAGTGGGAGAGACAGACATTAAAATAAGTTACAGGTAGAGGAAGCAGCCCAGAATAATAGATTACTTGTGTGTGGAGGATATTTATTCATTCATTCATCCTCTCAATCGTATTTACTGAGCACTTACTGTGTGCAAAGCACTGTACTAAGCGCTTGGGAGAGTACATTATAACAACACAGAGACACATTCCCTGCCCACAAGGAGCTCACAGCCTAGAGGGGGAGAGGGAGGGGGTAAGAACCAGTTTTCCCTGGAGGGAAAATAGTGTGAGGAGATGAGATTAGTCAGGGGGTGATGTGATTTGAATAAAGCTTTGAAGGTGGGGAGAGTGGTGAACTGTTGGCTATAAATGGGTAGGGAGTTCCTGGCCAGAGGGAGGATGTGGGTGAGGGGGCCAGTAATACAAGAAGAGATCTACAGTAAGAGTAAGAGACCATGAGTAAGTTTGTTTTGGGGGAATAAAGTGTGTGGGTTGGGTGGTAATGGGAGAGAAATAAGGAATAGGTAGTCAGTCAATCATATTTATCCGGTGCTTATTGTGTGCAGAGCCCTGTACTAAGCACTTGGGAGAGTACAATTTAACAGACACATTCCCTGCCCACAATGAGCTTATAGACCAGAGGAGACTGTAGTTAGTAGGGAGAGAGCTGGGAGAGGGTCTTAAAGCTAATGGTAAGGAGTTTCTGCTCACCAGGCAAGGTGGAAAGTGTAGGAATGAGCCACTGAAAATTCAGAATTTACAAATTAATACAAACTATTGTGTGCACTGAGGTGTGCTTTGTGAATCTTTAAAGGTAATTAGCTAGATTTCGCTGAGACCCCAACCAGAGCCATCCTGGACAGAAACTAAACCGATACTCATAGAGACCTATAATTACGCATCTGAAAACTAACTGGAGGCCTGTTCATTCTGGCAGCATGAAACCTTCCAGCCCTGACAGTCTATTTTACTTATTTAATCTTAGGCATTAAACTTCAAATCTAGTTGTAGTGCTTTCTGACAGTCTTAAACTCTGTCCCCTTCTTTTCCTGCTTTCCCTCCCTCCAAAATTTAGATATAATAATTGGGCCCAACACCATATTAAATGTTGAGGTAGAGACAAGGTAATCAGGTTGGTTACATTGCATGTCCCACATTGCAATCATTCATTCATTCAATCATATTTATTGAGCGCTTACTGTGTGCAGAGCACTGTACTAAGCGCTTGGGAAGTACAAGTTGGCAACATATAGAGACGGTCCCTACCCAACAGCGGGCTCACAGTCTAGAATCTAAATCTAAAAGAGAGGAAGAATATTTTACAGATGAGGAAACTGAGGCACAGAGAGGTTAAGTGACTTGTATGAGGTCACACAGCAGTCAATTGGCAGAGTCAGGATTAGAACCCAGGTCCTCTGACTCCCAGGCCTGGACTCTTTCCACTAAGCCATGCTGCTTCTCCAAGGATGGATACCTGACGCGCTGAAGTGACTGAGGCTGCCCCTGTTTATCTACTTTTTCAATGCTCTTGATTTTTGATTGTTGAGTTTCAATTGCTCCCAATATTTGTAATTCATTTATCTTCTATGTGCCTACTTCCCCTCACTTAGATTATGTCCCCCTCTGTGTTTGAACTGTTTATTTTGTATTTATGCCAGTAGTTAGCACGATGCCTGGCCTGAAGTAATAAAGGGATGAAAATAATAATAATGCACTAATAGATAATAATAACAACAATAATATACACCCTTAGAGAAGCAGCATGGCGTAGTGGATAAAGCCCGGGCCTGGGAGTCAAGAGGTCATGGGTTCTAATCCTGGCTCTGCCACTTAATAATAATAATGATGGCATTTATTAAGTGCTTACTATGTGCAAAGCACTGTTCTAAGTGCTGGGGAGGTTACAATGCGATCAGGTTGTTCCACGGGGGGCTCACAGTCTCAATCCCCAATTTACAGATGAGGTAACTGAGGCCCAGAGAAGTTAAGTGACTTGCCCAAAGTCACACAGCTGACAAGTGGCGGAGCCGGAATTTGAACCCATGACCTCTGACTCCAAAGCCCGTGCTCTTTCCACTGAGCCACTTGTCTGCTGTGTGACCTTGGGCAAGTCACTTCACTTCTCTGGGCCTCAGTTACCTCATCTGTAAAATGGAGATCGAGACTGTGAGCCCCAGGTGGAAAAGGGAATGTGTCCAACCCAATTTGCTTGTATCCACCCCAGCACTTAGTACAGTGCGTGGCACATAGTAAGCACTTAATAAATACCATAATTATTATCATTATCCTTCATATAAAGAAGCAGTGTATCCTTGTGGAAAGAGCATGGGTCTGAGAGCCAGAGGCTGTAACCCTGGCTCTGCCATATGTCTGCTACGTGACCTTAGGCAAGTCACTTAACTTTTCTGTGCCTCAGTTCCCTTGTCTTCAAAATGGGAATTCAATAGATGTTCTCCCGCTAACGTAGACTGTGAGCCCCAAGTGGGACCCGATTATTTTGTATCCACCCCAGCGCTCATTGTAGTGCTTGGTACATAATAAGTGCTTAACAAACATCACAATTATTGTCATTATTCTTTCTAAAAAATAAAACTACTGTCGGTGAAGTTCCCCAGTGGATGTTCTATGTGGTTGGTGAAGTCCCTGGAAGCTCTGCTCTAAGACCCTGACTTACATCTTTCTGTCATAATAATGATAATTATAATAATGATAATAATGGTATTAAGCATTTCTCATGTGCCAAGTACTGTGATAAGAAGGTGTTTGGTTTATCAGTAAAATAGCATTTTCCAATTTCACCAAATTATTGAGCCATCTCCTGTTATTTATACAAGGGGAATGGACCCCAGAGGGGAGAGCTGGTGGATTTGGTGTGACAGGGGATGAACTGGAGAAGAAGCAAGGGGGAAGGGAAAGGAGGAGGAGGAGGAGGAGAAGCAGTGTGGCTTACTGGAAAGAGCATGGGTCTGGGAGTCAGGAGAACCCGGATTCTAATCCCAGCTCTGCCACTTGTCTGCTGTGTGACCTTGGGCAAGTCACTTCACTTCTCTGGGCCTCAGTTACCTCATCTACAAAATGGGAATTAACACTGTGAGCCCTATAATTGAATGAATGAATGAATGTGGGACGTGGACTGTGTCCAACCTGATCAGCTTGTATAATAATTCTGGTATTTGTTAAGCACTTACTGTTTACCAGGCACTGTACTAAGCGCTGGGGTGGATACAAGCTCGGGGGGCTTGCACTCTAAGAGTAGTAGTAGAAGTAGATGTAGTCTTAGTAGTAGTGGTATTCATTCAATCGTATTTATTGAGCACTTACTGTACACAGAGCAATGTACTAAGCGCTTGGGAAGTACAAGTCGGCAACATATTTAGTGAGTGCACTGTACAAGGCTCTTGAGAAATACAGAATAAAAAAGTGACACATCCCCTCCCCAGAAAGAGCCTGTGCTATCAATTACCCTGTTGGTATTAGCAAACTGCTTATTTGCAAAAGGCATATGAAGAAATGTATTATGTCAATTCCCATTAAAACTCTCCCATAAAACTGAATGAAAGAAAACTCGAGGGAAAAATAAAGGCCAAAAGGGAGATTATACAGAATGGACCCAACATAAATAATTCCCATATCCGTGGCTTAGGGGAAAGAGCATGGGCTTAGGAGTCAGAGATCATAGGTTCTAATCCTGGCTCCGCCACTTGTCAACTGTGTGACTTTGGGCAAGTCACTTAACTTCTCTGTGCCTTAGTGACCTCATCTGTAAAATGGGGATTAAGACTGTGAGCCTCACATGGGACAACCTGATGACTTTATATCTACCCCAGCGCTTAGAACAGGGCTTGGCAAGCTTTGGTTAAGCTTTTGTTAAGCTTTGGTGCTTAACAAAAACTATCATTATTATTCTTCTTACACCTCTAGAAAAGGATTACAGATAGCTATTTTTGTGAGTTTGGGAACAGAGCAGATGGCTGAGCCTCCAATCCTACCTTCCTGTTTGGCTTTTGTGGTATTTGTTTAGCGTTTGCCATGTGCTAAGCACTAGGATAGATGCCTGGGCATCAGGGGACCTGAGTTCTAACCCCTGTTCCGCCACTTGCCTGTTGTGGGATCTTGGGCAAGTCACTTGATTTCTGGGTTCCTCAGTTTTCTCATCTGTAAAAAGGGAATTTAATTCCTGTTCTCCCTCCCCCTTACACTGCGAGCCCCACATGGAACACACATTGTATCCGACCAGATTATTTTGTATTTGCCCCAAGACTTAGTACAGTGTGTGGCACATAATAAGTTCTTAACAAATACCATAATTATTATTATACAAGATAATCAGGTCAGACACAGTCCCTGTCCCACATGGGGCTCGTAGTCTAAGTAGGAGCAGGAGGTATTTAATCCCCATTTAACAAATGAGGAAACTGATGCCCAGAGAAGTTAAGTGACTTGCCCACAGTCACACAAACAGAGAAGCAGGAGAGTCAGGATTAGAATCCAGCTCCTCTAACTCCCATGCCTGTGCTCTTTCCTCTAGGCCACACTTCTTCCCATGGCCAACGACTTGGCAGATAGTAGTTCTGCTGTAATAGGTCTGTCCATATTCTTGACAGTGATAAGAAATTATTATTGAAGGTGGGAATGAATGCAATAGTGACAACGTTTTTGCCTGAGGAGTCATTTAATTGGTCACTTATGCCTTTGGATAAGTTGCAGACCCTCGCTTGTAATAGTTTGCAAATCCAATGACTGGAAACTGCCATTCTCCGGAATAAGATTCCTCCAGCACTCTTTACCAATGTATTGCCCTTCATTCATTCATTCATTCAATCAATCAATTCATGGTGTTTATTGAGCATTTACAGTGTGCAGAGCACTGTACTTAGTGCTTGAAGAGAACAATATAACAGAGTTGGTAGACACGTTCCCAGCCCACAGATTCATTCAATCAATCAATTAATGTTATTTATTGAAAGTTAACAACGTGTAGAGCACTGTACTAAACTCTTGGGACATATCAGTATAACAGACTTGGTAGACATGTTCCCTGCCCACAAGTCTAGAGGGTAAGCCACCTTTTTTTTTTAATGGCATTTGTTAAGCACTTACTATATACCAAGCACTGTACTAAACGCTGGGGAAGGTACAGGTAATCAGGTTGGACATGATGCGTGTTCCACACAGCGCTCACAATCTTAATCTCCATTTTACAAATGAGGAAACTGAGGACCAGAGAAATGCCCCAAATCACTCCACAGACAAGTGGCGGAGCCGCAATTAGAACCTGGGATCTCTTGCTCCCAGGCCCCTGCTCTATCCACTAGACCACACGACTTGTCTGGTGGCCTCCTGCCAGAGCGAGGAGGAGCAGAAGCTCCATTGCCTAGTGGATTCTAATCCTGGCTCCACTACATGTCTGCTGTGTGACCTTGGGCAAGTCACTTCACTTCTCTGTGCCTCAGTTATCTCATCCATAAAATGGGGATTAAGACTGTGACCTCCATGTGGGACAGGGACAGGTCCAACCTGCTTACCTTGCATCTACCCCAGCACTTAAAACAGTGCTTGGCACGTAGTAAGCACTTAACAAATACCACTATTATTGTCATTATTATTATTATTATTATTATTATTCTTACCTAAGTCCCCCCCTTCCTCTTCTCCCAATCCCTTCTGCGTCACCCTGACTTGCTCCCTCTATTCTTCCCCCCTTCCAACCTCACAACACTTACATATATATCTGTAATTTTTTTTATGTTTATGTCTGTCTCACCACCCCTAGACTGTTAGCTATTTGCGGGCAGGGAATGTATCTGTTTATTGTTGTATTGTACTCTCCCATGTGCTTAGTACATTGCTCTGCACGGTAGAATGAATGTATCTACCCCTACATTGGAACATAATAAGCTCTAAACAAATGCCACAATTACTATTAATAATAATAATAATAATGATGATGATAATGGTGGTATTTGTTAAGCGCCTACTATGTGCAAGACACTGTTCTAAGCACTGGGGGGGGGATACAAGGTGATCAGGTTGTCCCACTTGGGGCTCACAGTCTTAATCCTCATTTTACAGATGAGGTAACTGAGGCACAGAGAAGTTAAGTGGCTTGCCCAAGGTCACACAGCTGACAAGTGGCAGAGCTGGGATTCGAACCCATGACCTCTGACTCCCAAACCTGCGCTCTTTCCACTGAGCCACACTGCTTCCCCTATTACTAAGCCAGTAACAGGGAAGCCACATGTATTGAACTTGGGAGTGGTGGAACAATGGAAAATTGGTATGTAATGGCTATTAAGGAGGGCTCAGAGATGAGATCACTAGGATGCATCTTTTTATTCAATCATTCATTAAATCGTATTTATTGAGCACTTACTGTGTGCAAAGCACCGTACATAAGCCCTTGGGAGAATATAATATAACAATAAACAGACACATTCCCTGCCCACAGTGAGCTCACAGTCTAAATGTGAGGTCTGTCCCCTCTCACTAGCCATTTGGCTCACTTTCCATGGGCTAGCTCTGTAGCCTGTGGGGAAGGGAAGGAGAGGACCTTTAACCTAGAACCCTAAAAAAGCCCAAGTAAAGACAAAGAGGGGAAAAAACACACATTTCTTGATCCAGTTCCAGCCCAGCCCTCTCAAGGAGCAAGACCAAACTCCAGATTCACCTGCAAGGGTCTCGCCTCAGCCTCCCAACCTCTCAATTACGGCATCTGCAACTCATTGAGAAGGCTCTGTTCCAAGGACGGCATGTCCTTCCAGTGCTTTTTGCAAATCCAAAAATAACGAATCGGTGACTTGATTTGGCTCCAGGTCTAAAACCCGATTATGCAATTCCCTAAATTTTCGCCTACCCTGCCCCCACCATTGTGTATCTCTTTGCTGCATTTTGCCTCCTTCCCTCCCTTCTCCTGGGGCTAGTGCCCCCTCTAGCTTTTTTTTTTTTCACTAAAGGATTCCGTGCTTCACACTGCCCTGCTAAAGGAGAAAAGGGCAGGCAGGGGAAGGGGATCACAGGGCTCAGGGAGGAAATTCTCTGTCTGAGCCTCTATGTGTACACACACACTCACACACACAACCAGGGGATCCATTCAGAAATGGAAGAAGTGTGAAGTGGAGAAACAGCCTGGCCTAGAGAAAAGAGCATGGGCATGGGAGTCAGAGGACCTGGGTTCCGATCCTAGCTTCCCAACTTACCGGCTGGGTGACCTTGGACAAGTCATTTAATTTCTCTGTGTCTCGATTTCCCCACCTGTAAAATGGGGATTAAATATCTGTTACCTCTTTGGACTGTGAGCCCCATGTGGTAAAGGGGCCATGTCCTATCTGATTATCTTGTTAACTAATAATAGTAATTGTGGTATTTGTTAAGTGCCAAGCACTGTACTTAGCATGGAGATAGATACAAGATAATCAGGTTGCACACAATCTCTGTCTTAGTAGAAGGGAGAACAGATATTGAATCCCCATTTTGCAGATGAGGTAACTGAAGCACAGAGAAACTAAGTGACTTCCACAAGTTCACACAGCAGACGTGTGGTGGTGGAACCAGGATTAGAACCCAGGTCCTCTGACTCCCAGGCCCATGCTCTACCCACTAGGCCATGTTGCTTCTCTAAACCCACTGTACTGTGGGACCAACTACCCCCTTTGGCTAGTGTCAATCAAACATCAATCAATGGTAGTTGCCAACTGAGGCCAAATGTATCATCTACATATTCCCTGCCCTCAAGGAGCTTACCATTTAATTTGGAAGACAGATAAAAAACATTCACAGACAGGAAAAGCAGGAGGAAGAGCAAGGATAAAGCTGGAAGTGTGAAATGTGAATGTTGGGCTGACATGACTGTGGGAGGTTTGTGAATTAATCCAGGGAGGTTTCTTGAAGAAGGTGGGATTTAGGGAGGACTTTGGGAATGGGGAGAGCTGGAATCTGTGGGGAGGGAATTCTAGGTTGGGGGAGCAGCATGAGTGAGAGATCAGAGGCAGGAGAGGGGACAACAAGATGTAGAGAGAAGGATGTCTTTCATTCATTCATATTTATTGAGCACTTACTGTATGCAGAGCACTGTACTTAGTGCTTGGGAAAGTACACTACAACAATAAGCCATGACATTCCCTGCCCCCACAATGAGCTTACAGTCTAGAGGAGGGGAGACAGACAGCAATATAAATAAATAAAATGACAGATATTTACATAAGTGCTGTGGGGCTGGGAGGGGGGGAGAGCAAAGGGAGCAAGTCAGGTTGATGCAGAAGGGAGGGGGAGATGAGGAAAAGTGGGGCTTAATCTGGGAAAGCCTCTTGGAGGAGTTGTGTCTTCAATAAGGCTTTGAAGGCGGGGAGACACATTGTCTGTCGGATTTGAGGAGCAAAGTGTGGGGTCTGGGTTGTAGAAGGAGAGAAGTGAGGTGAGGTAGGGTTACTCTAGCTACCTGGTGTGTTTGTTTTTAAACTTCCTAGCAGCCAACTGTGTCGGGCCTCCAGAATTTTGACTTCCAAATGAAATCCGAGAGCTGGAGAAACGGGTTGGACTCTTCCTAGAGCTTCAGTGATAAGTCAGATGGGCAAGAGTGCCTCATTAACAAGGAAAACAAACAGGTGTCTCTGTTAACGGGGCCAACAGGATTTCTTCAGGCCAGACCTGCAAAAACTCACAGATCCATCCAATGTCCTATACTATTTTTATTTCTGTCCAAATTCTCTACAACCATGAATTTATTTTGGACAGCACCGGGTTAGGTCAGATCCATGTTATTAATAGCTCACCCGATCTCTTAGACGCCTTATTCCAGGGAGAGAGCTTTTTATGGAAATGTTCACATCTGTTTTAGAAATAGTAGTAGTAGTAGTAGTAGTAGTAGTAGTAGTAGTAGTAGTAGTAATGGTATTTATTGAGCACTCACTGCATGCAATGCACTGTACTAAGTGCTTGGGAATAAAAGCACAAGACTCATTTCCTGCCCACATTGAGTTTACTCTGATAAAAGAGTAAGCTCTGTAGACAACACCATTATCCTCCCTGTCTCACGAGCCCATAACTTTGGCATTATCCTGGATGGATTAGTTTCTCTCATTCAATAATAATAATAATAATAATAATAATGTTGGTATTTGTTAAGCGCTTACTATGTGCAAAGCACTGTTCTAAGCGCTGGGGTAGATACAAGGTAATCAGGTTGTCCCACGTGGGGCTCACAGTTTTCGTCCCCATTTTACAGATGAGGGAACTGAGGCCCAGAGAAGTTAAGTGACTTGCCCAAAGTCACACAGCTGACAAGTGGCAGAGTCGGGATTTGAACCCACGACCTCGGACTCCAAAGCCCAGGCTCTTTCCGCTGAGCCACGCTGCTTCTCTTCATTCAACCCACATGTTCCATCTGTCGCCAAATCCTGTCAGTTCTAGCTTCATGATATCTCTAGGATCCGCCCTTCCTTCTCCGTCTGAACTGCTACTATGCTGATTCAAACACTCATCATTTCCCGCCTTGATTACTGCATCAGCCTCCTCACTAACCTTCTTGATTTCTGTCTCTCACCTCTCCAGTCCACACTTCACTCTGCTGCCTGAATCGTTTTTCTGAAAAACCGTGTCTCCCCATTCCTCAAAAATCTCCAGTGTTTGCCTGCCCACCTCAGCACCAAACAGTTCACTACTCACTTTCTAAACCCTCATAAAATCATAAAATCGCATCTCCTCCAAGAGGCCTTACCAGAATATGCCCTTTATTTCCCCTATCTGTACTCCCCTTGGCATCAACTATACACTTGACTGGGTACCCCTTAAGTACTTTGATACTCACCCCAGCCCTACAATTCTTATTTACATGTCCTTGAATTCTACTATTTCCCCTATCTATAATCTGTTTTAATGTCCTTCCCCATCCCTCGTAAACATGTGGGACATGGATTGGGTCCAAGCTTATTACCTTGTATCTACCCCAGTGCTTAACACTGATACATAGTAAGTGCTTAACAAATGCTATTAAAGAACAAAAAACAAAACCCAAAACAACAAACCTTTCTCTACAGTTTTCTCCCAGGATTTGGTGCTCTTTCTAGGATTCTCACTTTTACTTCATTTGCAACTCTAACCCATTCCTCCCCCTCCCTCCCACCCCCAGGATCTCCCTCTGCCAGCTTTCTGCTCTCAACCCTTTCTCAAAACCCCTAGACTTCCTGTTAATGCAACTTTGACCAATTTCCTTTCTTCTTCCCCTCAGCTGTCCTGATTACCACTGCCCACTCCTCCACAATTCACCCTAAAACCCTTAGACTGTGAGCCCCCTGAAGGACAGGGTCAGTGTTTAATTCTCCCCTGTATTCTCTCTCTCAGCACTTAGTACAGTGATCTACACACAGTTAAGTGCTTAATAAATATTACTACTACTTCAAAATCCCTTGACCTACCTCCAAGATCATTTATCTTATTCATAACTTCTTTTTTTCTCCCACACCCTAGAGATCAATCAATATTTCTTGTACTCTTATTGTACACGGAGCACTGTACTAAGAGCTTGGGATAATTCAATATAACAGAGATGACAGACATGTTCCCCCGTTGGGGGTTACAGTTGAGAGGAGGAGATGGACAGTAATATAAATAAATAAATTATGCATTCATTCATTCAATCATTCAATCATATTTATTGAACGCTTACTGTGTGCAAAGCACCATACTAAGCTCTTGGGAGAGTACAATGTAACACAATCCTGCCCACAGTGAGCTCACAGTCTAGAGGATATGTACATAGGTGCTGTTGGGCTGAAAGTAGGGTAAATAACAAATGCTTAAAGGGTACAGATCCATATGCATAGGAGAGGGCATGGGGGGGCTTAATCAGGGAAGACTTCTTGGAGGAGATGTGACCTTTAATAAGGCTTTGAAGGTGGGGAGAGCGATTGTCTGTCAGATATGAAGAGGGAGGGTGTTTCAGGCCAGAGGGAGAATGTGGGAAGGTGTCGGTGATGAGATAGATGAGCTGAAGTCCTTGAAACAGTCCTGTACTCTAACCCGGCTCTTCCTCCCCACTACTCCTCCCCACCCCCACCGGTCTCAGAACAGTGTCACCCCATGGGAACGTTTGGGTTTGGGTGAAACTTAAGTTGGCTTCATTTTCAGTTTCTGCACTTCAAATGTTTTACCCCACAAAACAAGCCAGTCTGGTTGAGGGGAAGACCCGACTAGCTAGCTTCCCAGCTAGCTACCAAACCCAGTCACTTCATTTATTTTATAATAGGAACAGATTGTGTTGGATTAATTAGGACCTGAAACCTGTAAGAAAAAAGCCCGATTCTTGTGATCATGCTGAAAAATGTACTTTTGACAAGCACGTTCTGTTCCCAAACTGTACAGGATGATGCGTGTAAAAGCTATATGATATTTATAGACCACTCTTTATTTTTAGTGTCTTGGGGAACACAGTGACCTCCAACCACTTGGGGTCAATCAATCATCAATCAATCACTGGGTCCTTAGCAACTTTTGCATTAGAGGAGGAGGGAGGAGGTGAGGGTGGGTTGGAAATCAGCAATCTCCATGCAGAGAGTCTTTTTAACATAGAAGGTTAGATTGCTACTCACTGTCTATAGCCTAGTTACTATGCTAATATTACTCACTGGAGGAGGCAATATCACCAAATCAAACAAATAATTTGATTGCCTGCTGTGGTTCTGAGCTAATTCGGGATGGTGTTTTAAGGGAGATCGTTGGGAGACGGGAGAAAAAAAGGGAAAATAGAAAGGGAGAGAGAGAGAGAGAGAGAGAGAGAGAGAGAGAGAGAGAGAGAGAGAGAGACCCATCCAAATTCAAAGTCCGTCATACTGACAGTGAGATTTCATCACTGAGTAGTTGAAAAGACAGTCTCTTTCACTCTGAATACATAGAAGGGAATAAGATACCTTTGCTCTGGACCAATTAATAATAATAATAATAATTGTGGTATTTGTTAAGTGCTGGGGTGGACACAAGCAAATCAGGTTGGACACAGTCCCTGTCCCAGGTGGGGCTCACAGTCTCAATCCCCATTTTACAGATGAGGTAACTGAGGCACAGAGAAGTTAAGTGACTTGTTCAAGGTCACACAGCAGCCAAGTGGCAGAGCCAGGATTAAAACCCATGACCTTCTGATTCCCAGGCTCGTGCTGCTTCTAGATCAACCTATTATTATAAGAAGAAGAAGAATGGTGGCATTTCTTAGGCACTTACTATGTACCAAGCACTGTTCTAAGTACTAGGAAATATGCCCAAACTGGCAAAAGAACAACAAAACAACAGTCACATCAACTCAGTGACATTCAGCTCTTTAATTCTAACACATTGGCACTGTCCCCTATTATATACTTGTTCTTCTGCTGTCTGTAAATGATTCTCCCTCTGCTTGATTCCCCAGTTGATAGTAAACCACTTGAAGAAAGGAGATGTGTATCTTGTTTCTGTTGTCCACTTACAACCACATACAGGGCTCTGTATTCAGCAGGCACTCTAGAAATTTCACCAATTGTTAGACAGCACATTTCTGAAATGAAAAGCACGAACCCCACCTACACTGTCTTTTCTCTAATGCTAAATCTCCAGAGTAACAGGAGGCCTGTAAACACCTTACCATATCCTTGTAGGTGATCCAGAAAGATGAGATTCTCAGCATGGAACCTCTCATCAAGCCAGGTGATTTTGTTTGTTTTCCAAACTCAGCCTGTCTTTTGTTCCTCTTGCTCAAGCGGTAGGGTGAATGGGAACATACTGAGGCCAAATAGGTGTTGGATCATATTCTCATTGATCTAGAAGTCTGTTCTTCCCCTCTTAGACTGTCAGCCCCTTGGGAACCAGCACCTGTCAATTCATTTATTCATTCAATCGTATTTATTGAGCACTTACAGTGTGGAAAGTACAATTCAGCAACAGAGACAATCCCTGCCCACAATGGGCTCACAGTCTAGAAGATAATGATGGTATTTGTTAAGCATTTACTATGTGCCAAGAACTGCTCTAAATGCTGGGGTAGATACAAGGTTATCAGGTTGTCCCACGTGGGGCTCACACACTTAATACCCGTTTTACTGATGAGGTAACTGAGGCCCAGAGAAGTGAAGTGACTTGCCCAAAGTCACACAGTTGACACGCAGCGGAGTCGGAATTAGAACCCATGACCTCTGACTCCCAAGCCCAGGCTTGTGCCACTAAGCCCCGCCGAGGAGAGAGTGTTCTTGTTTTGAATATACTTATCCCTGAACTTGGTAGAGTGCTTTGAACACTGCGTTTAATAAGTGTTAAGTAATAATAATGGAAATGGGTGGAGAGGACTGCCATTTTGGGTCCTCAGCTATTTGCTTCCATTAACTCCAGCCCATCTCCATGACTGTTAAAGAGAACATCTGAGGGAATTTTTCTCCCAAAAAGGGAGTAGTGTGACCTAGTGGAAAGTGGTTGGGTCTGGGCATCAGAGGACTTGGGTTCTAATCCCGGTTCTGCCAATTCCTTGCTGTGTGATAACTTCTCTGGACCTCAGTTACCTCATCTGTAAAATGGGGATTAAATCCTCCTCCTTCCAACTTAGATTGGGAGCCCCATATGGAACAGGGGCTGTGTCCAACCTGATAAACTTGTATCTAACCAGTGCTTAGAACAGTGCTTGACACATGGTAAGCACTTAACAGATATCATAATTTTTTTTTTGCTTTTTAAAAGAGGGGCAGGTGAAATGTGGTTCTGTGAAAAATGGCAAAATTGTTTCAATTGGATCATAACTTGAAAAGCAATCAGTGATGACACTTACTTGAAAGTCCTTTTGCAATGGATTGCAAATGTCCAAGCACCCAAACTGTGAAGAGATAAAATAAATTGAAAGTTTGGAACTGAAACTTTTCTCTACAAAATGGTACCAGCTGGAAATGACTAGGACCCTTCCAGTGATAGATAACTTGTTCCAGAGCGTGTTGTTTTTAATTTCATTAGGCAGAACAATTTATGATGACTGTGCAGGAAAATGACAAAAGGCTTAGC